>NC_058520.1:72061620-72377870 GCF_904849725.1 Hordeum vulgare subsp. vulgare | reverse complement strand
TACTTCCATTTCAAGTGGATCCAACTCTACTTTTTCTGTCCGGAAGTCTCCCGGATATTTATGGCTTTCCTTCGTGCATTCTCTGAGAAATGTCCTTATTCTGCACATGAGTAGTATGTTGGGGAACGTCGCAGGGAAACAAAAAATTTCCAACGCGCACGAAGACCTATCATGGTGATGTCCATCTACGAGAGGGGATGAGTGATCTAGGTACCCTTGTAGACCGTACAGCAGAAGCGTTAGTGAACGCGGTTGATGTAGTGGAACGTCCTCACGTCCCTCGATCCGCCCCGCGAACAATCCCGCGATCAGTCCCACGATCTAGTACCGAACGGACAACACCTACGCGTTCAGCACACGTACAGCTCGACGATGATCTCGGCCTTCTTGATCCAGCAAGAGAGACGGAGAGGTAGAAGAGTTCTCCGGCAGCGTGACGGCGCTCCGGAGGTTGGTGATGACCTTGTCTCAGCAGGGCTCCGCCCGAGCTCCGCAGAAACGCGATCTAGAGGAAAAACCGTGGAGGTATGTGGTCGGGCTGCCGTGGAAAAGTCGTCTCAAATCAGCCCTAAAACCTCCGTATATATAGGCGGGAGGGAGGAGACCTTGCCTTGGGGCTCAAGGAGCCCCAAGGGGGTCGGCCGAGTCCAAGGGGGAAGGTTCCCCCCCCCCAAACCGAGTTGGACTTGGTTTGGTGGGAGGGAGTCCTTCCTTCCCTTCCCACCTCCTCCTTTTTTTTCTTTCTCTTTGGTTTTCTTCTCTAGGCGCATAGGGCCCTCTTGGGCTGTCCCACCAGCCCACTAAGGGCTGGTGTGCCACCCTCGAGGCCTATGGGCTTCCCCAGGGTGGGTTGCCCCCCCGGTGAACTCCCGGAACCCATTCGTCATTCCCGGTACATTCCCGGTAACTCCGAAAACCTTCCGGTAATCAAATGAGGTCATCCTATATATCAATCTTCGTTTCTGGACCATTCCGGAAACCCTCGTGACGTCCTGATCTCATCCGGGACTCTGAACAACATTCGGTAACCAACCATATAACTTCAAATACGCATAAAACAACGTCGAACCTTAAGTGTGCAGACCCTGCGGGTTCGAGAACTATGTAGACATGACCCGAGAGACTCCTCGGTCAATATCCAATAGCGGGACCTGGATGCCCATATTGGATCCTACATATTCTACGAAGATCTTATCGTTTGAACCTCAGTGCCAAGGATTCATATAATCCCGTATGTCATTCCCTTTGTCCTTCGGTATGTTACTTGCCCGAGATTCGATCGTCAGTATCCGTATACCTATTTCAATCTCGTTTATCGGCAAGTCTCTTTACTCGTTCCGTAATACAAGATCCCGCAACTTACACTAAGTTACATTGCTTGCAAGGCTTGTGTGTGATGTTGTATTACCGAGTGGGCCCCGAGATACCTCTCCGTCACACGGAGTGACAAATCCCAGTCTTGATCCATACTAACTCAACTAACACCTTCGGAGATACCTGTAGAGCATATTTATAGTCACCCAGTTACGTTGCGACGTTTGATACACACAAAGCATTCCTCCGGTGTCAGTGAGTTATATGATCTCATGGTCATAGGAATAAATACTTGACATGCAGAAAACAGTAGCAACAAAATGACACGATCAACATGCTACGTCTATTAGTTTGGGTCTAGTCCATCACGTGATTCTCCTAATGACGTGATCCAGTTATCAAGCAACAACACTTTGTTCATAATCAGAAGACACTGACTATCTTTGATCAACTGGCTAGCCAACTAGAGGCTTGCTAGGGACGGTGTTTTGTCTATGTATCCACACATGTAAATGAGTCTTCATTCAATACAATTATAGCATGGATAATAAACGATTATCTTGATACAGGAATTATAATAATAACTATATTTATTATTGTCTCTAGGGCATAATTCCAACAGTCTCCCACTTGCACTAGAGTCAATAATCTAGCCCTCACATCATCATGCGAATTACATTGTAATAAATCTAACACCCATACAGTTTTGGTGTTGATCATGCTTTGGCCGTGGAAGAGGTTTAGTCAGCGGGTCTGCTACATTCAGATCCGTGTGCACTTTGCATATATTTACGTCCTCTCCCTCGACGTAGTCGCGGATGAGGTTGAAGCGTCGTTTGATGTGTCTGGTCTTCTTGTGAAACCGCGGTTCCTTTGCTAAGGCAATGGCACCCGTGTTATCACAGAACAAGGTTATTGGATTCAGTGCGCTTGGCACCACTCCAAGATCCGTCATGAACTACTTCATCCAGACACCCTCCTTAGCCGCCTCCGAGGCAGCCATGTATTCTGCTTGACATGTAGAATCTGCTACGACGCTTTGCTTGGAACTGCACCAGCTTACCGCACCCCCATTAAGAATAAATACGTATCCGGTTTGCGACTTAGAGTCGTCCGGATCTGTGTCAAAGCTTGCATCGACGTAACCTTTTACGGCGAGCTCTTCGTCACCTCCATACACGAGAAACATCTCCTTAGTCCTTTTCAGGTACTTTAGGATATTCTTGACCGCTGTCCAGTGATCCACTCCTGGATTACTCTGGAACCTACCTGCCATACTTATGGCCAGGCTAACATCCGGTCTAGTGCACAGCATTGCATACATGATAGAACCTATGGCTGAAGCATAGGGGATGGAGCACATATGCTCTCTATCTTCATCAGTTGCTGGGCACTGAGTCTTACTCAATCTCGTACCTTGTAAAACTGGCAAGAACCCTTTCTTGGACTGTTCCATTTTGAACCTCTTCAAAACTTTATCAAGGTATGCGCTTTGTGAAAGTCCTATCAGGCGTTTTGATCTACCCTATAGATCTTAATGCCTAGAATGTAAGCAGCTTCTCCTAGGTCCTTCATAGAGAAACTTTTATTCAAGTAATCCTTTATGCTCTCCAAAAACTCCACGTTGTTTCCAATCAGCAATATGTCATCCACATATAATATTAGAAACGCCACAGAGCTCCCACTCACTTTCTTGTAAATACAAGATTCTCCAACCACTTGTATAAACCCAAATGCTTTGATCACCTCATCAAAACGTTTGTTCCAACTCCGAGATGCTTGCACCAGTCCATAAATGGATCGCTGGAGCTTGCACACCTTGTTAGCATTCTTAGGATCGACAAAACCTTCAGGTTGTATCGTATACAACTCTTCCTTAAGGAAACCGTTAAGGAACGCCGTTTTGACATCCATCTGCCAGATTTCATAATCGAAAAATGCAGCTATTGCTAACATGATTCTGACGGACTTAAGCATCGCTACGGGTGAGAATGTCTCATCGTAGTCAACTCCTTGAACTTGTGAAAAACCCTTTGCCACAAGTCGAGCTTTATAAACGGTCACATTGCCGTCAGCGTCCGTCTTCCTCTTAAAGATCCATTTGTTCTGAATAGCCTTGCGGCCCTCAGGTAGTACCTCCAAAGTCCACAGTTTGTTCTCATACATGGATCCTATCTCGGACTTCATGGCTTCTAGCCATTTGTTGGAATCTGGGCTCACCATTGCTTCTTCATAATTTGCAGGTTCATTGTTGTCTAACAACATGATTGATAAGACGGGATTACCGTACCACTCTGGAGCAGCACGTGGTCTCTCGACCTGCGTGGTTTGACAGAAACTTTAACCGGAGTTTCATGATCATCATCATTAACTTCCTCCTCAACCGGCGTCGCAACGACAGAGGTTTGCCCTTGCCCTGCGCCACCATCCAGAGGGATGAGAGGTTCGACAACCTCGTCAAGTTCTATCTTCCTCCCACTCAATTCTCTCGAGAGAAACTCCTTCTCGAGAAAAGCTCCATTTTTAGCAACAAACACTTTGCCCTCGGATTTGAGATAGAAGGTGTACCCAACTGTCTCTTTTGGGTAACCTATGAAGACGCACTTTTCCGCTTTGGGTTCCAGCTTTTCAGGCTGAAGCTTTTTGACATAAGCATCACATCCCCAAACTTTAAGAAACGACAACTTTGGCCTTTTGCCATACCACAGTTCGTATGGTGTCGTCTCAACGGATTTTGATGGTGCCCTATTTAAAGTGAATGCAGCTGTTTCTAATGCATAACCCCAAAATGATAACGGCAAATCGGTAAGAGACATCATAGATCGCACCATCTCTAATAAAGTACGATTACGACGTTCGGACACACCATTACGCTGTGGTGTTCCAGGCGGTGTTAACTGTGAAACAATTCCACATTGTCTTAAGTGAGTACCAAACTCGAAACTCAGATATTCACCCCCACGATCAGACCGTAGGAACTTGATCTTCTTGTTACGATGATTTTCCACTTCACTCTGAAATTGTTTGAACTTTTCAAATGTTTCAGACTTGTGTTTCATCAAGTAGACATAACCATATCTACTCAAATTGTCAGTGAAGGTGAGAAAATAACTATATCCGCCGCATGCCTCCACGCTCATCGGACCACACACATCGGTATGTATGATTTCCAACAAGTCACTTGCACGCTCCATTGTTCCGGAGAACGGAGTCTTAGTCATCTTGCCCATGAGGCATGGTTCGTACGTGTCAAGTGAATCAAAGTCAAGTGACTCCAAAAGTCCATCAGCATTGAGTTTCTTCATGCGCTTTACACCAATATGACCTAAGCGGCAGTGCCACAAAAATATGGCGCTATCATTGTTAACTCTAATTCTTTTGGTCTCAATGTTATGTATATGCGTATCGCTATCAAGATTCAATATGAACAATCCTCTCACATTAGGTGCATGACCATAAAAGATGTTACTCATAGAAATAGAACAACCATTATTCTGACTTAAAAGAGTAACCGTCTCGCAATAAACAAGATCCAGATATAATGTTCATGCTCAACGCAGGCACTAAATAACAATGATTTAAGTTCATCACTAATCCTGATGGTAACTGAAGTGAAACTGTGCCGACGGCGATTGCATCAACCTTGGAACCATTTCCTACGCGCATCGGCACTTCATCTTTTGCCAGCCTTCGTCTATTCCGCAGTTCCTGTTTCGAGTTGCAAATATGAGCAACAGAACCGGTATCGAATACCCAGGCACTACTACGAGAGCCGGTTAAGTACACATCAATAACATGTATATCAAATATACCTGATTTTTCTTTGGCCGCCTTCTTATCTGCCAGATACTTGGGGCAATTGCGCTTCCAATGACCCATACCCTTGCAATAGTAACACTCTGTTTCAGGCTTAGGTCCAGCTTTGGGTTTATTCGTCGGATTGGCAACAGGCTTGCCGCTCTTCTTCGAATTACCCTTCTTGCCTTTGCCGTTTCTCTTGAAACTAGTGGTCTTATTCACCATCAACACTTGATGCTCTTTCGGAGTTCAGACTCTGCGACTTTCAGCATCGCAAACAACTCGCCGGGAGACTTGTTCATCCCTTGCATGTTGTAGTTCAACACAAAGCCTTATAGCTTGGCGGCAGTGATTGAAGGATTCTGTCAGTGATAGCTTCTTGCAGGAGTTCAATCCCCAGCTCAGCTAGACGGTTTGAGTACCCAGACATTTTGAGCACATGTTCACTGACAGACGAGTTTTCCTCCATCTTGCAAGCATAGAATTTATCAGAGGTCTCATACCTCTCGATCCGGGCGTTCTTCTGAAAGATAAACTTCAACTCTTGGAACATCTCAAATGCTCCATGACGCTCAAAGCGACGTTGAAGTCTCGGTTCTAAGCCATACAAGACTGCACATTGAACTATTGAGTAGTCCTCCTTACGTGCTAACCAAGCGTTCTTAACATCCTGATCAGCCGTAGCGGGTGGTTCATCTCCTAGCGCAGCATTAAGGACATAATCCTTCTTCCCAGCTTGTAAGATTAGCTTAAGATTACGAGCCCAGTCTACAAAGTTGCTTCCATCATCTTTCAACTTAACTCCCACTCAAAAAGTACATCTCTCTAGTCATTTGAGTGGTTCATGATCCACTTACACTAGCTCAAGTCCGATCATCACGTGAGTTGAGTATAGTTTCAGTGGTAAGCATCCCTATGCTAATCATATCATCTATATGATTCATGATCGACCTTTCGGTCTCATGTGTTCCGAGGCCATGTCTTCACATGCTAGGCTCGTCAAGCTTAACCCGAGTGTTCCGCGTGCGCAACTGTTTTGCACCCGTTGTATGTGAACGTTGAGTCTATCACACCCGATCATCACGTGGTGTCTCGAAACGACGAACTGTAGCAACGGTGCATAGTCGGGGAGAACACAATTTCGTCTTGAAATTTTAGTGAGAGATCACCTCATAATGCTACCGTCGTTCTAAGCAAAATAAGGTGCATAAAAGGATTAACATCACATGCAATTCATAAGTGACATGATATGGCCATCATCTCGTGCTTCTTGATCTCCATCACCAAAGCACCGGCACGATCTTCTTGTCACCGGCGCCACACCATGATCTCCATCAACGTGTTGCCATCGGGGTTGTCGTGCTACTCATGCTATTACTACTAAAGCTACATCCTAGCAAAATAGTAAACGCATCTGCAAGCACAAACGTTAGTATAAAGACAACCCTATGGCTCCTGCCGGTTGCCGTACCATCGACGTGCAAGTCGATATTTTCTATTACAACATGATCATCTCATACATCCAATATATCACATCACATCGTTGGCCATATCACATCACAAGCATACCCTGCAAAAACAAGTTAGACGTCCTCTAATTTTGTTGTTGCATGTTTTACGTGGTGACCATGGGTATCTAGTAGGATCGCATCTTACTTACGCAAACACCACAACGGAGATATATGAGTTGCTATTTAACCTCATCCAAGGACCTCCTCGGTCAAATCCGATTCAACTAAAGTTGGAGAAACCGGCACTTGCCAGTCATCTTTGAGCAACGGAGTTACTCGTAACGATGAAACCAGTCTCTCGTAAGCGTACGAGTAATGTCGGTCCAAGCCGCTTCAATCCAACAATACTGCGGAATCAAGAAAAGACTAAGGAGGGCAGCAAAACGCACATCACCGCCCACAAAAACTTTTGTGTTCTACTCGAGAAGACATCTACGCATGAACCTAGCTCATGATGCCACTGTTGGGGAACGTCGCATGGGAAACAAAAAATTTCCTACGCGCACGAAGACCTATCATGGTGATGTCTATCTACGAGAGGGGATGAGTGATCTACGTACCCTTGTAGACCGTACAGCAGAAGCGTTAGTGAACGCGGTTGATGTAGTGGAACGTTCTCACGTCCCTCGATCCGCCCCGCGAACAATCCCG
Source organism: Hordeum vulgare subsp. vulgare (assembly GCF_904849725.1). Lineage (NCBI taxonomy): Eukaryota > Viridiplantae > Streptophyta > Magnoliopsida > Poales > Poaceae > Hordeum > Hordeum vulgare. Next base: position 72,370,596 of record NC_058520.1, on the reverse strand, counting down.
CGATCAGTCCCACGATCTAGTACCGAACGGACGGCACCTCCGCGTTCAGCACACGTACAGCTCGACGATGATCTCGGCCTTCTTGATCCAGCAAGAGAGACGGAGAGGTAGAAGATTTCTCCGGAAGCATGACGGCGCTCCGGAGGTTGGTGATGATCTTGTCTTAGCAGGGCTCCGCCCGAGCTCCGCAGAAACGCGATCTAGAGGAAAAACCGTGGAGGTATGTGGTCGGGCTGCCGTGGAAAAGTCGTCTCAAATCAGCCCTAAAACCTCCGTATATATAGGTGGGAGGGAGAGGACTTGCCTTGGGGCTCAAGGAGCCCCAAGGGGGTCGGCCGAGTCCAAGGGGGAAGGTTCCCCCCCAAACCGAGTTGGACTTGGTTTGGTGGGAGGGAGTCCTTCCTTCCCTTCCCACCTCCTCCTTTTTTTTTCTTTCTCTTTGATTTTCTTCTCTAGGCGCATAGGGCCCTCTTGGGCTGTCCCACCAGCCCACTAAGGGCTGGTGTGCCACCCTCGAGGCCTATGGGCTTCCCCAGGGTGGGTTGCCCCCCCCCCCCGGTGAACTCCCGGAACCCATTCGTCATTCCCGGTACATTCCCGGTAACTCCGAAAACCTTCCGGTAATCAAATGAGGTCATCCTATATATCAATCTTCATTTCCGGACCATTCCGGAAACCCTCGTGACGTCCGTGATCTCATCCGGGACTCCGAACAACATTCGGTAACCAACCATATAACTCAAATACGCATAAAACAACGTCGAACCTTAAGTGTGCAGACCCTGCGGGTTCGAGAACTATGTAGACATGACCCGAGAGACTCCTCGGTCAATATCCAATAGCGGGACCTGGATGCCCATATTGGATCCTACATATTCTACGAAGATCTTATCGTTTGAAGCTCAGTGCCAAGGATTCATATAATCCCGTATGTCATTCCCTTTGTCCTTCAGTATGTTACTTTCCCGAGATTCGATCGTCAGTATCCGTATACCTATTTTCAATCTCGTTTATCGGCAAGTCTCTTTACTCGTTCCGTAATACAAGATCCCGCAACTTACACTAAGTTACATTGCTTGCAAGGCTTGTGTGTGATGTTGTATTACCGAGTGGGCCCCGAGATACCTCTCTGTCACACGGAGTGACAAATCCCAGTCTTGATCCATACTAACTCAATTAACACCTTCGGAGATACCTGTAGAGCATCTTTATAGTCACCCAGTTACGTTGCGACGTTTGATACACACAAAGCATTCCTCCGGTGTCAGTGAGTTATATGATCTCATGGTCATAGGAATAAATACTTGACACGCAGAAAACAGTAGCAACAAAATGACACGATCAACATGCTACGTCTATTAGTTTGGGTCTAGTCCATCATGTGATTCTCCTAATGACGTGATCCAGTTATCAAGCAACAACACTTTGTTCATAATCAGAAGACACTGACTATCTTTGATCAACTGGCTAGCCAACTAGAGGCTTGCTAGGGACGGTGTTTTGTCTATGTATCCACACATGTAAATGAGTCTTCATTCAATACAATTATAGCATGGATAATAAACGATTATCTTGATACAGGAATTATAATAATAACTATATTTGTTATTGCCTCTAGGGCATAATTCCAACATAGTAGGCATTAGAGAAAAATCTGGTTAGGCTTTGTCCATCAGGGTCTTCTATATTTTCCTTCATCACAGGTTCTACTAGAATCATCTTCTTGAGGGTTTCCTTCATTACTGCTTTTTGCTCTTTGGCCACTTGTGGCACCTTGGTGTAGATGTAACACTGGGCTGGGTAGTGCGTGGTTCCTTCACACAAGAAGCAAGTCACCTGACTAGTTGGGCATTCCTCCACTGGGTGATTCTTTTCGCAATGATGGCATCCATCCTTGTGTTGTTCCTGGGTGTGTCCTATTTCTCCACAGATCTTGCATGCACAAGGCTTCTTCATCGAGCTTTCATAGTACTTTTGAATAAGACGGGATCTTAACAGAGTCTTCTTGAATTCGTCCCAAGTTTCAGCTCCACTAAATCCTTGTATGGCCTGAAGCATTTTCCACCAGATAGCAGCACTTTGTGTAAAGTAATGAAGAGCATGTGCCACTTTATACTTCCTTGAAATCAAATTGCTCCCGAAGTGGTTCTCCATGTTCTGAATCCATATATCAGCCTCAAGCTGGGTCATTGGTCCAGAGATTACAAGTCCAGCTTCATACTCCCTCTGGTAGGGTTGAGGTTTTGGGGATGAGATGGGTAAGACAGAGAGGGAGAAACACACAATACAAACAATATTTTTGAGAATAGGTTTTATTTGTGGCTGTCGGAAAACACACACCAATGACGACTCACAAATCATCGTATCTAACGTGGGTATATAAAATGGGTTTGGACTTCTAATGGTCATATAATTATTCGAACACTTCAGGGTCTTCTAGTTCTTCGGGTCTTGAGAGTCTTCTGTTGGTGTAGCTTCAATTCTTCAAACGCGTGGTGAAATCTCTTTACTTTGAAGTAGAACTCCGTTGATGCTTCATGAGGTCAAAGGGGTAAGGGGATTGTATAACTATTTGAGGTGAGAGAGAATATTTGATGAAATTAAAAGAGATGAGAAGTGAAAGGTGTTCTCGAAAATAAGATTTTTGAGAGATCCTATCCTAAGAAGTTTCCAGTTTCTAGGGTCACGTCCTACAGTCAACATGTGCTCTGATACCATTTCTGTAGCGACCCGACTCAAAACGAGTCAAGCCTCTGTGTATCTGGGCCATCCCTGGATCAGTATGCTGGCACACACACTACATCAATGTATATATCAAAGTGCAATCACATGTAAATAACGTAAAACTGATATATACCTCAAAATCTGAGCGGAAACTGTCAAAGGGAGTGAAGTCCCAATAAACACCAACGGAAGGTTGAGTGTAGACCGTAACCCTGAATCGTACTCTTACTCGTCTAAGAAAAATATCTGCAACATAAGACGTTGCAGCCATGTAGGTCAGCATATTGAATATGCCGGCAAGTCACAAAAGAGAGGGGTAAAATATCGTCTATACTATATGCATATATGGCAGGTGTGGCTGTAAGTTTTTAGCGAAAAGCAAAGTTTTCTCGTACATCAAGAGAGGGGCTAAAAAGCAAAATATTACTACACTGTTGGTTGTTAATGAGATGGTTCCGCCAACCAGTTCTCATACCCAAGTTAACAATATTACCCACATCAAATATTTATAATGGTGTTGAGAATTTCAGATACCTTCAGTTCCTTTGGCTCAAGTTGTCCATGACCGTGGACACAGTTAATCGATTAGGTTTGAGTACTCTGCAAAGTTTTGCACACGTTCCCCACAAGATTTGATCGCCTCCGTGTATGTCCTCGCAATTCAGGGTGTTTGAACACCGAATGATCAAAACATGGTCTTCCAACGGGTCCCTCTGAATCCCTGTCGGTGCCCATCCAATCCTACCATTCTTCTACATCTGCTAGCACCGCCTGTCCAGAGTTTCCATATTGTCCAACCAAGCCAGAGCCCATAATGACTTGTGGCTATGCAGGTAAGCCTTGGGTCTTGAAAATATCCGTCCGTCTCTTTGAGCCTGGGTGAAGCTTTCCGCAAGATGTCATGGCACGTCTCCATGCATCCCGGGTCATCCACTGGTTTCTCCAAGGAGCCGGTCAACCGTCCTTCACCCAGAGTTGCATTGCTTCACGAGGTCTTGAAAAAGTCTTGACTTAACCGGTCTTGGTTATTAAATTATTCTCGCATCACTCGTGATAAACTCTCAGCCAGAATCCCGTCTACTCAAGCATATCAATATGAAATTTGTCGTCCCGGGCCAAGTAACGGGGTTGTTGGGTGCCTACCACATGATACTACAACAGGTAACCATAATTTTCCAAGTACCTAGTCAGCATGCAAATGGGTATAGGATGGCAGAACTACGATGCATAAAACATAGGTGATACATGATCAAATGACTTGCCTGGTGAGGTTGATGAAGATAGTCGCTCTCAAAATCCTGATAATTCTACTCGTCGCACTCCGAGCAATCTATCGTAAATGAATAGCATTCAATAAACATCCATGTCAAAAGGAAGAACCAAAAGAACATAAGAACAAAACATATCTTTGTGCAAAATAACAACACACTAAGGTTTAATAAAAAATAGGTTCTAAGTGTGCTGTAAAGGAAAGATGAAAGGGGTCAACTCAAAAGAGTCAAAGGATGATCAACTATCGCTATATAAGCTTGACTTGCATACACTATGGGAGATGATAAAAAATATTGGGAAAACCACATGAATGTTGTTTGACAAATAGTATAAGACATAATAATTTATTTGTAGAAAGACTTTCTTGAAATGGAGCACTACAACTACAAGTTATAGTGAATTGAAGTATGAATTGAATTTGCATTCAAAAGGTCAAGAGAAGTTGAACTGAAGTACGATGGTTACGTACAAAAATATATGCCATGAGTGTTTAGGGGTAAAAGGAATCAATTGAAAAGGTGGTACGATTTGCAAGATAAGATCAAATGAATGTTCGAATACAAATTTGAATCGCTCAAATTTGTAAGGTTCAAAGGTCGAAATTAATGATGCTACTGGATATAGGACATCAATATGAGCGTGTAGAAAAAAGAATTACTAGATATGAAATAGCGGATCAAAAGATACAAATACTTCAATATAACATTGAATCGGCTTAGAACGATGTGAACACTTTTGGGCACTAATAGATAAATCTGATTTGATCACAATTATAAGTTGAAAAGTTAAAACTAATGATACAAACGGGAAAATTACTTTGATACGAATTAGACTCAATTGGATTCATCTAAAACGGAGCTACAGATAAAAAGATATGATCAAAAGAAGTTTGAATATCAACGTGAACAAATTTCGAAATTTGAAAATTTCAAAAAGTTGAGATGATAGGTTCACCGGATAGGTGGGATCAAGACGAAACTCTAGGCGTTGGTTTCATCTAATTCGGATAAACGAGTAAAAAGTTATGGCTACTTGAAAAATCAGGGCCAAACTGTTTTACGGGAGAAAAGTGTTATGTCTAAAAGAATTCTAGTACTAATGTGTAAATACGAAGACTAATTAATATATCTAATTACTCTACCGTATACTAGTGTAGGAATACTAGTCTAGAAATAATAAACTACGGGAGTATAAAAAAATACGAAGAGAAATACCTTTAGAATGAAGAGTGAGAATTAATTCCAATGAGGACACGACTTCGAGAAATCCCGCCGAAGAGAAAAGAATATTTTTATTTAATAAACCTAGTCAAACCAAAAGATTGATTTAACCCGAAATAGATGATTTTTGAATGCTCCTATGGGCCTATATTTATAGATGGAAAGAAGGTCTAATGGTCCATAGGTAGGCGATGTGGGACTAAACATATACGTAATGTGGATAAAAAGAAAAGAAAACGTTTCATGGGAGGAAGCATCGGCCGGCCGCATGCGGCAATACGGGCCTTTTGTGTTTTTTTATTCCCACATGAACAGTGTTTACAGTTTTTTTTGTTTTAAAAAAACAGCGAAGAAAACATATAAACAAAACTAAGAGAATATTTTATATAGGCATATTATATATCAAAATTTTCAGAATAAAATTTCCTACAAGATGAACATATTTTAGAGACCAAATAAAATTCTCACAAAATCAGAAAATTCAAACATTGTTGCTGGTTTAAGAAAAATGCAAAGAAAACATTTTGAAAATACAAAAATGGATTCAAATTAATTCCTCTCCATTTTTATATTGAAGGGAATCATTTTACCCTATTTTCCATGTATTTTATTTTTGGAGAAAAATAAATTTGAAAACCACTTAAAAAATTGTTTTTGAAACATAATATAAAACATTTTTCAAAATAGTCTTGTGAGTTTCATAAGTTCAAATATAATTTCAAATGGCCCCTGGTTTGGAGTGTCATATTGCTCCTCTCAAGATTTTGAATTTGGGCAAGGGGATTTGAATTCATTTAAACTTTCAAATAGGACCAAAATAAGAAATAGATTGCAAAAGGAATTATTTTCACAAACCACTTTTTTTCCATGTCCTTTATTTTGAAGAAGTCATGTTATCTTCTCTCAGTGATTTGTATCGGATGAAATTGGAATTCAAAATAAAATGGGAAAGTCATTTTATTCCCTCTCATTCAAAAGTTTTTAAAAAGTTTCAAATTTCACTCAAGTTTCAATCACTCAAACAAACAAACGATCATTCTAATAATTATATTAACATTCCAAAATTTGGGATGTTACAATGTATGATCATTGCCTTAGATATCATCATGACTTTGCGCGATTCTATCAATTACTCGAGAGTAATTCGTTCACCCACCATAATACTTGCTGTCATGAGAGAAGCCTCTAGTGAACACTATGCCCCCGGGTCTACTTCACATCATATTTTCAGATCTACACTTTTACTTTGTTGCACTTTCCACCTTCAGTTCTCACCTTGCAAATAATCTGAAGGGATTGACAACCCCTTTATAGCGTTGGGTGCAAGTTTGTTTGTTTTTGCGCAGGTACATTGTTGCCTCATCTTGATAGTCCTACTGAATCGATACCTTTGTTCTCAAACTGAGGGAAATACTTATCGCTACTGTGCTGCATCACCCTTTCCTCTTCAAGGGAAAAACCAACGCAAGCTCAAGAGGTAGCAAGAAGAATTTCTGGCGCCGTTGCCGGGGAGGAGGATCAAGTCAAGAATAGTCTCCCGTCAACGTGCCAATTTCTGGCACCGTTGCCGGGGATGATCAAGTCAAGAATAGTCTCCCGTCAACGTGCCAATTTCTAGTGCCGTTGCCGGGGAGTATTCAAAGTGAAGCATATCCAAGTAACTATCGCAAACTCATCTCTTGCATTTACATTATTTGCCTTTAGCCTCTCGTTTTCCCTCTCCCCCACTTCTGAAAAAACAAAATTTACAAAAGTATTGCCTTTTTTGTTTGCCTTTCCTTTGCTGGTGTGCTATGTGCCTTCAATATGCTTGCATCTTCGTTTGCTAAAAATCTATTGATATGGATTCTCACCCACTTGCTAATCTCTTTAAGAGATCCAATTATGTTTAACCAATTGCTAGTGAGTTGAGTGCACTTGACTATCTTTATGAAGTTTTTCTTGAGATGCGTGAATCTGAAAATTGTGATGAAGAAATTTATGAAGTGATTCACGAGGGCTCCTTGAATGAAAAGCATGATTGCAATGGTTTCACTATGAATTCTATTAATGACAAACATGCTAAAAATATGCAAAACCCTAAGCTTGGGGATGCTAGTTTTGCTATGTCCACTACTTGTTGCAATGATCGTGATTGGGGTGATGATTTTTCTTATGATCTTGAAAATTTGTTTAAGCCTCGTGATGAATATGATATTTTCAATAATATTGAAAGTGGGTTTGGGGAAGTCATGACTTTAGTTGATGATAATCCCACTATTTTTGAAGAGCGTCAACTTTGCATGCATGTGGATCATGAAAAGAATATCCTATGTGATAGCTATATCTTTGAATTTGAGTATGATTGCACATGTAATTTTTATCAGAGAGGAAAATATTGTGGTAGAAACTTTCATGTTACTAATTAACCTCTCGTTTTGTTGAGATTGATATTGTCTCTTTCTTCTTCCTTGCAAATGGTAGCTACTAGTTGTCTTGATAATTTGTTTTCCTATAAAATGCCTCTGCATAGGAAGAATGTTAGACTTAGATATTTTGTCACATGTTTCATGATGCTCTCTTCGTGTCCGATTGCTATCTTTTATGTGAGCATCATTGAATTATCAATGCCTAGGTAAAAGGCTTTAAAAAAAGCGCTTGTTGGGAGGCAACCCAATGAATAAATTTATTCTTACTTTTTGCTTTATGTTTTGTTGTGTCCACACCATCATAATTCTGTTATGACTGTGTTTTTATGTTTCTTTTTGCGTTTGTGCCAAGTAAAACCTTTATGATTAGTTTTGGTGATGGTTGTTTGATCATGCTGAAAAAGACATAAACTTTGTGCTCATGAAATTATTTTTAATTCCTATCCAGAAAGAGCTTTTGAGTTTATTCTTTTTGCTGCTGGTTGATATGCAAATTTCCCTAATTGTCATAATTTGTCATAATTTTTGGGATAACAGAAGTATACGAAGTATACATATTGCTACAGATTGGTCTGTTTTTGTTGTGTTGATTGCTTATTTTGATGAAACTATGGATAGTATCGGGGGGGGGGGGTACTAGCCATAGAAAAGTGAGAATACAGTAATTTACTACAGTACCTAAAGAGTTGGTAGTTTTTTTTTCTTATGCTAATGATATCACGAGTTTCTGTTTAAGTTTTGTGTTGTGAAGTTTTCAAGTTTTGGGTGATGTTCTCATGGACAATGGCATAAAGAGTGGAAAGAGCTTAAGCTTGGCGAGGCCCAAGGCATCCCAAGCCAAATTCAAGGACACCAAAAAGCCTAAGCTTGGGGATGCCCCGGGAAGGCATCCCCTCTTTCGTCTTCAATCCATCGGTAACGTTACTTGGAGCTATATTTTTATTCACCACATGATATGTGTTTTGCTTGGAGCGTCATGTATTATAGGAGTCTTTTCTTTTTGTTTTGTCACAATCATCCTTGCTGCACACTGTTGTGGCAACAAAAGTCCTTCCTTGGCGCCAAGAATTCTTCTTGTTACTTCTCTAGTTTGCGTCGGTTTTTCCCTTGAAGAGGAATGGGTGATGAAGCAGAGGAGCAGTAAGTATTTCCCTCAGTTTGAGAACCAAGGTATCGATCCAGAAGGAGGGCCTCGTCAAGTCCAAAGTACCTGCGCAAACACAAACAAGCTTGCACCCAACGCTTCAAAGGGGTTGTCAATCCCTTTAAGATTGTTTGCAAAGTGAGATCTGAAGGCGGAAAGTGCAATGAAGTAAACAGTGTAAGGCCGAAAATATGGTGTGGGGTAGACCCTGGGGGCCATAGTGTTCACTAGAGGATTCTCTCATAATAGCAAATATCACGGTGGGTGAACAAATTACTGTTGAGCAATTGATAGAACCGCGCAAAGTCATGACGATATCTAAGGCAATGATCATACATATAGGCATCACGTCCGAGACAAGTAGACCGATACTTTCTGCATCTACTACTATTACTCCACACATCGACCGCTATCTAGCATGCATCTAGTGTATTGAGTTCATGACGAACAGAGTAACGCCTTAAGCAAGATGATAAGATGTAGAGGGATAATCTCAAACCAATGATGAAAACCCCATCTTTTTACCCTTGATGGCAACAACACGATGCGTGCCTGGCTACCCCTTCTGTCACTGGGTGAGGTCACCGCACGGTATGAACCCAATACCAAGCACTTCTCCCATTGCAAGAATCATAGATCTAGTTGGCCAGACAAAACCCACAACTCAAAGAGAATTACAAGGATATGAAATCATGCATAAGACAGATCAGAAGAAACTCAAATAAGATTCATAGATAATCTGATCATAATTCCACAATTCATTGGATCTCGACAAACACACCACAAAAGAAGATTACATCGGATAGATCTCCATGAAGATCATGGAGAACTTTGTATTGAAGATCCAAGAGAAAGAAGAAGCCATCTAGTTACTAGCTATGGACCCGTAGGTCTATGGAGAACTACTCACGCATCTTCGGAGAGGTCATGGTGCTGATGAAGAAGCCCTCCGTGTTTGAATCCCCCCTCCGGCAGGGCACCAGAATGTGCCCCAGATGGGATCTTGCGGAGACAGAAGCTTGCGGCGGTGGAAAAGTGATTTCGATGATCTCCTGATTTTTTTGGGATTTTAGGGAATTTATAGGTGCAACCCCTAGGCCAGGGGGCGCTCAGGGGGCCACAAGCCAGTGGGCCGTGACCTACCCCCGTGGCCGCGGGGTGGAGGCTTGTGGGGCCCCTGAGGCTCCCCTGCCTTGGCTCCCAAGCTTCCCGAACTTCTTCCGTTCCAGAAAAAATCTTTTCGGGGATTTTCTTCCGTTTCGACTCTGTTTCAAAATCTCCTCTGAAAGGGGTCAAAAACATGGAAAAAACAGGAACCGACACTTGGCACTGAGTTAATAAGTTAGTCCCAAAATATGTATAAAAGGCATGCAACACATCCAAAGTTTGACAAGATAATAGCATGAAACCATCAAAAATTATTGATACGTTGGAGACGTATCAAGCATCCCCAAGCTTAACTCCTGCTCGTCCTCGAGTAGGGAAGTGATGAAGAATGAATTTTTGATGTGGAATGCTACCTAGCATAGTTGTCCTTTGCAACTTCTTTCACGTGACATGAATGTTCAGATCCATAAGATTCAAAACAATAGTTTGCTATTAACATGAAAACAATGATACTTCAAGCAAATTAGCAAGGTAATCATGAACTTTCAAAATAACAAGGCCAAAGAAAGTTATCCCTACAAAATCATATAGTCTGGCTATGCTCCATCATCCTCACACAACTAATGTAAATCATGCACAACCCCGGTATTTGCCAAGTAACTGTTTTCGCACCCTTACTTTCTCAAACTTCTTAGAACTATCACGCAATACATGAGCGCGGGCCATGGATATAGCACTATAGGTGGAATAGAGTGTGGTGGTGGTTGTGAGACAAAAAAGAGGAGATGGTCAGATTGACTCGGCGTATCAAAGGGCTATGGAGATGCCCATTAATAGATATCAATGTGAATAAGTAGGGATTGCCATACAAGAGATGCACTAGAGCTATTAGTATGTGAAAGCTCAAAAAGGAGAACTAGTGGGTGTGCATCCAACTTGCTTGCTCACGAATACCTAGGGCAATTTTAAGGAAGCCCATCATTGGAATATACAAGCCAAGTTACATAATGAAGATTCCCACTAGCATATGGTGTTGATGAAGCAAGAAGCTCTCAATCATGAAGAACATGGTGCTATCATGAAGCACAAGTGTGGAAAAAATAGTAGCATTGTCCCTTCTCTCTTTTATTTTTTTTCATTTGGGCTCTTAGGCCTCTCTTTTTTCCTTTTTCCCCTTTTTTGGGCTCTTTGGCCTCTTTTTTATATTTTTTATTTCCTCACATGGGACAATGCTCTAATAATGATGATCATCACACTTTTATTTACTCACAGCTCAAAGATCACAATGATGATGACTCCATAGGAAATGCCTCCGTTAGTGTACCGGGATGTGCAACGATCTAGCATGGCGTATGATGTTGAAACATCTCTCTAGATATCTTACGATCATGCAATGGAAATATGAGAGTGACGACACAAGTCATGAGACGGAACGGTGGGCGTTGCATGGCAATATATCTCGGAATGGCTATGAAAATGCCATAGTACGTAGATATGATGGCTGTTTTGAGGAAGGAATTTGGTGGGTTTGTCCACCGGCGAGAATTGCGCGACACTAGAGAGGCTAGCAATGGTGGAAGGTGAAAGCGCATCTATACCATGGGCTCACATTAGTTATGAAGAACTCACATACTTGTTGAGAAAGTTTTTATTAGTAATCGAAACAAAGTGCTAAACGCATACTCCGAGGGGAAGGGTTGGTAGGTATTAACCATCGCGCGATCCCGACCTCAACACAAAGGATGACAATCAATAGATCAATTATGCTCCGACTTCCTAACATAGCGGTTCACCATACGTGCATGCTACGGGAATCACTAACTTCAACACAAGTATCTCTAGATTCACAACACCCTACTAACATAGCTCTCAATATTACCGAATCCACGTCTCAAAACTAATTGAGAGGAATCAAAACTTCTATTTCTACTCAACGCACATCAAGATGGAGGTTTTTGCATCCTCTTTGGGTATCTATTAGTTTTGGGACTACTTTCATAGCATAAGCCAACTACCAAATCACGCACCGTCGTGCTCTAAAAGATATAAGTGAAGCACTAGAGCAAAAGTATCTAGCTCAAAAGATATAAGTGAAGCACTATGAGCATTCTAGCAAAATCACGATGAGTGCATATCTCTCTCTCTCTCAAAAAGGTTTGCAGCAAGGATGATTGTGACACAACAAAAATAAAATACTCCTACGATACAAGACGCTCCAAGCAAAACACATATCATGTGGTGAATAAAAATATTGCTCCAAGTAATGTTACCGATGGATTGAAGACGAAAGAGGGGATGCCTTCCCGGGGCATCCCCAATCTTAGGCTTTTTGGTGTACTTGAATTTGGCTTGGGATGCCTTGGGCATCCCCAAGCTTGAGCTCTTTCCACTCCTTATCTCATCGTCCATGAGAACATCACCCAAAACTTGAAAACTTCACAACACAAAACTTAAACACAAACTCGTGATAACGTTAGTACAAGAAAACAAACTACCACTTCTTTTGGACCTGTAGCAAACTTGAATTCCATCTATATTGGTGTTGGGCTACTGTATTATCACTTTTCCATGGCTATTACCCCCCCCCATACTAACCATAGTTTCATCAAAACAAGCAACCAACTCAACAAAAACAGAATCTGTAAAAAACAGATCAGTCTGTAGCAATCTGTATACTTCGTATACTTCTGGTACCTCACAAAATCGGACAAATTACGACGGCCTTGGAAAAAAGAATATCAACCAGCAGAAAAAAGAATCAACTCAAAAGCTCTTTCTGAATAAAAATGAGAAATCATCTCGTGAGCAAAAAGTTTCTGTCTTTTTCCAGCAGGATCAAACAACCATTACCAAGACTAGTCATAAAGGTTTTTCTTGGCTCAAACACAAAAATAAACACAAAAAAACACAATCACAACAGAATTGTGAAAGTGTGGACGCAACAAATCAGAAAGAAAAAGATAAATTCATTGGGTTGCCTCCCAACAAGCGCTATTGTCTAACGCCCTTAGCTAGGCATAAAAGCGATAGAATCACGTATTGTCGTCTTTGGTGCTTAAACCATAAGTGGCCCTCGTCATGGATTCATAAGGAAATATTATTTTCTTTCTAGGAAAGTGTTCCATGCCCTTCCTTAAAGGAAATTGAAATCTAATATTCCCTTCCTTCATATCGATGATAGCACCGATAGTCCTTAGGAAAGGCCTACCAAGAGTAATAGGGCAAGTAGGATTGCAATCAATGTCAAGCACAATGAAATCCACGGGTACATAGTTCCTATTTACAATAATAAGAACATCATTGATCCTTCCCATGGGTTTCTTGACAGTAGAATCAGCAAGATGCAAATTAAGAGAACACTCTTTAATCTCATTAAAACCCAAAGGATCAGATAAAGACTTTGGAATCGTAGAAACACTAGCACCCAAATCACACAAAGCATTGCACTCATAGTTTTTTTATTTTGATTTTGATGGTAGGTTCCCACTCATCATGAAGCTTTCTAGGGATAGAGACTTCCAATTCAAGTTTCTCTTTAGGTGATTTTATCATAGCTTCGACGATATGATCGGTAAAAGCCTTGTTTTGGCTATAAGTGTGTGGAGAGTTTAACATGGATTGCAACAAAGAAATGCATTCAATCAAGGAGCAACTATCATAATTGAATTCCTTGAAATCCACGGTAGTAATTTCATTAGTACTCAAAGTTTTAACATCTTCTACTCCACTTCCAATGCTTTTAGCATCAAGATAGATGGACTCCGAATCATTGGGGCACTTTTCAACCAAAGTGGATTCATATCCAGCCCCATAATCATTAGGTTTGACACAAGAAAACAAAGATTCAATGGGAGTCACACCAAGCACTTTAAGATCTTCGTGATTCTCATCACGAGAACACGCCTTTTTAAGCCATTCATGTCTAGCACGAATTTGGGCGGTTCTTTCTTGGCTCTCAATCATGGAAACACACATAGCTTTCAAATTTTCATCCATGTTGATTTTGGGAGGAGCACATCTAACTTTCAAAGCATCAACATCACTAGACATTCTATCCACGCTCTTAGCCAAATCGTCAATTTTGAGTAGTTTTTCCTCTATGGACGCATTGAAAATCTTTTGAGAGTTGATGAACTCTTTGATATTACTCTCTAGATCAGAGGGTAATCTATTGTAATTTCCATGCGTATTGTTGTAGGAGTTGCCAAAGTTATTAGAGGAGTTACCAGGAGAAGGCCTAGGGACATAGTTTCCTCTAAAAGCGTTGTTGTTGCCAAAGTTATTCCTACCAACAAAATTAACGTCCAAGCTAGCGTTTCTACTCTCAATCAAAGAAGACAAAGGCATATCATTAGGATCCTAAGGAGCACTTCTCCTAGCAACCAAATTCATTAACTCGTCCATCTTAGCACTCAACGAGTTAATTTCCTCTATAACGTGTACCTTCTTACTAGTAGGTGACCTTTCAGTGTGCCACTGAGAGTAGTTCGCCATGATGTTGTCTAAGAGCTTTGTGGCTTCTCCTAACGTGATTTCCATTAATGTTCCACCTGAGGCGGAGTCCAAGATATTTCTAGAAGCGAAAAGGCTCAAGCCATGAGCGGGACAATTTCAAATCATTAATTTCATTCTCTCCCAAGCTTGTGCAACATGTTCATGATCAAGTTGCTTGAAATTCATGATATCATTACGGAGAGAGATGATCTTAGCTGACGGAAAATACTTGGATATATAAGCATCTTTGCACTTATCCCAAGAATTGATACTATTTTTGGGCAAAGAAGAAAACCAAGTTTTTGCACGATCTCGCAACGAGAAAGGAAAAAGCTTCAATTTAATCACGTCATTATCCACATCTTTTTCCTTTTGCATATCGCAAAGCTCAATGAAGGTATTGAGATGGGATACGTCATCTTCACTAGGAAGGCCAGAGAATTGCTCTTTCATAATAAGATTCAGCAAAGCGGCATTGATTTCGTATGACTACGCACTAGTGGCGGGAGCAATCGGAGTACTAATAAAATCATCATTATTAGTATTCGAGAAGTCACAAAGTTTGGTGTTTTCGTTCATGGTGACTTCAGCAAGCAAGCAAGCACATGAGCAACAAAGAGCAGGCGAGAAAAAGGGCGAATGAAAAAGGCAAATTAAAAAGGCAAATTGGTGAAGTGGGGGAGAGGAAAACGAGAGGCAAGTGGCAAACAAAGTAAATGCAAGACATGAGTTTGCGACACCTACTTGGATGAGTTCTTGACTTGATCTTCCTCCCCGACAACGGCGCTAGAAATTCTTCTGCTACGGCAACAAAAGTCCTGCCTTGGCGCTAGGAATTCTTCTTGTTACTTCTCTCGTTTGCGTCGGTTTTTCCCTTGAAAAGGAAAGGGTGATGCAGCAGAGGAGCAGTAAGTATTTCCCTCAGTTTGAGAACCAAGGTATCGATCCAGAAGGAGGGCCTCGTCAAGTCCAGGGTACCTGCGCAAACACAAACAAGCTTGCACCCAACGCTTCAAAGGGATTGTCAATCCCTTCAAGATTGTTTGCAAATGAGATCTGAAGGCGGTAAGTGCAAGGAAGTAAAAAGTGTAAGGCTGAAAATATGGTGTGGAGTAGACCCTGGGGGCCATAGTGTTCGCTAGAGGCTTCTCTCATAATTGCAAATATCGCGGTGGGTGAACAAATTACCGTCGAGCAATTGATAGAACCGCGCAAAGTCATGACGATATATAAGGCAATGATCATACATATATGCATCACGTTTGAGACAAGTAGACCGATACTTTCTGCATCTACTACTATTACTACACACATCGACCACTATCCAACATGCATCTAGTGTATTGAGTTCATGACAAACGGAGTAACGCCTTAAGCAAGATGACATGATGTAGAGGGATAATCTCAAACCAATGATGAAAACCCCATCTTTTTACCCTTGATGGCAACAATATGATGCGTGTCTCGCTACCCCTTCTGTCACTAGGTGGGGCCACCGCACGGTATGAACCCAAAACCAAGAAATTCTCCCATTGCAAGAATCATAGATCTAGTTGGCCAGACAAAACCCACAACTCGAAGAGAATTACAAGGATATGAAATCATGCATAAGAGAGATCAGAAGAAACTCAAATAAGATTCATAGATAATCTGATCATAATTCCACAATTCATCGGATCTCGACAAACACACCGCAAAAGAAGATTACATCGGATAGATCTCCATGAAGATCATGGAGAACTTTGTATTGAATATCCAAGAGAGAGAAGAAGCCATCTAGTTACTAGCTATGGACCCGTAGGTCTATGGTGAACTACTCACGCATCATCAGAGAGGTCATGGTGTTGATGAAGAAGCCCTCCGTGTCCGAATTCCCCCTCTGAATGTGCCCCAGATGGGATCTTGCGGAGACAGAAACTTGCGGCGGCGGAAAAGTGATTTAGATGATCTCCTGATTTTTTTGGGATTTTTAGGGAATTTATAGGCGCAACCCCTAGGTCAGGGGGCGCTCAGGGGGCCCACAAGCCTGTGGGCCGCGTCCTACCCCCTGACCGATCTTCTTCCGTTCCGGAAAAAATCTTTTCGGGGATTTTCTTCCGTTTGGACTCCGTTTCAAAATATCCTCTGAAAGGGGTCAAAAACATGGAAAAACAGGAACTGGCACTTGGCACTAAGTGAATAAGTTAGTCCCAAAACATCCATAGTTTGACAAGATAATAGCATGAAACCATAAAAAATTATAGATACGTTGGAGACGTATCACACACCTTTTTGAAAGGGACCTGCACTCATCGTGATTTTGCTAGAATACTCTTTGAGCTTCACTTATGTCTTTTGAGCTAGATAATTTTTCTCTAGTGCTTCACTTAAATCTTTGTAGAGCACGGCGGTGTCATATTTTGTAGAAATAAAAACTCTCGATCTTCACTTATATCTTTTTGAGACTGCTCTCTCTCAGTAACTTGGTAATTGGCATGTGCTATGAAAGTAGTCCTAAAGATGATAGGCATCCAAAGAGGATATAATAAAAACTTCCATATTCAAGTGCATTGATTAGTAAGAGAAGTTCGATTCCTAACAATTAAGTTTTGAGATATCGATTTGGTAATATTAGAGTTACGTTAGTAGGGTGTTGTGAATCTAGAAATACTTGTGTTGAAGTTAGTGATTCCCGTAGCATGCACGTATGGTGAACCGCTATGTTAGGAAGTCAGAGAATAATTGATTTATAGATTGTCATCCTTTGTGTGGTGGTCGGGATCGCGCGATGGTTAACACCTACCAACCCTTCCCCTAGGAGTATGCGTTTAGCACTTTGTTTCGATTACTAATAAAACTTTCGCAATAAGTATATGGGTTCTTCATGACTAATGTGAGTCCATGGTATAGATGCACTTTCACCTTCCACCATTGCTAGCCTCTCTAGTGACGCGCAACTTTCGCCGATGCACAAACCCACCATATACCTTCCTCAAAACAGCCACCATACCTACCTATTATGGCATTTTCATAGCCATTCCGAGATATATTGCCATGCAAATCCCATTGTTTCGTCCCATGACTTGTGCCATCACTTTCATATTGCCATTGCATGATCGTAAGATAGCTAGCGAGTCATACGCTAAGCTAGATCGTTGCACATCCCGGTACACTGCCGGAGGCATTTCTATAGAGTCATCATTGTTCTAAGTAATGAGTTGTGAGTAAATAAAAGTGTGATGATCATCATTATTAGAGCATTGTCCCATGAGAGGAAATAAAAAAAAAGAGGCCAAAGATACCCACCAAAAAAATGAAATGAGGCCAAAGAGCCCAAACAAAAAAAAGAGAGAGAAAAAGAGAGAAGGGACAATGCTACTATCTTTTTCCACACTTGTGCTTCAAAATAGCACCATGTTCTTCATGATAGAGAGTCTCTTGTTTTGACACTTCCATATACTAGTGGGAATTTTCATTATATAACTTGGCTTGTATATTCCAATGATAGGCTTCCTCAAAATTGCCCTAGGTCTTCGTGAGCAAGCAAGTTGGGTGCACA
This sequence comes from Hordeum vulgare subsp. vulgare, assembly GCF_904849725.1. NCBI lineage: Eukaryota > Viridiplantae > Streptophyta > Magnoliopsida > Poales > Poaceae > Hordeum > Hordeum vulgare. The sequence continues at coordinate 72,352,689 of NC_058520.1, read as the reverse complement.
CCCACTATTTTTCCTTTTGAGCTTTCACACACTTATAGCTCTCGTGCACCCATTGCGTGGCAATCCCTACTCATTCACATTGATATCTATTGATGGGCATCTCCATAGCCCATTAATACGCCAAGCCAATGTGACCATCTCCTCCTTTTTGCCTCACAACCTCCACCACACTCTATTCCACCTATAGAGCTATATCCATGGCTCATGCTCATGTATTGCGTGAGAGTTGAAAAAGTTTGAGAAAGTAAGAGTGCGAAAACAATTACTTGGCCAATACCGGGGTTGTGCATGATTTAAATTCGTTGTGTGGGGATGATGGACCATAGCCAGACTATATGATTTTGTAGGGATAACTTTCTTTGGCCTTGTTATTTCAAAAGTTCATGATTGCTTTGCTAGTTTGCTTGAAGTATTATTGTTTTCATGTCAATAGTAAACTATTGTTTTGAATCTTACGGATCTGAACATTCATGCCACAAGAAAGAAGTTACAAAGGACAAATATGTTCGGTAGCATTCCACATCAAAAATTCAGTCTTTATCACTTCCCTACTCGAGGACGAGCATGAGTTAAGCTTGGGGATGCTTGATACGTCCCCAACGCATCTATGATTTTTTATGGTTCCATGTTATTATATTGTCAACTTTGGATGTTTTGTATGCATGAATATGCTATTTTATATCTTTTTTGGGACTAACCTATTAAATCAGTGCCAAGTGCGAGTTTCTGTTTTTCTGTGTTTTTGACTTTTTTCAGAGGAGGATATTAAACGGAGTCCAAACGGAATGAAACCTGCGGAATGATTTTTTCCATAACAGAAGATGCGAGGAGACTTGAGAACCAAGGCAGGGGACCTCGGGGGAGGCCATAAGCCCCCTAGCCCCAACCTGGTGGGGGGGTAGGCCTAGCAGGCTTGTGGGCCCCTCGTGGCTCCTCTGCCCTACCTCTTCCGCCTATAAATTCTCTAAAAATCCAAAACCACCAGAGAGAGCCACGAAAATACTTTTCCGCCGCCGCAAGCTTCTGTCTCCGCAAGATCCCATCTGGGGACCGTTCTGGTGCGCTGCCGGAGAGGGGATTCGGACACGGAGGGCTTCTTCATCAACACCATTGCCTCTCCAATGATGCGTGAGTAGTTCACCACAGACCTCCGGGTCCATAGCTAGGAGCTAGATGGCTTCTTCTCTCTCTTGGATCTTCAATACAAAGTTCTCCATGATCTTCATGGAGATCTGATACGTCTCAAACGTATCTATAATTTTTGATGGTTTCACGCAGTTATCTTGCCTTCTTTGTATGTTGTATGTACCTTTTTATATCTTTTTTGGGACTAACTTATTGATTTAGTGCCAAGTGCCAGTTCCTGTTTTTCCGTGTTCTTGACTCTTTTCATATCTGATTTTGGAACGGAGTCCAAACGGAAGAAAAACCCCGAAATGATTTTTCCCGAAAGGAAGAAGTCCAGGGGTCTTTTGGGCCAAGCCAGGTGGGCTCCAGGGAGCCCACAAGCCCCGACTCCGCCACCAGGGGGAGGCGGCGGTGGGCAGGCTTGTGGCCTCCCAGGCCACCCCCTGACCTAGGTCTTGCGCCTATATATTCCCAAATATTCCGCAAAAAACCAGGGGAGCCTCGAAAATACTTTTCCATCGCCACAAGCTTCCGTTTCCGCGCGATCTCATTTGGAGACCCTTCTCGGCGCCCTGCCGGAGGGGACTTTGGAGGTGGAGGGCTTCTTCATCATCATCATCGCCCCTCCAATGACTCGTGAGTAGTGCACTTCAGACCTACGGGTCCATAGTTAGTAGCTATATGGCTTCTTCTCTCTCTTGGATCTTTAATACAAAGTTCTCCATGATCTTCATGGAGATCTATCCAATGTAATCTTCTTTGGCGGTGTGTTTGTCGAGATCCGATGAATTGTGGACTTGTGATCAGATTATCTATGATATATATTTGAGTCTTTGTTGATTTCTTATATGCATGATTTGATATCCTTGTAAGTCTCTCCGAGTCTTGGGTTTTGTTTGGCCAACTAGATCTATGATTCTTGCAATGGGAGAAGTGCTTGGTTTTGGGTTCTGCCATGTGGTGACCTTTCCCAGTGACAGTAGGGGCTGCAAGGCACTCATCAAGCAGTTCCCATCAAGGGTAAAAGTATGGGGTTTTTATCATTGGTTTGAAATTATCCCTCTACATCATGTCATCTTGCTTAAGGTGTTACTCTGTTCTTATAGACTTAATACACTAGATGCATGCTGGATAGCGGTCGACGTGTGGAGTAATAGTAGTAGATGCAGAAAGTATCGGTCTACTTGTTTCGGATGTGATGCCTATAGAAATAATCATCGCATAGACATCGTCACGACCCTGCACAGTTCTATCAATTGCTCGACAGTAATTTGTTCACCCACCGTCTACTTGCTTTCATGAGAGAAGCCACTAGTAAACACTACGGCCCCCGGGTCTATTCACATCCATCGTTTACAACTCCGCTTTTACTTTGCTTTGTTACTTTGTTGCTTTCAGTTCTCACTTGGCAAACAATCTATAAGGGATTGACAACCCCTTCATAGCTTTGGGTGCAAGCTTTTTGTGTTTGTGCAGGATCTTGAGATACTCTTCCGCCGGATTGATACCTTGGTTCTCAAACTGAGGGAAATACTTACCTTCGTTGTGCTACATCACCCTTTCCGCTTCGAGGGAACACCAACGCAAGGCTCCAAGGCCACGGGGGAAATCCTTTGCATGCTTGCCTAGGAAGTCCCTTAAGGCGTAGCCGCAGCTGAAGGATTCCTGGTGCCATCGACACAACTATTTCTGGCGCCGTTGCAAGGGATACACAGCAGCCATCAAGATCTATCCGATGTAACTTTCTTTTGCGGTGTGTTTGTCGAGATCTGATGAATTGTGGATTTGTGATCAGACTATCTATGAATTTTATTTGAGTCTCCTCCGATCTCTTATATGCAAGATTTCATATCCTTGTAATTCTCTTTGAGTTGTGGGTTTCGTTTGGCCAACTTGATCCATAATTCTTGCAATGGGAGAAGTGCTTGGTTTTGGGTTCATACCGTGTGGTGTCTTCACCTAGTGACAGAAGGGGTAGCGAGGCACGCATCATGTTGTTGCCATCAAGGGTAGAAAGATGGGGTTTATATCATATTGCATGAATTTATCCCTCTACATTCTGTCATCTTGCTTAAAGCGTTACTCTATTTGTTATGAACTCAATACACTAGATGCATGCTGGATAGTGGTCGATGTGTGGAGTAATAGTAGTAGATGCAGACAGTATCGGTCTACTTGTATCGGACGTGATGCCTATATGTATGATCATTGCCTTAGATATCATCATGACTTTGCGGATTCTATCAATTCCTCGACAGTAATTCGTTCACCCACCGTAATACTTGCTATCATGAGAGAAGCCTCTATTGAGCACTATGGCCCCCGGGTCTACTTCACATCATACTTTCAGATCTACACTTTTACTTTGTTGCACTTTTCACCTTCAGTTCTTGCTATCCCACAGACAACAGCGCCAAAAATTGACACGTTGTCAGAGGCTGGGCTTGCGTTGGTTTTTCCCTTGAAGAGAAAAGAGTGATGCAGCACAGGAGCAGTAAGTATTTCCCTCAGTTTGAGAACCAAGGTATCGATCCAGAAGGAGGGTCTCGTCAAGTCCAAAGTACCTGCGCAAACACAAACAAGCTTGCACCCAACGCTTCAAAGGGGTTGTCAATCCCTTCAAGATTGTTTGCAAAGTGAGATCTGAAGGTGGAAAGTGCAACGAAGTAAAAAAGTGTAAGGCTGAAAATATAGTGTGTAGTAGACCCTAGGGGCCATAGTGTTCACTAGAGGCTTCTCTCAAAATAGCAAGTATCACGGTGGGTGAACAAATTATTGTCGAGCAATTGATAGAACCGCGCAAAGTCATGACGATATCTAAGGCAATGATCATACATATAGGCATCACGTCCGAGACAAGTAGACCGATACTTTCTGCATCTACTACTATTACTCCACACATCGACCGCTATCTAGCATGCATCTAGTGTATTGAGTTCATGACGAACAGAGTAACGCCTTAAGCAAGATGACATGATGTAGAGGGATAATCTCAAACCAATGATGAAAACCCCATCTTTTTACCCTTGATGGCAACAATATGATGCGTGTCTCGCTACCCCTTCTGTCACTGGGTGAGGTCACCGCACGGTATGAACCCAAAATCAAGCACTTCTCCCATTGCAAGAATCATAGATCTAGTTGGCCAGACAAAACCCACAACTCGAATAGAATTACAAGGATATGAAATCATGCATAAGACAGATCAGAAGAAACTCAAATAAGATTCATAGATAATCTGATCATTAATCCACAATTCATCGGATCTCGACAAACACACCGCAAAAGAAGATTACATCAAATAGATCTCCATGAAGATCATGGAGAACTTTGTATTGAATATCCAAGAGAGAGAAGAAGCCATCTAGTTACTAGCTATGGACCCGTAGGTCTATGGTGAACTACTCACGCATCATCGGAGAGGTCATGGTGTTGATGGAGAAGTCCTCCGTGTCCGAATCCCCCCTCCGGCAGGGCACCAAGACATGCCCAGATGGGATCTTGCGGAAACAGAAGCTTGCGGCGGCGGAAAAGTGATTGCGATGATCTCCTGATTTTTTCTGGAATTTATGGAATATATAGGTGAAAGACCAAGGGCAAAGGGCGTCCAGGAGGCCCACAAGCCTGGATGGCGCGGCCTCCCCCTAGCCACGGGGTGGGGGCTTGTGGGGCCCCTGGGGCTCCCCTGCCTTGGCTCCCAAGCTCCCCGATCTTCTTCCGTTCCAAAAACAATATTTTCGGGGATGTTCTTCCGTTTGCACTCCGTTTCAAAATCTCCTCTGAAAGGGGACAAAAACATGGAAAAAACAGGAACTGGCACTTGACACTGAGTTAATAAGTTAGTTCCAAAAAATATATAAAAGGCATGCAAAACATCCAAAGTTTGACAAGATAATATCATGAAACAATCAAAAATTATAGATATGTTGGATACGTATCAAGCATCCCCAAGCTTAACTCTTGCTCGTCCTCGAGTAGGGAAGTGATAAAGAATGAATTTTTTATGTGGAATGCTACCTAGCATAGTTGTCCTTTGCAACTTCTTTCACGTGACATGAATGTTCAGATCCGTAAGATTCAAAACAATAGTTTGCTATTGACATGAAAATAGTAATACTTCAAGCAAACTAGCAAAGTAATCATGAACTTTCAAAATAACAAGGCCGAAGAAAGTTATCCATACAAAATCATATAGTATGGTTATGCTCCATCATCCTCACACAACTAATGTAAATCATGCACAACCCTGGAACTGGCCAAGTAATTGTTTTCACACTCTTACTTTCTCAAACTTTTTATAACTATCACGCAATACATGAGCGCGAGCCATGGATATAGCACTATAGGTGAAATAGAGTGTGGTGGTGGTTGTAAGACAAAAAGGAGGAGATGGTCACACTGACTCGGCGTATCAATAGGCTATGGAGATGCCCATTAATAGATATCAATGTGAATGAGTAGGGATTGCCATACAAGAGATGCACTAGAGCTATAAGTATGTGAAAGCTCAAAAGGAAAACTAGTGGGTGTGCATCCAACTTGCTTGCTCATGAAGACCTAGGGCAATTTTGAGGAAGCCCATCATTGGAATATACAAGCCAAGATATATAAAGAATATTCCCACTAGCATATGGTAGTAACAAAGCAAGAAGCTCTCAATCATGAAGAACATGGTGCTATCATGAAGCACAAGTGTGGAAAAAGATAGTAGCATTGTCCCTTCTCTCTTTTTATCTCTTTTCTCTTTTTTTCATTTGGGATCTTAGGCCTCTTCTTTTATTTTCTTTTCTTTTCTCTTTTTTTTGGGCTCTTTGGCCTCTTTTTTTTTATTTACTCACATGGGACAATGCTCTAATAATGATGATCATCACACTTTTATTTACTAACAGCTCAAAGATCACAATGATGATGACTCCATAGGAAATGCCTACGGCAGTGTACCGGGATGTGCAACGATCTAGCATGGCGTATGCCGTTGAAACATCTCGCTAGCTATCTTATGATCATGTAATGGCAATATGAGAGTGACGGCACAAGTCATGAGACGGAACGGTGGGAGTTGCATGGCAATATATCTCGGAATGGCTATGAAAATGCCATAGTAGGTAGATATGGTGGCTGTTTTGAGGAAGGAATTTGGTGGGTTTGTGCACCGGCGAGAATTGCGCGGCACTAGAGAGGCTAGCAATGGTGGAAGGTGAAAGTGCATCTATACCATGGGCTCACATGAGTCATGAAGAACTCACATACTAATTGCGAAAGTTTTTATTAGTAATCGAAACAAAGTGCTAAATGCATACTCCGAGGGGAAGAGTTGGTAGGTGTAAACCATCGCGCGATCCCGACCTCAACATAAAGGATGACAATCAATAGATCAATTATGCTCCGACTTCCTAACATAGCGGTTCACCATACGTGCATGCTACGGGAATCACTAACTTCAACACAAGTATTTCTAGATTCACAACACCCTACTAACATAACTCTCAATATTACCGAATCCACGTCTCAAAACTAATTGAGAGGAATCGAAACTTCTCTTTCTACTCAATGCACATGAAGATGGAGGTTTTTGCATCCTCTTTGGGTACCTATCACATTTGGGACTACTTTCATAGCATAATCCAACTACCAAATCACGCACCACCGTGCTCTAAAGATATAAGTGAAGCACAAGAGCAAAAGTATCTAGCTCAAAATATATAAGTGAAGCACTATGAGCATTCTACCAAAACCACGATGAGTGCATGTCTCTCTTTCTCAAAAAGGTGTGCAGCAAGGATGATTGTGACACAACAAAAAGAAAAGACTCCTAAGATACAAGACGCTCCAAGCAAAACACATATCATGTGGTGAATAAAAATATAGCTCCAAGTAATGTTACCGATGGATTGAAGACGAAAGAGGGGATGCCTTCCCGGGGCATTGATACGTCTCAAACGTATCTATAATTTTTGATGGTTTCACACTGTTATCTTGTCTTCTTTGGTTGTTTTATGTACCTTTTATATCTTTTTTGGGACTAACTTATTAATTCAGTGCCAAGTGCCAATTCCTGTTTTTTTCGTGTTTTTGACTCTTTTCAGATCTGATTTTGGAACGGAGTCCAAACGGAAGAAAAACCAAATGATTTTTTTCCCGAACGGAAGAAGATCAGGGGGCCTTTGGGCCAACCCAGGTGGGCTCCAGGGAGCCCACAAGCCCCCACTCCGCCACCAGAGGGGAGGCGGCGGTGGCAGGGCTTGTGGCCTCCCTGGCCGCCCCCTGACCTAGATCCTTGGCCTATATATTCCCAAATACAGCAAAAAATCAGGGGAGCCTCGAAAATACTTTTCCGCCGCCGCAAGCTTCCGTTTCCGCGAGATCTCATCTGGAGACCCTTCCCGGCGCCCTGCCGGAGGGGACTTTAGAGTTGGAGGGCTTCTTCATCATCATCATCGCCCCTCCAATGACTCGTGAGTAGTTCACTTCAGACCTACGGGTCCGTAGTTAGTAGCTAGATGGCTTCTTCTCTCTCTTGGATCTTCAATACAAAGTTCTCCATGATCTTCATGGAGATCTATCCGATGTAATCTTCTTTGGTGGTGTGTTTGTCGAGATTCGATGAATTGTGGATTTGTGATCAGATTATCTATGATATTTATTTGAGTCTTTGCTAATTTCTTATATGCATGATTTGATATCCTTGTAAGTCTCTCCGAGTCTTGGGTTTTGTTTGGCCAACTAGATCTATGATTCTTGCAATGGGAGAAGTGCTTGGTTTTGGGTTCTACCATGTGGTGACCTTTCCCAGTGACAGTAGGGACAGCAAGGCACACATCAAGTAGTTGCCATCAAGGGTAAAAAGATGGGGTTTTGATCATTGGTTTGGGATTATCCCACTACAACATGTCATCTTGCTTAAGGCGTTACTCTGTTCTTATGGACTTAATACACTAGATGCATGCTGGATAGCGGTCGACGTGTGGAGTAATAGTAGTAGATGCAGAAAGTATGAGTCTACTTGTTTTGGACGTGATGCCTATAGATATAATCATTGCATAGATATCGTCACGACTTTGCGCGGTTCTATCAATTTCTCGGCAGTAATTTGTTCACCCACCTCTACTTGCTTTCATGAGAGAAGCCACTAGTAAACACTACGCCCCCCGGGTCTATTCACATCCATCGTTTACACCTCCGCTTTTACTTTGCTTTGTTACTTTGTTGCTTGCAATTCTCACTTGGCAAACAATCTATAATGGATTGACAACCCCTTCATAGCATTGGGAGCAAGCTTTTGTGTTTGTGCAGGATCTTGAGATACTCCTCCACCGGATTGATACCTTGGTTCTCAAACTGAGGGAAATACTTACCACCGTTGTGCTACATCACCCTTTCCGCTTCGAGGGAACACGAACGCAAGCCTCCAAGGCCACGGGGGAAATCCTTTGCATACTTGCCTAGGAAGTCCCTTAAGGTGTAGCCGCAGCTGAAGGATTCTGGTGCCGTCGACACGACTATTCCTCGTGCCGTTGCAAGGGAAGCACAGCTGACATCAGAAGTATTTCTGGCGCTGTCGCCGGGGATCTTTTTGAGGTAGCAGGCATCCCCAAGCTTAGGCTTTTTGGTGTCCTTGAATTTGTCTTGGGATGCCTTGGGCATCCCCAAGCTTGAGCTCTTTCCACTCCTGATCTCTTTATCCATGAGAACATCACCCAAAACTTGAAAACTTCACAACACAAAACTTAAACAGAAACTTGTGATAACATTAGTACAAGAAAACAAACTACCACTTCTTTTGGTACTGTGGCAAACTTGAATTACATCTATATTGATGATGGGCTACTGTATTCTCACTTTCCCATGGCTACTACCCCCCGATACTACCCATAGTTTCATCAAAACAAGCAACCAACTCAACAAAAACAGAATTTGTCAAAAACTGACTAGTCTGTAGCAATCTGTATACTTCGTGTACTTCTGGTACCTCAAAAAATCTAAACAATTACGAAGGCCTGGGAAAAAAGCATATCAATCAGAAGCAAAAAGAATCAACTCAAAAGCTCTTTCGGAATAAAAATGAATAATCATCTCGTGAGCGAAAAGTTTCTGTCTTTTTCCAACAGGATCAAACAACCATTACCAAGACTAGTCATAAAGGCTTTGCTTGGCTCAAACAAAAAAGAAACACAAAAAACACAATCACAACAGAATTATGAAAGTGTGGATGCAACAAAACAGAAAGAAAAATATAAATTCATTGGGTTGCCTCCCAACAAGCGCTATTGTTTAACACCCTTAGCTAGGCATAGAAGCGATAGAATCACGTATCGTCTTCTTTGGTGCTCAAACCATAAGTGTCCCTCATCATGGATTCGTAAGGCAATCTTATTTTCTTTCTAGGAAATTTTTCCATGCCCTTCCTTAAACGAAATTTAAATCTAATATTCCCTTCCTTCATATCAATGATAGCACCGATAGTCCTTAGGAAAGGTCTACCAAGAATAATGGGGCATGTAGGATTGCAATCAATGTCAAGCACAATGAAATCCATGGGTACATAGTTCCTATTTACAATAATAAGAACATCATTGATCCTTCCCATGGGTTTCTTGACCGTAGAATCAGCAAGATGCAAATTAAGAGAACACTCTTCAATCTCATTAAAACCCAGAACATCACATAAAGACTTTGGAATCGCAGAAACACTAGCACCCAAATCACACAAAGCATTGCACTCATAGTTTTTTATTTTGATTTTGATGGTAGTTTCCCACTCATCATGAAGCTTTCTAGGGATAGAGACTTCCAATTCAAGTTTCTCTTCAAGAGATTTTATCATAGCTTCGACGATATGATCGGTAAAGGCCTTGTTTTGGCTATAAGCGTGTGGAGAGTTCAACATGGATTGCATCAAAGAAATGCATTCAATCAAGGAGCAACTATCATAATTCAATTCCTTGAAATCCACGGTAGTAATTTCATTACTACTCAAAGTTTTAACGTTTTCTACTCCACTTTTAATGCTTTTAGCATCAAGATAGATGGACTTCGAATCATTGGGGCACTTTTCAACCAAAGTAGATTCATATCCAGCCCCATAATCATTAGGTTTGACACAAGAAAACAAAGATTCAATGGGAGTCACACCAAGCACTTTAAGATCTTCGTGATTCTCATCACGAGAACACGCCTTTTTAAGCCATTCATGTCTAGCACGAATTTGGGCGGTTCTTTCTTGGCTCTCAATCATGGAAACACACATAGCTTTCAAATTTTCATCCATGTTGATTTTGGGAGGAGCACATCTAACTTTCAAAGCATCAACATCACAAGAAATTCTATCCACGCTCTTAGCCAAATCGTCAATTTTGAGTAGTTTTTCCTCTATGGACGCATTGAAAATCTTTTGGGAGTTGATGAACTCTTTGATATTACTCTCTAGATCAGAGGGTAATCTATTGTAATTTCCATGAGTATTGTTCTAGGAGTTGCCAAAGTTATTAGAGGAGTTACTAGGAAAAGGCCTAGGAACATAGTTTCCTCTAAAGGCATTGTTGTTGCCAAAGTTATTGCTACCAACAAAATTAATGTCCAAGCTAGCGTTGCTACTCTCAATAAAAGAAGACAAAGGCATATCATTAGGATCCAAAGGAGCACTTCTACTAGCAAGCAAATTCATTAACTCATCCATCTTAGCACTCAACGAGTTAATTTCTTCTATAGCGTGTACCTTCTTACTAGTAGGTGACCTTTGAGTGTGCCATTGAGAGTAGTTTCTCATGATGTTGTCTAAGAGCTTTGTGGCTTCCCCTAACGTGATTTCCATGAACGTTCCACCTGAGGCGGAGTCCAAGATATTTCTAGAAGCGAAATTCAAGCCAACGTAAAAGATTTGAATAATCATCCAAAGACTCAAGCCATGAGCGGGACAATTTCTAATCATTAATTTCATTCTCTCCCAAGCTTGTGCAACATGTTCATGATCAAGTTGCTTGAAATTCATGATATCATTACGGAGAGAGATGGTCTTAGACAGCGGAAAATACTTGGATATATAAGCATCTTTGCACTTATCCCAAGAATCGATACTATTTTTGGGCAAAGAAGAAAACCAAGTTTTTGCGCGATCTCGCAACGAGAAAGGAAAAAGCTTCAATTTAATGACGTCATTATCCACATCTTTTTTCTTTTGCATATCGCAAAGCTCAATGAAGGTATTGAGATGGGATGCGGCATCTTCACTAGGAAGGCCAGAGAATTGCTCTTTCATAACAAGATTCAACAAAGCAGCATTGATTTCGCATGACTCCGCACTAGTGGCGGGAGCAATCGGAGTACTAATAAAATCATTATTATTAGTATTCGAGAAGTCACAAAGTTTGGTGTTTTCGTTCATGGTGACTTCAGCAAGCAAGCAAGCACACAAGCAAACAAAGAGCAGGCGAGAAACAGGGCGAACGAAAAGGCAAACGAAAAAGGCAAATTGGTGAAGTGGGGGAGAGAAAACGAGAGGCAACTGGCAAACAAAGTAAATGCAAGACATGAGTTTGCGACACCTACTTGGATGAGTTCTTGACTTGATCTTCCTCCCCGCCAATGGCGCCAGAAATTCTTCTGCTATCCCACAGACAACAGCGCCAAAAATTGACACGTTGACAGAGGCTGGGCATGCGTTGGTTTTTCCCTTGAAGAGGAAAGGGTGATGCGACACAGGAGCAGTAAGTATTTCCCTCAATTTGAGAACCAAGGTATCGATCCAGAAGGAGGGTCTCGTCAAGTCCAGAGTACCTGCGCAAACACAAACAAGCTTGCACCCAACGCTTCAAAGGGGTTGTCAATCCCTTCAAGATTATTTGCAAAGTGAGATGTGAAGGCGGAAAGTGCAACAAAGTAAAAAGTGTAAGGCTGAAAATATGGTGTGGAGTAGACCCTGGGGGCCATAGTGTTCACTAGAGGCTTCTCTCAGAATAGGTGGGTGAACAAATTACTGTCGAGCAATTGATAGAACCGCACAAAGTCATGATGATATCTAAGGCAATGATCATACATATAGGCATCACGTCCGAGACAAGTAGACCGATACTTTCTACATCTACTACTATTACTCCACACATCGACCGCTATCCAGCATGCATCTAGTGTATTGAGTTCAAGATGAACAGAGTAACGCCTTAAGCAAGATGACATGATGTAGAGGGATAATCTCAAACCAATGATGAAAACCCCATCTTTTTACCCTTGATGGCAACAACATGATGCATGGCTCGCTACCCCTTCTGTCATTGGGTGAGGTCACTGCACGGTATGAACCCAAAACCAGGCACTTCTCCCATTGCAAGAATCATAGATCTAGTTGGCCAGAGAAAACCCACAACTCGAAGAGAATTACAAGGATATGAAATCATGCATAAGAGAGATCAGAAGAAACTCAAATAAGATTCATAGATAATCTGATCATAAATCCACAATTCATCGGATCTCGACAAACACACCGCAAAAGAAGATTACATCGGATAGATTTCCATGAAGATCATGGAGAACTTTGTATTTAAGATCCAACCGAGAGAAGAAGCCATCTAGTTACTAGCTATGGACCCGTAGGTCTATGGTGAACTACTCACGCATCATCGGAGAGGTCATGGTGTTGATGGAGAAGCCCTCCGTGTCTGAATCCCCCCTCCGACAGGGCACCAGGATGTGCCCCAGATGGGATCTTGCGGAAACAAAAGCTTGCGGCAGCGGAAAAGTGATTGGATGATCTCTTGATTTCTTCTGGAACTTATGGGAATATTCTGTTTCAAAATCTCCTCTGAAAGGGGTCAAAAACATGGAAAAAAACAGGAACTCAGACTTGGCACTGAGTTAATAAGTTAGTTCCAAAAAATATATAAAAGGCATGCAAAACATCCAAAGTTTGACAAGATAATAGCATGAAACCATCAAAAATTATAGATACGTTGGAGACGTATCAGTTCTCACCTTGCAAATAATCGTGAAGGGATTGACAACCCCTTTATAGCGTGGGGTGCAATTTTGTTTGTTTTTGCGCAGGTACATTGGTGCCCCATCTTGATACTCCTACTGGATTGATACCTTGGTTCGCAAAGTGAGGGAAATACTTATCGCCACTGTGCTGCATCACCCTTTCCTCTTCAAGGGAAAAACGAACGCAACCTCAAGATTAGCAGGGATGGCTCAAGCGAGCTCAAGAAAGCTCGGGGGAGAAGACGACAGCGACGGGCACATGCATAATAGGACGGGGCTTGTCGCGGCGGGGCAAGGCAGAAATCGGAGGGGGAGAGGGGTCTAGGAGGAAGGGCACGACAAGGGGGAACAACTGGACATGACTAGAGCTCGAGGGAGAGAAGAAACTGACGAGGCCGAGGGCTCCACTGCATAGAGCATGACTATTGCATGCCGGTTGCGTGATCACCGCGTGAGCTGGTGCACATTGTGCACCCTGGCATGCAACACCATGTCTAGCAGGGAGTCCTTCCAAGGAGGGGTCCTACTGAGTTGGTAGATCACCAAAAGACACCAAGAGTTGACAGGAAACTTCACTGGAAGTTGGCTGCAGCAAACTTGGCCTTATTAATGTGATCAACAGAGAGGATATAAGGGCGAACTATCATGTTTGGGAGGTTTAGGGTAGGAAGGACTACAATCCTGTGAAGTTTGACGAGCACAGGACCAATAGTTAATAGGGTTGCTTTGCAACTGTCTAATCTGGTCCAGAACAAAGATTTTGATGTGGCACTAACATACTGGCGTGGATGGAGCTAAAACTTGGAGGAGATGAGTTATTTAGGATTATTAAGAAGTAGTATAAATTTCATACCATCTGGATAAACGAAAGTGGTACTTCCTTCACACAGTATCCCACTGGACAGAATCTTAGGAACATTACTGGGAATAATTGGCTTGATAAAATGAGCTCAAATTTGGTTGACAGAGGTTTTATAGATAGGAGAATGTCATGGTAAAATTTCAGAAATTATGGAGCAACATAAAGTATAGTTGCTTCACAATCCAAAATAATGACAAGAGACAAATATTTGATGCTTTGGTCACATGGTTGAAGGAGTTATGCTACAACTTGGTGGAGTGGCATTATTTGAGCATATTGAGATCATGGAAAAGTTTCAACTCATTTGAATACTCCTAGATAGCACTTGCTTCACAAAGCTTCTTGTGGATCAGGAACTTTGGAAATTTGCCAATAAATATTTACTAGCCAAAAGTGGTTGAATTTTGGCATGAGGCAATGATATGGATAGTAAAGAGTGCACACAAATTTTTAGATCCATCAAGCCAATATAAAGGGTACTGGCTTCACAACTTGACAGATAGGGCAGAATCAGAAAAGGAATATCTGAGAAATATTTTTGAACATGGCAAGGAAGGATTTTGTCATATCTGAGGGATATATGACCCAAGAGATTTATGAGAATTATTTGGGAATTTTTGGAATGATAGAAATGTGGGTTGCTTCACAACCCAGAGCAAACAGAATTATTCCTTTAGAAGAAAAAGGAATATTCCCAGGGAAAAGATTATTTGGATTGGCTCAAGATGGAAATGGCAAGGTCTTGGGATGGTTTGGAGGTTGGCAAGCCACTAGGGAAGAGGAATCAAGGGTGATCCCTTTGGGTTCCAAAACTATTAAGCCACAGAAAAGCAAAACCAGACCAAAATCAAAGGAAAAAGAAATGGGCAAAATCCAAGGTGTTACAAACCTACCCCCTTAAAGAAATCTCGTCCTCGAGATTTGGTTTCTAAGGGGTCAAACATGAATGTCCACACGTGAGGAAACCGTTTCCAACTCGGGTTTCCTTTTTGCCTTTGTATAATGCTATCGGTATCAACTGACTGACTATCTGGCTCGGAGGGGTTTGTTTCACTGGATCCTCATATGTTACTCTAACTTCCCTCCGTTTATGCATACTGGCTTGATTGACGGAGGTTCTGACAGAAAGATCTTGTTTACGGCAGATTGTCCTTTGACTAATTCCCATATGTGAGGACACATGCTCCGAGGTTGTCGTCCAACATTCTGGTCGTTTCGCATGTCGACACCTTTAAATGAATAGTGGGCCATGTAATCCTTTGACACTGTTGCTGCAATCGAACTGTTGAGTTGTCCTCACAGATTTGAATATCCTCTTTTGACAATTCTGAGCATATCTTGTTCACCTGAGTGGGTTGACTCGATATAGGGTCCTTGCAAATGGAGTAGACCCGTTGGGTGTGTACCCACGGTGATTGGTATCAATCCAGACTGTTTTGAGCATCTGTACCATGTTGATCTTGGAATCATTATTATACCCGTGTCGCAATCTTGCTCCTTCATTATGGTTCTCTTTGCCTGGATCCTTAGTTGAAAGAGCTTGGCCTGATTTGTTCTTTATCCTTCAGATGACCATGGGTGCTGCCACGTGCAATATTCCGGCAAGCATATTACTTAACAATTTGTAGCTGTGATGTAACGACCGTCTGAACCCTTGGATAAAACTGGCAAATAAACCAGTAGCCACCACAACGGTCTTTACAACTCAGATCTGGGACATTACTGGAGTAATTCAACCCCGACTCAAGACGGCTGAAAAGAAGCTCACACCATGAGACGATGTCGATAAGAAGAAAGTAGCAGTTCCCTAAGACGGCCGAGAAACAGCTCAGAGCATAGGGTCACTACTACGGAAAGAAATTCAACAGCTGCCCGAGAAAGTCGAAAAGCAGCTCAGAACACGTGCCAGTTGCTGACAAGAGAAATAAAAGTCGGCATCCACCCCAGACGGTCGTGAACAACTCATAATACAGGCGTGGTGCCGTCACCAAAGAAAGACGGGCTAGGGTTCATCCGTGTCCCATAAAGCTTATCCATAGGTTGTTGGTCATCTCACTGAAGTGTATAACTGGCGTTTTTCTTCTTCTTATATAGCTCATGCAACAGTTGGATTCTCACCGGGCTGGCATCATTGTACGATTGACCTATATGGCCTGGGTAGCATGTCTACCATATCTATTGTATACATATGTCTGAGCGCTTGATTCCTGAAGCAGGCATGTGTCCTAATTGGCTATTTTGCCTTCTGACCAACTGCTATGAATCTGATCCTTGGAATGCATGGTCGCATGCTGCTAACTGTCACTGGAATAACTTGTACCAGTGAGAATGCGTTGCCTTCCCAACAAAGGTTACTTAGCTCGTCTTGTGAGTCATCAAGAGTATCGTGTCAAGGAAGACTGGGTAGCTTGTGCTCGATGCTTCTGTCGGGCTAGCTTCCTGAACAAGATTGGGTACCATATCCTAAATGCTTCCTTCCTTAAAGACTTACTGGGTAAGCCTCGGTACCTTATGCCGGAAACTTGTTGTGATAGCTTACTGGAGGAGCATGGGTGTCTTGTATGGACAAGGATTCGTGTGTCGTATTGAGGAAGTCACAGGGACCTTGCGTCGTAAGCTTTTCTAGCAGCTTGCGGGGAAAACGGGGTTGCTTATACCTCAAGCTTTCTTTTGCCATATGCAAGCTAAGTGCATGTATGTATCCTTAACGTTCGTGCTGTCGGTCACTTGTTGTATGTAGTAGGGTATTCGGCTATCCTTCTTGCTGGACACTAAGTTCATAGCTCACTCTGACTTGCTTCTGAGATATAGCAGATTTCAAGTTGTATTCATAACAGACTCAACCGCGTATATGAATCATACCTTTGACTCAAAATGTACACATCTCTTCCTTCTTGTTGATTCCATGATCGCTGCCACAAAGGTGGTACTGATGTATACTTGCTGCTGATAACTCATCCAATCAGGATATCATTTTTATTCAGGTCTGATATTCCCGATATAACGCAGTCTGCCAAAATTCTATATTGCTGAACAGATCTTCCAAATGATTGTCTCTTCACTCATTCTTTGAGTCCAGTGTCAGTGAATGATACGTCTCCAACGTATCTATAATTTTTGATGGTTTCATGCTATTATCTTGTCAAACTTTGGACGTTTTGTATGCCTTTTATATCTTTTTTGGGACTAACTAATTAACTCAGTGCCAAGTGCCAGTTCCTGTATTTTCCATGTTTTTGACCCTTTTCATAGGAGGATTTTAAACGGAGTCCAAACGGAACGAAACTTCCAAAAAGATTTTTTCTGAAACAGAAGAAGATCGGGAAGCTTGAGAACCAAGGCAGGGGGCCACCAGGGACCCCGCAAGCCCCCTAGCCGCTGCCATGGGGGCACGCCTCCCAGGCTTGTGGGCTCCCTGGGCCACCTCTTCCCTAGGTCTTCCGCCTATATATTCCCTAAAATCCCAGAAAAAATAAGGAGATCATCGAAAGTACTTTTCCGCCGCCGCAAGCTTCTGTCTCCGCAAGATCCCATCTGGGCACGTTCTGGTGCCCTGCCGGAGGGGGGATTCGGATACGGAGGGCTTCTTCATCAACACCATGACCTCTCCGATGATGCGTGAGTAGTTCACCATAGACGTACGGGTCCATAGCTAGTAGCTAGATGGCTTCTTCTCTCTCTTGGATCTTCAATACAAAGTTCTCCATGATCTTCATGGAGATCTATCCGATGTAATCTTCTTTTGCGGTGTGTTTTTCGAGATCCGATGAATTGTGGATTTATGATCAGATTATCTATGAATCCTATTTGAGTTTCTTGTGATCTCCTATATGCATGATTTCATATCCTTGTAATTCTCTTCGATTTGTGGGTTTTGTTTGGCCAGCTTGATCTATGATTCTTGCAATGGGAGAAGTGCTTGGTTTTGGGTTCATACCATGCGGTGACCTCACCAAGTGACAGAAGGGGTAGCGAGGCACGCATCGTGTTGTTTCCATCAATGGTAAAAATATGGGGTTTTCATCATTGGTTTGAGATTATCCCTCTACATCATGTCATATTGCTTAAAGCGTTACTCTGTTTGTCATGAACTCAATACACTAGATGCATGCTAGATACCGGTCGATGTGTGGAGTAGTAGTAGTAGATGCTGAAAGTATCGATCTACTTGTCTCGGACGTGATGCTTATATGTATGATCATTGCCTTAGATATCGTCATGACTTTGCGCGGTTCTATCAATTGCTCGATAGTAATTTGTTCACCCACCGTAATATTTGATATTTTGAGAGAAGCCTCTAGTGAACACTATGGACCCGGGGTCTACTTCACACCATATTTTCAGCCTTACTCTTTTTCTTCCTTACACTTTCCGCCTTCAGATCTCACTTTGCAATCAATCTTGAAGGGATTGACAACCCCTTTG
This sequence comes from Hordeum vulgare subsp. vulgare, assembly GCF_904849725.1. Classification (NCBI taxonomy): domain Eukaryota; kingdom Viridiplantae; phylum Streptophyta; class Magnoliopsida; order Poales; family Poaceae; genus Hordeum; species Hordeum vulgare. Next base: position 72,334,304 of record NC_058520.1, on the reverse strand, counting down.
TAGCGTTGGGTGCAAGCTCGTTTTTGTTTGCGCAGATACTCTGGACTTGACAAGATTCTCCTACTGGATTGATACCTTGGTTCTCAAACTGAGGGAAATACTTACTGCTCCTGTGCTGCATCACCCTTTCCTCTTCAAGGGAAAAACCAACGCAAGCCCAGTCTCCGTCAACGTGTCAATCTTTGGCACTGTTGTCTGTTGCCGTAGCAGAAGAATTTCTGGAGCCATTGCCGGGGAGGATCAAGTCAAGAACTCATCCAAGTAAGTGTCGCAAACTCATCTCTTGCATTTACTCTTTTTTGCCTCTCGTTTTCCTCTCCCCCACTTCTGAAAAACAAAAATTTACAAAAAAATATTTGCCTTTTTCGTTTGCCTTTTCGTTCGCCCTTTTCTCTCGCTTGCTTTCTGTTCGTTTGTGTGGGATAGTCTATCTGTCCTCATGGCTAGATCCAGCACTTCGAACGATACTCCCGAGAACGAAGTTCTCATTTTCAAATAAATTGAGGAAGAAAACTTAAAGGACGCTTGGTACGGGATTTGCAATGCTCAGAGTAGATCTACTCATAAGCAATCTACTACCATCCTGCTTCGTAGTTTTTATGTGGGTGTTTCTCCTTGGAATAGGTATATTATTGAAACCATCGTAGCTGGAAATTTCTTCGGAAGCCATACCGTTGATTCTTACACAGATAAATTTGGTAGGCTCACCCCCACTCATGGTTAATGGAACTACCTTAACTCTGGAACATGTGATGCGTAGGCTGGACGTCATTGAAAATAAAGTTGCTACGATCGAACTTATTGAGAATTTGGATAAATAAATCCACATCCAAGGTGGGAATGGTTTTGAAACATTTAAAGGAGAAGGAACCCACAGTTAACGAAAAACTAGGTCATGATTCCGCTAGGATTGGCAAACTAGAGGATGTTATAACCAACTTGGGTTTCGCTTTTGCCGCTGTGCAGAATACTCCAAATTTTGCCCAGAATAAGGTCACCAAGTCTGTTTTTGTTCCTAAAAACAGTGGTGAATCATCTAGTAAGAAAGATGAAGACATTAAGATGATGAGTGATCACGCTACTTATAGTTTGAGCACCAAAGACGACGATACGTGATTCTATCGCCTTATGCCTAGCTAAGGGCGCTAAATAATAGCGCTTGTTGGGAGGCAACCGAATGAATTTATTTCTTCTTTTTCTATTTTGTTGCATCCACACCGTCATAATTCTGTTATGATTGTGTCTTTTGTGTTTCTTTTTGTGTTTGAGCCAAGCAAAACCTTTATGACTAGTCTTGGTGATGGTTGTTTGATCCTGCTGGAAAAAGACAAAAACTTTTTGCTCACGAGATTATTTTTCATTTTTATTCAGAAAGAGATTTTGAGTTTATTCTTTTTGCTTCTAGTTGATATGCCTTTTGCCCAGGTAGTCGTAATGTTTCAGAATTTTTGAGGTACCAGAAGTATACGAAGTATACAGATTGCTACACACTGGTCTGTTTTTGACAGATTCTGTTTTTGTTGAGTTGGTTGCTTGTTTTGACGAAATTATGGATAGTATCGGGGGGTAATAGCCATGGAAAAGTGAGAATACAATAATCTAACACCAATATAAATAGAAATCAAGATTGCTACAGTACCTAAAGAGGTGGTAGTTTGCTTTCTTGTGCTAATGTTATCATGAGTTTTTGTTTAAGTTTTGTGTTGTGAAGTTTTCAAGTTTTGGGTGATGTTCTCATGGACAAAGAGATAAGGAGTGGAAAGAGCTAAAGCTTGGGGATTCCCAAGGCATCCCAAGCCAAATTCAAGGACACCAAAAAGCCTAAGCTTGGGGATGTCCCGGGAAGGCATCCCCTCTTTCATCTTCAATTCATCGGTAACATTACTTGGAGCTATATTTTTATTCACCACATGATATGTGTTTTGCTTGGAGTGTCTTGTATCGTAGGAGTCTTTTCTTTTTGTTGTGTCACAATCATCCTTGCTGCAAACCTTTTTGAGAGAGAGACATGCACTCATCGTGATTTTGCTAGAATGCTCATCATGCTTCACTTATATCTTTTGAGCTAGATAATTTTGCTCTATGTGCTTCACTTAGATCTTTTAGAGCATAGCGGTGCGTGACTTGGTAGTTGGCTTATGCTACGAAAGTAGTCCCATAGGTTATAGGTACCCAAAGAGGATACAAAAACCTCCATCTTCATGTGCATTGAGTAGAAAGAGAAGTCTTTATTCCTCTCAATTATTTTTGAGACGTGAATTTGGTAATATTAAGAGTTATGTTAGTAGGGTGTTGTGAATCTAGAAATACTTGTGTTGAAGTTAGTGATTCCCGTAGCATGCACGTACGGTGAACCGCTATGTTAGGAAGTCGGAGCATAATTGATCTATTGATTGTCATCCTTTGTGTTGAGGTCGGGATTGCGGGATGGTTAACACCTACCAACCCTTCCCCAAGGAGTATGCGTTTAGAACTTTGTTTCGATTACTAATAAAAACTTTCGCAACAAGTATGTGAGTTCATGGTATAGATGCACTTTCACCTTCCACCATTGCTAGCCTCTCTAGTGCCATGCAACTTTCACCGGTACACAAACCCACCATATGGCTTCCTCAAAACAGCCACCATACCTACCTACTACGGCATTTTCATAGCCATTCAGAGATATATTGCCATGCAACTCCCACCATTCCGTCTCATGACTTGTGCCGTCACTCTCATATTGCCATAGCATGATCGTAGGATAGCTAGCGAGATATTTCAACGTCATACGCCAAGCTAGATCGTTGCACATCCCGGTACACTGCCGGAGGCATTTCCTATAGAGTCATCATCGTTCTAAGCTTTGAGCTGTGAGTAAATAAAAGTGTGATGATCATCATTATTAGAGCATTGTCCCATGTGAGTAAATAAAAAAAAGAGGCCCAAGAGCCCAAATAAAAAAAGAGAAAAAAGAGAGAAGGGACAATGCTACTATCTTTTTCCACACTTGTGCTTCATAATAGCACCATGTTCTTCATGATTGAGAGCCTCTCATTTCGTCACCACCATATGCTAGTGGGAATCTTTATTATATAACTTGGCTTGTATATTCCAATGATGGGCTTCCTCAAAATTGCCCTAGGTGTTCGTGAGCAAGCAAGTTGGATGCACACCCACTAGTTCTCCTTTTTGAGCTTTCACATACTTATAGCTCTAGTGCATCCTTTGTATGGCAATCCCTACTCACTCACATTGATATCTATTAATGGGCATCTCCATAGCCCTTTGATACGCTGAGTCAATGTGACCATCTCCTCCCTTTTTGTCTCACAACCACCACCACACTCTATTCCACCTATAGTGCTATATCCATGGCTCACGCTCATGTATTGCATGATAGTTATAAAAAGTTTGAGAAAGTAAGAGTGTGAAAGAAATTACTTGGCCACTACCGGGGTTGTGGATGATTTAAATTAGTTGTGTGAGGATGATGGAGCATAGCCATACTATATGATTTTGTAGGGATAACTTTCTTTGGCCTTGTTATTTTGAAAGTTCATGATTACCTTCCTAGTTTGCTTGAAGTATTATTGTTTTCATGTCAATAGCAAACTATTGTTTTGAATCTTACGGATCTGGACATTCATGTCACGCGAAAGAAGTTACAAAGGACAATTATGCTAGGTAGAATTCCACATCAAAAACTCAGTCTTTATCACTTCCCTACTCGAGGACGAGCAGAAATTAAGCTTGGGGGTGCTCGATACGTCTCTAATGTATCTATAATTTTTTATGGTTTCATGCTATTATCTTGTCAAAGTTTGGATGTTTTGTATGCCTTTTATATCTTTTTTGGGACTAACTTATTAACTCAGTGCCAGTTCATGTTTTTTCCATGTTTTTGACCCTTTTTAGAGGACGATATTAAACGGAGTCCAAACGGAACGAAACTTCCAAAAAGACTCTTTCCGAAATAGAAGAAGATCGAGAAGCTTGAGAACCAAGGCACGGGGCCACCACGGACCCCACAATCCCCCTAGCCGCGGCTAGGGGGGCGCACCTCCCAGGCTTGTGGGCTCCCTGGGCCACCTCTGCCCTAGCTCTTCCCCCTATATATTCCCTAAAATCCCATAAAAATCAGGAGATCATCGAAAGTACTTTTCCGCCGCCACAAGCTTCTGTTTCCGCAAGATCCCATCTGGGGCACGTTCTGGTGCCCTGTCGGAGGGGGATTCGGATACGGAGGGCTTCTTCATCAACACCATGACCTCTCCGATGATGCGTGAGTAGTTCACCATAGACCTACGGGTCCATAACTAGTAGTTAGATGGCTTCTTCTCTCTCTTGGATCTTCAATACAAAGTTCTCCATGATCTTCATGGAGATCTATCCGTTGTAATCTTCTTTTGCGGTGTGTTTGTCGAGATCCGATGAATTGTGGATTTTTGATCAGATTATCTATGAATCTTATTTGAGTTTCTTTTGATCTCTTATATGCATGATTTCATATCCTTGTAATTCTCTTCGAGTTGTGGGTTTTGTTTGGCCAGCTTGATCTATGATTCTTGCAATGGGAGAAGTGCTTGGTTTTGGGTTCATACCATGCGGTGACCTCACCCAGTGACAGAAGGGATAGCAAGGAACGCATCATGTTGTTGTCATCAAGGGTAAAAACATGGGATTTTCATCATTGGTTTGAGATTATCCCTCTACATCATGTCATCTTGCTTAAGGCGTTACTCTGTTTCTCATGAACTCAATACACTAGATGCATGCTGGATATCGGTCGATGTGTGGAGTAATAGTAGTAGATACAGAAAGTATCGGTCTACTTGTCTCGGACGTGATGCCTATATGTATGATCATTGCAATAGATATCGTCATGACCTTGCGCGGTTCTATCAATTGCTCGACGGTAATTTGTTCACCCACCGTAATATTTGCTATTTTGAGAGAAGCCTCTAGCGAACATTATGGCCCCCTGGTCTACTTCACACCATATTTTCAGCCTTACTCTTTTTCTTCGTTGCACTTTCCGCCTTCAGATCTCACTTTGCAATCAATCTTGAAGGGATTGACAACCCCTTTATAGCGTTGGGTGCAAGCTCGTTTTTGTTTGCGCAGATACTCTGGACTTGACGAGATTCTCCTACTGGATTGATACCTTGGTTCTCAAACTGAGGGAAATACTTACTGCTCCTGTGCTGCATCACCCTTTCCTCTTCAAGGGAAAAACCCAACGCAAGCCGAGTCTCCGTCAACGTGTCAATCTTTGGCACTGTTGTCTGTTGCCGTAGCAGTGTGCAACTTCCATAAGGGAAAATAAGGTAACACCAAGGGCCCAAAGAAAGAAGCAAACGACAAACACACAAAGCAGCAAGATCACACACGGGCATTATCATATTCTACAGCTATTCACAGCAATGATATGCATTCCTACTTAAGCACAAAAATCTCGCAAGAACTCCGGTACTACGGTCTAACATGCTGTGGCGGTGTGCACAAAAGTGAATCAATGTGTGGAGGGAAGTTGGTGTAGACAAAGCTACACCAAACAGGGGCTTACACCGGTTCCGTCTGGACGGACACGGTGGCAAGGACGAACTTCGTGATCATGGGTCGGAACACAAGGGTCTCGACCACGTTACCATCAAGCGTATGGAAGAGAACCGTACTCGTCCATAGGATAGATGGTAGGGAAGGATGCTGATGGAAAGAAGGGCTTGTGGGCATTTCCCTTTTCTGATAAGCAAGATCATTAAGGGTTGCCATCACGGCTAGAGGGATGGGCAAGATCCGGGATAGAAGCATGTCTATCAACGAGACCATAGGGTGGCTAAAGAGAATGAGTTGGTGTGGTACCGGTGCATCAAACCGACAAGGAATCGACACAACCAGGCACCTTGGCATCACTCCCTGGAGCAAAGATGACACCACACCAAGGAACAAAGATGCAAGCTGGAGAGCGCATGTGGTGAATCGAAACCGATGCCACCTACACTCACCAGATCCATTGTTAGTGATAAAATATCTAATCTATATGCATGCTATGCACAAACAAATGCAACAAACAAGTGCAACAATCCAACTAGACCCTATACTACCGGTTACTAACGCTCGCGCGACCTAGGGCGTCCTACAGCCAGACCTGCTCTGATACCAGCACCGTTGGCATAGAACAAATCAGCTCTTTATTACTATGGAAAAAGATTACAAGGGTACTTGGATTACATCACCACGGCGGTACTTGGCACCCCGGCTCAGCGGAAACTGGAACGCCCCGTATTCCAGCCCAAGGACAAGTCTTCTAGAATATGGCACCGTTGGCATAGAACAAATCAGCTTTTTATTACTATGGAAAAAGATTACAAGGGTACTTGGAATACATCTCCACGGCGATAGTACACCTGCTTATGGTAAATGCTACACTAGCAGCGGAACAACGACGGATGTGATGAACTCCACTCCACAGGGACTGTGGCTGGAACGCGTATCCTAGCTCGCAACTCGGAGTCCAAGCAATCATGGCATGACCTGCAAATTGGCATGACACGCCAGGGAGTACTTTGAATGTACTCGCAAGCTCACAACAAACATCAGCATTAAGGCAAGACAAATCATAGCAATCAAGACTAGGTAAAGATTTTCTATCACTAAAGGGGTGGTTGAAAAATAACTATACTAGGCTACTCTCACCATACTCTGGTGATACCAACTCTTGTGATCTTACCCAGAACCTTCAGCGAAAATCCTCAAGACTTAACATCGACATGATGCCCAACGATTATCATACTCAGACGAGTTCTTCCATCATTACTATCATAGTTACGGTTGACCACCTACTGAGGTCTGGATGGGTTGTCCAATACCATGGACGCGGCTATTCGAATAGATTTTACACTCTGCAGAGGTTGCACACTTTACCCACATCATGGAGCACTGACCTCGTGATCCCATTCGGGTGGACCAGTGTTGCTCCAACGAAAGTTGCCTGATCCGTGACTCTCCCATTGTACCACCGGCATTGATCCTCCCCCGGAGTCCTGCCCTGGGTGGCACTTGTGTCCTAATGACACCTGCCACCGTCGTGGCCAAACAAAACTGTCCCAAACGGGGACGGGTACCCCAAACAACTCAACTGGCTCACAAGGTTATCGTCGCCTACCGGACCAGGGCAACACGCGCGCATAACCTTCCCTCTTTGGTGGTACCGATAAAAGAGCATGCGATCAGACCAAGTCAAGGCCGTCCCATATCGGCAAATGTGGCTGCACAGATAAGCCCGGACAGGTGCCTCTCGATCAACCACTAAGTAGCGTATCCCCGAATAATATTTCTGTCATAGCTGACACTCCGATGTCATAGTAATCCAATAACCAATAAGCTCAACCACTACTATTGGTTCTTATCTACAAACTGTCGGATGAAACCCCAAATAATCATAGACAATAATCTCAACATCATATCATCGCAAGTAGGTAAGATACTAGTCACTAACAATTCCGTACTTAACAGTAGTCATCTATTCAAACATTGCATCCTCAAACTCCATACTATAAACATATATACTTATGATTAAAATAGTTAATTAAACTATGATATTGCAATGCGATTAAGCAAATGAGACTTGTGGCTTGCCTTGGGTGAGGGATCCACAGGGAAGAAGTGCAAAAAGCTCGCAGAAGGAATTGCCGGAAACAGTTCTCTCTCGGAGGAGCTGTTTACGGGCAAGGGCAACATGATCATTTCCACTGTGTGATCACATAGTGAAAATGTTACCATCTTGACGGGCTCGACAAGACGAAGATGTGGGCTTTGGAATCACCGGAATCGCTGCTACGGATAAAAAGATATAAGAGTTTTTCTGCCAGGGACTAATTTGCAATAAAAATATCCGCAACCGGGTCCTTGAGGGCACACCCACTGGCGCCTTTGAAGGAATACGTTTCCCAGAGGGGAAATCGTACTCATCGGCAGGCGCCTTCACTTATCTTTGTTGGCAGGACCTCTCTCACCGACAGGTGGGGTCGGGGCCCACCTGTCGGGTCTCTCCTTCCTCTCCTCTCGCTCCCTTCTCTTTCCCCGACTCCCGCTCGCAGGCAGAGGGAGACCACCGGCACCGGCATGCGCCCGACCTACTCCGGCCACCTCCGGTGGAGCTCGGACCACCGGAGTGACCCCCTTGTCATAGCGCACCTATCCACCCCGTCCACGGATGCCGAGGGGGACGGGAGCGAGCGCGCCCCCGGCCATGGCGGACGACGGCTACAGGAAATGATGGCCTCAGTGCTCCGGTGACAGGGAGAGCAAGTGAAGATGGGCCATGGCTTCGCCGTGTCTGGGGAACTCCACCAGCGAAGATAGAGAGGAGGGAGGAGTTCGGCATTAGGCGAATTTGAGAGGGGCTCGGCGGCGGCTATGGCGGCAATGGAGGGCGGGGAGAGCTCCGGGAGCCCATTTAACTGGTCGGGGAGTCTTCTGGGGTGGAGGAGAGGAGGATGGAGAGGTCGAGGCACCTCGGGGCTGTTCAAAAAGCCACGGCGACAGGCGCAGATGAGGACGGCCACCGTGGCGTCCTTAGCCACGCACTGGTGCTCCATGGCGACGTGGCTGGATGCTTGCGGCGATGAGAGGCTTAGAGGAGGGGAGGGGACAGCTCAGGCGAGCTCGAGAGAGCTCGGGGGAGAAGACGACAGCGACGGGCACAGGCAGAACAGGGCAGGGCTTGTCGCGGCGCGGCAAGGTAGAAATCGGAGGGGGGAGAGGGGTCCAGGAGGAAGGGGACAACGAGGGGGAACTGCAGGACGTGACTAGAGCTTGCGGGAGAGAAGAAACCGACGAGGCCGAGGGCTCCACTGCATAGAGCACGACTATAGCATGCCGGCTGCGTGGTCACCGCGTGAGCTGGTGCACATGGTGCACCCTGGCATGCAACACCATGTCTAGTAGGGAGTCCTTCAAAGGAGGGGTCCTACTGAGTTGAAAGATCGGCAAAAGACACCAAGAGTTCATGGGAAACTTCACTGGAAGTTGGCTGCAGCAAACTTGACCTTATTACTGTGATCAACAAAGAGGAGATAATGGCAAACTATCATGTCTGGGAGGTTTAGGGTAGGAAGGACTACAATCCTGTGAAGTTTGAGGAGCACATGACCAATAGTTAATAGGGTTGCTTTGTAACTGTCTAATCTGGTCCAGAACAAAGATTTTGATGTGGCACTCACATACTGGCTTGGATGGAGTTGAAACTTGGAGGAGATGAGTTATTTAGGACTATTAAGATGCTGTATAAATTTCATACCATCTGGATAAACCAAAGTGATACTTCCTTCACACAATATCCCACTCGACATAATCTTAGGAAAATTACTGGGAATAATTGGCAAGATAAAATGATCTCAAATTTGGTCGAGAGAGGTTTTATAGATAGGAGAATGTCGTGGTAAAATTTCAGAAATTATGGGGCAACATAAAGCATAGTTGCTTCACAATCCAAAATAATGACCACAGACAAAGATTTGATGATGTCGTCACATGGTTGAAGGAGTGATGCTACAACTTTGTGGAGGGGCATTATTTGAGCATATTGAGATCATGGAAAAGTTTCAACTCATTTGAATACTCCTAGATAGCACTTGCTTCACAAAGCTTTCTGTGGATCAGGAACTTTGGAAATTTGCCAAGACATATTTACTAGCCCAAAGAGGTTGAATTTTTGCATGAGGCAATGATATGGATAGGAAAGAGTGCCCACAAATTTTGAGAGCCATCAATCAAATATAAAGGGTACTAGCTTCACAACTTGACAGATAGGGCAGAATCAGAAAAGGAATATCTGAGAAATATTTTTTAACATGGCAATGAAGGTTTTTGTCATATCTGAGCGATATTTGACCCAAGAGATTTATGAGAATTATTTTGGAATTTTTGGAATGATAGAAATGTGGGTTGCTTCACAACATAGAGCAAACAGTATTATTCCTTAAAAGAAAAAGGAATATTCCCAGGGAAAAGATTATTGGGATTGTCTCAAGATGGAAATGGCAAGGTCTTGGGATGGTTGGAGGTTGGCAAGCCACAAGGGAAGAGGAATCAAGGGTGATCCCTTTGGGTTCCAAAACAATTAAGCCATAGAAAAGCAAAACCAGACCAAAATCAAAGGAAAAAACAAATGGGCAAAATCCAGGGTGTTATAGTTATTTCATAAAGAGCATCTCCTATTTTAATTATTTCTCATGATCACTTGTATGTTTGATGCTTGTGTTATTAGTTAATACATCTTTATCCTATACTCACATGGCTTGCGTGAGATGCATCATATTATTAAGTTACCTAATTGGTTCTACCATAGTATTGGTTTATCTTTTGTTCTAGAAAACATTGTTTGTTATGGTTGATGTTTTATTTTTATCGTAGTTACCATTGTAAATATTTAGATTATATCTAAATATTTATTTGTGGTTAACATTTACGTCTACCATGTTATGTTGAGATTGTGTAGTAAAAATGCATATGTTGATTCCATTCCATGTATGTTGAACTTCATCGGGTTCATCATGTAGTAGTCCTATATAGTTAACCGAGTTGTGTAGTGGGTAGTACTAATCGTCACTATCATAGTTCCCATTAGAACATTAGTCTTGACCACCAAACCTTCCTTAGCAGTGTCAACCTAACCCTATCACTTCGTTGAATCCTATCTCTCACCTTCGCTATCATGACACCTCATTTTGGAATCTCCATCTCACCAATATCTTGATATCCTTCCATTCTTAATTTATTCTGGATGTTATTTGGATTTACTTTTTCTTTGGTATTTATTCATTTTCCATTTGCTATTGTTACGACGAGTAGGGAGTAACGATGTTGGACATGGGGATACATAGGTTACTCAAGAAGGACTCAACAATGAAGGCATGCCTCCTTCGTTGATCATACTTATCCTATGTTTTATCAATTGCATTGAGTTTTATGGTTACAATATGCATGATTTTTTAATATTGTAGCTAGCATGTCGATTGACACATTACCTTGATCTGCTTGTCGCCTATCCATTTGACACCTCACTAGAAGTATATAGTATTCCGGTAGAGTAGAAATGCTTAGCCATGCTTATGACCTATAGGTGCTTTGTTGAATGACTCTTGAGTCATTGACACTTGAAACTTACCGTTGAGCTGGCCAGTTGGCCTTGTTGACATTCTCTATCCTCTTCTACTCTCGATGAAAATTACCATCTTATGAATCTAGTCCTAATATGATGGGCATCCAAGAGGGATATAATAAAAACTTTCATATAGAGTGCATCGAATACTATGAGAAGTTTGATTCTTTGCATATAGTTTTGAGATATAAAGATGGTGATATTAGAGTCATGCTAGTGAGTAATTATGGATTGGTAGAAATGCTTGTGTTAGAGTTTGTGAGTCCTGTAGCATGCACGTATGGTGAACCCCTATGCTAGGAAGTCGGAGCATGATGTTTTTATTGATTGTCATCCTTTGTGTGGCGGTCGGGATCGCGCGATGGTTAACTCCTACCAACCCTTCCCCTAGGAGCATGTGTCTAGCACTTTGTTTTGATTTCTAATAAAACTTTCGCAACAAGTATGTGAGTTCTCTCTGACTAATGTGAGTCCATGGTATATACACACTCTCACCCTTCCACCATTGCTAGCCTCTCTAGTGCCGCGCAATTTTTTCCGGTGCATAAACCCACCATATACCTTCCTCAAAACAGCCACCATACCTACCCATCATGGCATTTCTATAGCCATTCCGAGATATATTGCCATGCAACTTCCACCATTCCGTTTATTATGACACGCATCATCATTGTCATATTCCTTTGCATGATCATGTAGTTTACATCGTATTTGTGGCAAAGCCACCATTCATATCTTTCATACATGTCACTCATGAGTCATTGCACATCTCGGTACACTGCCGGAGGCATTCATATAGAGTCATATCTTTGTTCTAAGTATCGAGTTGTAAGTAAATAAAAGTGTGATGATCATCATTATTAGAGCATTGTCCCATGTGAGGAAAGGACGGAAGCTATGATTCCCTCACAAGTTGGGATGAGACTCCGGACTTAAAAAAAAGAAAATAAAAGAGGCCAAAGAGCCCACCAAAAAAAGAATGAAACAAATGAAAAAAAGAGGCCAAAGAGCCCTCCAAAAAAAGAGAGAAAAAGAGAGAAGGGACAATGCTGCTATCCTTTACCACACTTGTGCTTCAAAGTAGCACTATGATCTTCATGATATAGAGTCTCATATATTGTCACTTTCATATACTAGTGGGAATTTTCGTTATAGAACTTGGCTTGTATATTCCAATGATGGGCATCCTCAATTGCCCTAGGTCTTCGTGAGCAAGCGAGTTGGATGCACACCCACTTAGTTTCTTTTTGAGCTTTCATAAACTTATAGCTCTTGTGCATCTCTTGCATGACAATCCCTACTCACTCACATTGATATCTATTGATGGGCATCTCCATAGCCCGTTGATACGCCTAGTTGATGTGACCATCTCCTCCTTTTTGCCTCACAACCACCACTATATTCTATTCCACCTATAGTGCTATGTCCATGGCTCACGCTCATGTATTGCGTGAGAGTTGAAAAGGTTTGAGAAAGTAAAAGTGTGAAAACAATTGCTTGACTAATACCGGGGTTGTGCATGATTTAAACACGTTGTGTGGGAAAGCTGGAGCATAGCCAGACTATATGATATTGTAGGGATAACTCTCTTTGGCCATGTTATTTTGAGAAGACATGATTGCTTTGTTAGTATGCTTGAAGTATTATTGTTCTTATGTCAACATTAAACTTTTTGTCTTGAATCTTACGGATCTGAATATTCATGCCACAATATATGTTAGGTAGCATTCCACATCAAAAATTCTGTTTTTATCACTTACCTACTCGAGGACGAGCAGGAATTAAGCTTGGGGGTGCTTGATACGTCTCCATCGTATCTATAATTTTTTATCGTTCCATGCTATTATATTATCAACTTTGGATGTTTTATATGCATGAATATGCTATTTTATATTATTTCTGGGACTAACCTATTGACCTAGAGCCTAGTGCCAGTTCCTGTTTTCTTCCTTGTTTTTGACCTTTTTCAGATAGGAATATCAAACAGAGTCCAAATGGAATAAAACTTTCGCGATGATTTTTCTAGACCAAAAGAGACCCCCGAAGCTTTGGAAGAAGGCGAGAGGAGCCACGCGGGAGTCACGAGCCCGGTAGGCGCGCCCTACCCCCGGGAGGGCCTAGCAGGTTCGTGACCTCCTCGTGGGCCCAACTGACGTAATTCCACTGTCATAAATTCCTATAAATACAGAAACCTCCAGAAATAAACCTAGATCGGGAGTTCCGCTGCCACAAGCCTCTATAGCCACCAAAAACCAATCGGGAGCCTGTTTCGGCGCCCTGCCGAAGGGGGAACCATCTCCGGTGGCCATCTTCATCATCCCGACGATCTCCATGACGAGGAGAGAGTAGTCCACCCCAGGGGCTGAGGGTATGTACCAGTAGCTATGTGTTTGATCTCTCTCTCTCGTGTTCTTAAGATGTCTTGATCTCGATGTACCGCGAGCTTTGCTATTATAGTTGGATCTTATGATGTTCTCCACCCTCTCCCTTCTTGTAATGAATTGAGTTTTCCCTTTCGAGTTATTTTATCGGATTGAGTCTTTAAGAACACTTGATGTATGTCTTGCACGTGTCTATCTGTGGTGACAATGGGATATTCATGTGAGCACTTGATGTATGTTTTGGTGATCAACTTGCGGGTTTCGTGACCTCGGGAACCTATGCATATGGGTTGGCACACGTTGTGACTCTCCGGTAGAAACTTCGGGGCACTCTTTGAAGTTCTATGTGTTGGTTGAATAGATGATTATGAGATTGTGTGATGCATATCGTATAATCATGCCCACGGATACTTGAGGTGACAATGGAGTATCTAGGTGACATTTGGGTCTTGGTTGATATGTGTCTTAAGGTGTTATTCTAGTACGAACTCTAGGATAGATTGAACGGAAAGAATAGCTTCGTGTTATTTTACTACGGACTCTTGAATAGATCGATCAGAAAGAATAACTTTGTAGTGGTTTCGTACCCGACAATAATCTCTTCGTTTGTTCTCCGCTATTAGTTACTTTGGAGTGACTCTTTGTTGCACGTTGAGGGATAGTTATATGATCCAATTATGTTATCATTGTTGAGAGAACTTATACTAGTGAAAGTATGAACCCTAGGCCTTGTTTCCACGCATTGCAATACCGTTCGTGCTCACTTTTATTATTATTTACCTTGCTGCTTTTATATTTTCATATTACAAAAACCTACATCTACCATCCATATTGCACTTGTATCACCATCTCTTCGTCGAACTAGTGCACCTATACAGTTTACCATTGTATTGGGTGTGTTGGGGACACAAGAGACTCTTTGTTATTTGGTTGCAGGGTTGCTTGAGAGAGACCATCTTCATCCTACGCCTCCCGCGGATTGATAAACCTTAGGTCACACACTTGAGGGAAAATTGCTACTCTCCTACAAACCTATGGACTTGGAGGCCCAACTACGTCTACAAGGAGAAGGTTGCACAGTAGACATCATGGCCGCATCAGCCATGAGCGCACTCACAACATCCCTAAGCGCGGCTACAACCGTCGAAAGGGCATTTGCTGCAGCTAAGATGAAGACAACAACATCCGCGTCCGGGATAGCAAATGGCAAGAATGGCACATCACTTGTCCGTTCATCAGCGCCATTATAGCCTTGATGGCGGCTGCCCATGCCTATGTCGAGTTCGCCCAGGCCTAGCTCATGTCGGTCCCCGCACAAATAGCAGCGGTCTTCTCCAACACCGGTCGGCAACCTTCGTCCGAAGAATTGGCAATCGCCAAGAGCGCTCGGGCAGCTGTCTTTTGTTGGCAGCCTCCCTAGCCGAGATGGAGGCCATCAATGCCCGTACCACGACCGCCCACACCCGGCTCATGGCGGCCTTTTCCAAAGAGATGGCAGACGCGGACTGCGAGTATGTGGCGATGGATGCCATGGAACCCCTTCCCCTGGAGGTCGTCGAGTGCGAGCTCGTCATGGAGGATGCGGTGGAGATCCACAAGCGTCAGGCGGAAAATTAGTTTTCGTTTAGAGCGATGTTCTTTTATTAGAATAATGTTAAGGTCAACTAGCTCTGTTTAATTTCTCGATTAAGTAAGTGTGGGTTGTGGTGTAGGCTTTTTGTGTAGTACCCAAATTAGCAATTGATGTCAAATTATGTGACAACGTGGATGACCATTGTAACCAAGGAAATTTGAACCAAAATATGCCGCCATATCCCCACACAGTTCTGAATAATGGATTGTGTCTGATGATACTTTCTGCGTTAATTTTTCGTTGCATCGAACGAAAATTTTGGGCTTTCGTGGAAATATCTACCTCCCTCACCCCCGGTAACAATCAAAAATTTGCATGTTCAAGCTTATCACACATGGGGTATAACGCATGCTTCGTTTGTGATGTGTAGATATCGCAAACTAATCTGAATAATTTGGACCTTCAAGCTCATCACACACGGGGTACTCCATAGGCTTCATTTGTGACATATAGATATTGCAAACTGTTATGAATAATTTGCACGTTCAAGCTCATCACACACGGGGCTGCATCGAACAAAAATTTTGGACTACCACGGAAATATCTACCTCCTTCACCCCACAGTACCAATAGACATCCATATTTCCCCTTTTCCTCGTTCTTTCCTATAGTTCTAACCTTGACTGCTTGCTTGCAGCGCCGCCTCCTCGCCGACGACGCTCCTTCCTGCTGCTCGGCCTCCTCCTTCTAGTTAGGTAATCCACACCTCCCCAATACCCCTTTTCTCCCACCCCTCCTCCTCCATCCCACATGGCCCGACCGCATACGCGACACCTTCCACCCAAATAACTACCCCATCCTCCAAATAATCATTGTCGAAAGCCATGGTGCATGCAGTATAGCCAGGATCTCAAGGAGCATTTGGCAGCGGAGAAGAAAATCACGGCTGCACGTGTGGATGAGGCAGCGATGGCTGCCATGTGTGCCGACCCCCAGATCTTGGAATAGCACCTCGTTGTTGAGGCCACCGTCGATGCCTCAGGCGCGGATGCCGCCACGCAGTTGGCTGCTATAAACGACAACTCATGGTCTTTTCTCGAGGGCACCGCCGGTGCGTTCGACAAAGACTACGATGTGTTCTGTTAGCGTGCCCATGCTTACCTCAACTTTAGAGCCAGCATGTTGGTGCCGGGGTTGGATAAGTCCACTCACCACTACGAGGGGTGCACCCATGGTGTGGAAGCCTTTCCCTCTTCCAAGTTAAAGGAGAGGAGCCCGTCGTCAGCGTTATCTCCAACAATGAGGAATAGCTTGTTTTTCTTAGGTTTATCACTAAGGACCTATGTTCAGCTAGCTACACCGGTTAAGCATGTTTGGTTTACTTGTTGCATGTGTTGCATGTGCCTTTCATTTAGAAATTTAAGTGAAATGCCCAATGCAATGCTACATGCAATCTGAACTTCTAGTATATGTTCTATTATGCAATGTGGTACTTAGTTAACTATTCTGTTCACTTATTGTGGTGATCATTTAACTATTTAGTTCAATTCTGCAATGTGATGTTCGATAGTTGTTGGTACAATTTTGTATTTTTATGCATGTGAGAAATAAATAAAATTTAGATGTACTAAATACAAGTGAAACATATACAATTGCTATATTTCCTAGTTCTTAGCACACTTGGTTTAGATAGCTGGCTTTTCCTTGTGGCTCGAATTAATCTCTTCGATCCGCAATGTGTTTATCTTTCATTAACATATTTCACTGATAGTATTCGAAATATCACTTATAACCTGATCAATATCTATCTTAAATATGTTGCAGGGGGAAACAATGCGAGACACTAAAGTTTAGCATCGAGGTTTGCACATCCATGGTCCTTTGGCTAATAGCACATTATTGTGCAATTGCAGGAACCATTCTAATATTAAGTTTTTAATAATTTGTTCTTGCACATGTAGGTCCTGTTGTAAGAGGTTTAGACCCACTGTTGGACATTTTTTGCATGTGGGGAATGAGGTGTCCTTGAATATCAGTCAAATCAAGAAACTCCGAAAGATTGTTAAGATAAAGAAACTAGCTACGAAGAACAACAAGATGTTTGGTGAACAATGAAGAAGATATCAGTCAACTATAGGATGGCACCATCTCTTTCACCTTCTCCTTTTACCTTTGCGACATTTCAAATTTAGAAAAGATATGTATGCATATGTTTGTTTCAGTCCTTTTCAAGGTAGTTCATTGATGATTACGTCTCAAACCACATGTATGGTTAAGATACGAGGAAGGTATTCATACAACACCCACAATATAATCTTGAATTCTTCCTCAAGAGGACGAAGGATGGGTGGGCAATCATCCACAAGCACTGGCCTAAAGTTGCGAGGACCTTCAACATCACTGAAGGCTCAATATACGCCTTTCGCTTCAACAATTTTATATGCAAGACTCATCTGTCTATTTACCGTCTATGATGATACTTGATTTCTAAAGGTTTTAAATGTTGCATTTGAAACTTTGTCCTTTTGTGCAATTGGGTAGCTAGGTAGTATATGCCTATATGATGTTGTACCCTAATGTAATTCAATTATGCAATATTGGTTACCGTAGTACGAGTAAGAAATATAATGTGTGCTTGATATGGAATGTTAATTTGATTACTAAATGGATTATAAGTAATAAATCAATTAGACTGATAATTGTGGTTTCTATTGTAGACGGTTTCTAATACATCGCCATGGGCGATTACCTCAACAAACCCACATGGTTTCTAGAAAGTTAGCGTGTTGGATCAGTGAACAATCACACATGACTTTCGGTCGACAATTGTGTGTGTTGGGCCACCCTATCAGAGAATGTTTTCACATAACAAGTGTTTGTGATGGACAACCCAATGCCAAATAGTTTCTTCTAGGAAGCGTGAGTGATGTATTGAATAACACAATCGACAGAATTATGACTATCGTGCGTGATGAACAACCCTATCACAAACGATGTGATGCAAAAAATTGCGTGTGATGTGCCAATACGAACAGAGACATATCTTTGGGATTCCATGTCCGGGATGTGAAGCATATCTCACATGACTTCTTCAATATGTCTGTTGGTGATGGTCCTCCCAATCACACATGCCCTATTTTTTCCTAGCATGTGTGACCGGACGGAGGCATCACCAATTATTTATCAGCGTCGTGTGGGATAACCCCCTATCACACATACATGCAAGGTGACGGTTCAGAACTACATCGCGGAAAGGGGTTAAAAACCGTTTGCATAGCACACGGGTGCACTAGTGACTACACCAGCCACGTTGTGGTTAGCTCACGCCCCCCCCCCCTTTCACACTGTCAACCATTGCCTTCTCGCAAGTAAAACGCTCTATTTGTTTCTTAGGACCACCCCAAGACGTTGAGTTCCGCAACACAACCATCCAAAACTACCTTCGGGATGGTAGCCAGCAAGCATGCCATGGGCTTCGGTGAGCCTCTCGGTCCACCCATGTCAGAGTTCCTAGAAACCCAGGGTGCAGAGGTAGTCCTTGATGGCACTCCTAACAATCCCTTTGAGCATGTCATTGTGGTTGATAGCAATAGGAACAGGGGTAGCCCGATGGAGGAGGAGACCAGTGTCTTCACCAGCATAATTGAGGTCGTGAAGGTGATAGCAACCATCATAAGGGGGAGAAAGTCCCTCAACGTCCACCCTGACCTATACAACGCCATCATGGACCAATGTGGATTCAGCGATGAGGCTCTCATGGCTATTCTCATCCACCTGCTAGACAACAAGGCCCATGGTCTTGGGTTTGTTGCCATGGCACACGCTCTCATGGTGCTCTGGCTCATGAGCTGGTTCGACAAGCACTACTATCTTGTTGGTTACCGCGTGCATGATCCTTGACGGTCATGATGATGGCTACGACGATGACAATGACAATGTACATTTTGTGTACCTAGGGCTTGAAAACTATTTGATGGTCTGTATATTTTGTTGAGGTGTTATATACTAACCCCTTGATACGTATTCGACACATCTATAATTTTTGATTGTTTAATGTTATTATATTATAAATCTTGTATGTTTTATACACCAATTTATATCATTTGGGGGAACTAACCTATTAACCCAATGCCAAGTGCCAGTTGTTGTTATGCTTGCTTTTGGTTTTATAGAAAATCCATATCAAATGAAGTCCAAAAACAATAAAACTTTTTAATGATTTTTTTGGACCAAAACAGACTCTAGAAGCTTTGGAAGTTGTCCAGAAGCCGCACGAGGAGGAGACAAGGTAGGGGGCGTGCTCTGCCCCCCTTGATGCTCTGTTTTCCCTATTTCTGGCCAATACATTCGCATATATTCAAAAACCACCGGGGGAGCATCCGAAACCATTTTTCCTCCGCTACAGGCGTGTGTTCTTCTGTGATCCCATCTGGAGACGTTCTCCATACTCTACTGTAGGAGGAATCTATCATGGAGGCCGTCTTCATCAACCTTGTTACCTCCTTAATGATGTGTGAGTAGTTCCCACATGACCTATGGGTTCATAGGCATAACTAGATGGCTCCCTCTCCCCCTCCCTCCCCCTCCCTCCCTCTCTCCCTCCATCCCTACCTACCCCCCTCTCTCTCTCTCTCTCTCTCTTCGATTGATATTCAATATAATGATCTCTTTGGAGACCTATCGATATAATATTTGCGGTGTGTTTGTTGGGATCCGATAAATTGTGGGTTTATGATTCGACGAATAGTAGTAGATGCAGAATTTTTTCGGTATTCTTCTCATGGACGTAATGCCTATATAAATGATCAAGCCATGAATAACATCATAATTATTAGCTTTTCTATCAATTTTCCAACAGTAATTTGTTCATCCACCGTTGTTATCTTCATGAGAGAGATGCGTCTAGTAAAAGCTATGGCCCCCTAGTCCATTCACCTATTATATTTTCTAAAATTCTAAAAATATCCTTTCTGCAATTTATTTACTTTTATTTGGTTTTGCAATTTATATTTAACTATCCTTCAGTATCATAATTAATCTTTGCAAGTAACGAGCATAGTTTAAAAGACCGGACCGGACCGGCGAACGGACCGGAAAAAAGTATGTAAACCGTTCGGTTTTTGCATGAAGCGGAGATATAAAATCGGCGGTTCAACCAGAGACACACAAAAAAATAGAAAAATAACCCGCGTGAGAGGTAATTCAAACCCAGGATGCTAGATATAGGTGTGTAAGTTGCACCTTTGGTCCAATAACCATCTTGGCTAGCCAAATTCCTTGTCAAATTTAAGTGAATGATTGTATTTTACGTCTATTTAGTACAACACTAGTACACAAAATATATTATTTATGGTATGAAGAACCAGACATCAAACCGGTGAACCAACAGCCTGACTAGTAAAAACCTGAACCAGTGGCCTCGTCGGTTCGATCATCGGTTCGGTTTTTTAACCTATGGTAACGAGTACAAGGGGATTGATAACCCTCTTGACCGCGTTGGGTGCAAGTATTTATTTGTGTGTGTGCATGTACTCCCTCGGTTCCTTTTTAGTCCGCATAGAAGTTTTGTGTGAATGTATCAACATTCACAATGTCAAATCAATATTGTTAGATTCATTATGAAATGTAGTCTCATAGTATATATGTTTGGTTTTGTAGATGTTGATATTTTTTTAATATAATTCTGGTCAAACTTTGTAAAGTTTGAATTGAGGCAAATCTAATACACCGAGTCAAAAGGACCGAAGGAAGTACTGTCGACCGTTCGTTTGGGTGATCTCCTATTGCTTCGATAAATCTTGGTTCTTAACCGAGGAAAATACTTTGTGCTATGTACTACATAACCCTTCCTATTCAAGGAAATCCCAATGCCAATTATAAGTAGCTCCCCTCACGATGGTGGTGAATTTGCGGTGGTAGGATGACACCCTCTTTTGGATGTGATGGTAGGATGACACCATAGTAGTGCTAGGTTGAACTTGCTATGTCGTATGATCATGCATGCTTACAGATGCTCTCCTTCTCCATTGCTTGCTATTTGTGTGCTCCTTTTCTTGCTGCTTGTGTGCTCCATTGCTTGATGCTTCAACAATTTCTCTTGTTCACTTCTAGGACAAGTGGTATCGGTATTCATCGGGAGGGATCTAGGGGTTTACAGTTCACGGGAAGCATGCAATGAACAAGTTTCAGGGTACAAGCACAACGGCCATAGAGGTTTTAAGATTAGGCATGCGACAGAAGATGCTTACTCTAAATTTGTGTGAAAGCAGGTATGCAAGGTTGAAGTTGGCATGGGGGTGCCACACTTTAGGGTCAAGAACTTCATCATCGTCGTCTAGTTCGTCGTCGTTGTAGTATTGTGCATTGGTGTGAACGGTGTGATTGTGTGTAAGGGTAATCTCAACATGTAAGGTACAAAGTCAGCACACCTTGCAGCATGTGTGCAACCAAACACCATGTAGTTGCATGAGAGGAGACACTTCAAGAAACTAAACAACATGCCAAAATTGACCTCCTAATGCAGGCAGCTTCAATGGGGCAACCAAACGAGGTGTTAATGTTGTTTTTTACCATGTTTCCACTCAGCTAGGCCCAACTCACCAACACATGCAATGTAGGCAACTTCCCAAATGACAACCAAACATGTTGGCGTATAGTTTTGGGGTTCGAGAGCCATATCCAAATCTACCATCAACATGCACTCGCCCTGAATGTGTGGGAATGCCGGAGCATCTCTGGTGTGGGACTTTGGCGGTAGCACGGACCTTCATTGTCCCCATCAGGATCGTGCTCATTTGCATCGCCTTATTTGGGTCAACGAGTGGTAGAGGAAAAATGGGTAGACTTCCTTTGAGGTGCTTTCTCGAGTACCCAGTCGGAAGCTCCATGGTGAAACATCCTAATTCTGATCTTAATTGGTTGTACCTGACAATAATGGTGTTTTCGCATCATTTTCTTGTCGAATACATTACTTGGAGTTTGCTCACATTTGATCTTCGCGGTGAAAACCCATGATCTAACTTTTTTGTTGGATTTGACAACGGCGGCACGCCAACATCTTTCCTTTTTTTACAGGATAAAAGAGAGTTTTATTCAAAAATTATAGTTATGTTCATCAGGCATGAGTTCCTCGATACAAGGCCCCCCTTTGTGTAGCCAAATATTTGTGCTACTTTTAGTATAGCTATATCTTGCCAAACAATATGCTACTATATTTTGGTCTTTGTGAACTTTCTGAGGAATAAACTCCTGATCTATCAGTAAAGACTTGATCTTCAAAGACAAGCGTCCATATGCAGAGTGATCTAGTGAATCTCTGGAAAATATAGAAAGAGCCGTCGAAGAATCCGACTAGACAATTATAGGGAGGTCCGTGTACTGGATTGCCAGGGACACCCTTTGCATGAGTGTATGTATTTTCACTTCGAGAGCGGCATTGCAGTGAAACAAGAATTTGTAAGCTTCAAAAATGGCGCTCCCGTCATGTTTCCTTAGTATCATGCCTCGAGTCGTCGTGCCATCAAGCACCGAAAATGAACCGTCCACTGAGAGAGCTGTTTTGTTCTCTTACGGCGCTAGCCGAGACACTATAGGTTTAGCAGGCCTCTGTGTCGGCCTCTCCTCCTTAAAAACTAGCGACATCTTTCCCCGAAGAATCTCCATAGCCGTGTAGTTCTTAGCATTGTACAGGGCCGCCAACAGCTCTGTAGAAATTCTACAGAAATCTCAACCGGGATAATCTCCTTTCCATGGGAAACATCATTTCTAATTTGCTAAATTCTTCATATCAATACCATGCTGCGCCCAGTGTCCGAGCAGCTCGCAAGGACTAGGAGAAGCCAAACATTTGCTAAATTCTCCATATCAATATCATTTATAATGATGTGTGCCTACTTGGCATGGATCATCATTGTTCCTTTTTCTTTTTTATTTATTTTATCATTTTAAATGTTTTGGTTGTGTACATCTTTGAACTCTTGCATAGATTTTGACATCGTGTTGTTGTAGATGCGCATTGTATTTGGCCCTTCTTAGTATGAATACAAATATACAATCTGTTTACCAAAAAAGGCTCTAGAGACGATGCCTTAAAAAATAACTGTAGTCATAGCCTAAGGCCATAATTGACCAAATATCATGACTCCTGGTTCAAAAGTGGGGAGCAATTTCAAAGTTGAATCGTTCAAAAAAAATCAAAGTTGAATCCACCTTGGAATGCCTTTTTGCCCATGACCAAATATCATGACTACCAGCCATGTTTGAACCCTTTTCGGCAGTAAAACAGTCAACTTCACTTGTGTAAAATAACAGTTATTCTTTCAAAATCTCAATGACAAAATCCTCTGCTTTTCTCACGGTTTAGACCTCACAAGAAGCTCCATCCACATGGCTAAGCTGACTCCACAGCCTAATAACTGACGGGCAAGCACGCTTCACTCAGAAGTGGTAACCACCGGCCAAGTTGATGGCCTTGGTGCTTCTTCCAACACAGATGTCATCTTGCCTGTGTTCAACTTGACTGAATACGATCCACGACCAGCTTCCCTGCCGCAGCCACGACCTCACCATTCAAGTAGTCATTCAACTAGTACTCCCTCTGTAAACAAATACTCCCTCCGTCCCAAAATTCTTGTCTTAGATTTGTGTAGATATGAATGTATCTAGTCACGTTTTAATATTTTGATACATCCATTTCTAGACAAACCTAAGACAAGAATTTTGGGACGGAGGAAGTATAAGCGTGTTTAGATCATTAAAACAGTGATCTAGACGCTCTTATATTTCTTTACATAGGAAGTAGTATTTATATTTTATATCATTGGTGCTATACGAA
Source organism: Hordeum vulgare subsp. vulgare (assembly GCF_904849725.1). Taxonomy (NCBI): domain Eukaryota; kingdom Viridiplantae; phylum Streptophyta; class Magnoliopsida; order Poales; family Poaceae; genus Hordeum; species Hordeum vulgare. The sequence continues at coordinate 72,310,371 of NC_058520.1, read as the reverse complement.
AGATTGAACATTTATTACAGCAAATATATGATCAGACCACTGGTGGTATGCGAAAGATTGAGCATTTATAACAGCAAATATACGAAATAACTGAGAAATACAGCACAAAGCATTTTCCGCCAGGACAAGGTGCTATTTATACACCACGTTTACCATCCCATTGCATTGCTTCCAACAGATCGTGGCATGCTTCTTACCGGTAGTGTTGCTTCCTCCCAGTTTGACTGACTCCACCAACTTCGCTGACACAGCCAAATCAGCCATGTCCGGCAATGGCCAGAACGGCTGCGCGAGGGTGCACTTGGTGGGCAAAATTGACAAAAATGACCCCTGGGACGAAAGAACTCACGGATTGATCCCGTGGGGGAAATAATTCACCGCCCTGACCCTTTTGTGTGGCGCCCGACACCTAGGCGCCACACTGTACTGTGTGACGCCTAGGTGTTCGGCGCCACACCCCCGACCACGTGGCAGGGAGGGGGCCACCCCCCAGGCAGTGTGACGCCTAAGCCTCAGGCGTCACACATTGTAATGTGTGGCGCCTGACGCTTAGGCGCCACAGGTGGACTTATACAGCCACGGCCCAGCCCCCTCCCCACCCCCTCCCTCATTCAAACAGAAACTGCCACTGCGCCGGCGGCTGGCTCTCATCCCCTCCCTAATCCCCTCCCCCATCTCCTTCAGATATGAGGATTTCTTCCTTGGATTGATCCCCCAAGGTAATGTCCTCCCCCATCCCTTCCCTTTCCCATCCTTCTATCCAATATTATTATGTTTTGGTTGAGTAGATTGATTTTAGTAGATTGATTTGAGTAGGTTCTTAGGATTTGACTAGTTAGGATTTGGTTGAGTATATGAGTAGTTAGTAGTTAGTAGTAGTTAGTAGTAGTAGTAGGTATAGGAATTGCATTAGGTTTTGGTTTTGGTTGAGTATATGAATAGTGAGTAGTAGTAGTAGTTAGTAGTAGTACTTAGTATTAGTAGTAGTTAGTAGTAGTAGTAGTTAGTAGTAGTAGTAGGTATAGGAATTGCATTAGGTTTTGGTTTGTAGTTAGTAGCAGTAGTTAGTATTAGTAGTAGTTCATATGAGTATATGAGTCTTATTTGAATATGAGTATATGAGTAATTTTTTGTGATTTGTAGGATGGTGTGGCTTCTGAATGATGTTTATGACGTTGAACACCGGGCCTATTTCATGTCGGAGAAGAATATGGTAAGTAGAGAATGATTAGTAGATTAGTAATTTTTTGAAAATGTAATAAGCACTTGATATCTTCTTCTCCTATATGTTTGCAGGAGCTTACGCCCTTGAAGATCCGGTCTTATGGGGCATCCTCTGTAATGCATTACGATGAGCGGTACACCCCGTACATCGAGATGACGGGACTCCTTCCATTCGTGCAGCTTGTGAGTCGGTCAACTCCCAATCTGAACGCTGCGGCAGTCACAGCACTCATTGATCGTTGGAGGCCGGAGACACATAGTTTTCACCTCCGGACCGGAGAGATGACGGTTACTCTTCAAGATGTTTCCATGATCACCGCTCTTCCGATCGAGGGGAAGCCACTATGTATGAGCACTGATTCTGAGGGATGGCGGCATCAAATGGAGGCTCTTATTGGTATGTCGCCGCAGGAGCCGGAGGTAGAAGATGGAGGGAAGAAAGATAGAGTCCTTGCCGGCGCCACTTTCACTTGGATTGCCGCCAACTTTGGTCATTGTCCAGAGGACGCAGATGACGAGGTGATCCAGAGGTATGCTCGCGTCTACATGTGGTACGTCATCTCTAGGACTATCTTTGCGGACGGCACAGGCAAGAATGCTCCATGGATGTGGCTGAAGGCGTTGACTGTTTTCGACAACAAGTTCAGCTGGGGCTCGGCCGCACTGGCTTACTTGTATCGGCAGGTAATAAATTGTTAGTATTAAGTAATCTCTGTTATCTTTTTCTGCTAAACTGATGCATGTTTGTTGTTACTTGTAGTTGGACGATGCTTGTCGCAGGACGACAAAGGACGGTGGAGTTGGTGGTTGTATGCTCCTACTTTCAGTATGGAGCTGGGAACGCCTACCTGTTGGACGCCCTAAAAGCTCAAAGTGGAATACCTGGGATGACCACGGCAACCCTGTACGGCAACCTACATGGGCTTACAAGTGGGACTTGGTATCGGAGGTGGCAAGCGAAGTGAACCTATTGTACAAGCAATACACCAACGAGATGGATTCGCTTACCCCCGAGCAGGTAAGATGGTTTCAGAGTTGACTTCCAGCTTCTATGTTGTGAGTGAAATGAATTGTGGTATTCATCTTGTGTTGTAGGTTGAATGGGAGCCATATGGTGTCGGGACAAACTTTGGTGATGCACACACGTTCCAGCTGAATCCACTATGCGTGCAGGAAAGACATCTTTGCCTAATGCGCTGTCCCCTAATATGCAATTGGGCGGTTGAGTTTCATCTCCCGCATCGTGTGATGCGTCAATTTGGTTACTTTCAGCCACACCCGCCGGAGTGGGTGGACACGGACACACAGCTTCACAGGTAACAAAAAATAATTAGTGATTAGTTTTGTTCTTCGTGTTGAGCGAGCTACTGATGTGTTTTGTTCAAAGCAGGTTGGATAGGAGGAGGCAGCGAAAAATCAAGGATTGGCAGAAGCATCATAAGAGCTATGTCGTTATGTTCGAGCAAAGTGTGCAGGCAACTTCGAGCATACAACGAACCCAGTACCGCCAGCATTGTGCTCTTGCGTTCAGCAACTACCTAAGATGGTTTCAGGAGAGTACTCGTGTCGAGATTTGTCCGCCGGCTTACGAGGAGGACATATTGGAAGAACCCACTGAGTACGATGCACTTGCCCAAGGCGGTTACAGCAAGTTGATTCGCGAAGGGTACCAAACTTCCTTCGCCCCTGTCCTGAACTTTGTGGTAAGTTTGCTCCCCTATGAAAATTATGAATTCTAGTGGACCTATTCACTTGCACTTATTTGTTGTCATTGTCTTGTGATCATAGCGCAAAGAGGTCAAGAAACAAGCTGATGAGTCCGAAGATATTCTAGATAACACACCTGGAGGACAAAAGGGAGAATCTGCCCTTCGTCTATTCATAAAGGTGTTGTGCCATTATTATTATTTTGCCCACGAATGCAACATTATAGGTTACCTAATATATGTCATTTATATTTGAATCTTATAGGAACAGGGCAAGAAGTTACGGCGCCTATCCAACATTTTAGGTTGCCGTGACCCTGAATATGTTTCACCTTCGACATCCGGTTCATCCGAAAGAAATACTCTTGACGATTCAGCTTCTTCGGGCGCTCGTATGGATGATGGTGACATTACCTCGGCGGCTAATACCCAAAGAAATACTCAGGAGGATGATGTTGACACTCCTCAGGTATGACATAGCCATACAATTTGCACTTTCAACCTTCAGCTTTGAACCTTCAAATTTGAACTTTCAACCTTCATATGTATTAGGCTGCGGACGACATGACGTTGAAGGCTTTCCAACGCTCCGCTTACATGTTGAAGCCCAGGAAGGAATTTAAGCGCTACTCACCGGATGATTATGCGAAAGGAAAGAATCCGGTGGCCGGGGGCTCTCGTTTGTCAAGGATGAGAAGCATGGACGATGAGGTTGAGGATGACGATGACGATGAGTCGGATGACCCGGAGCAATTTGTGGTTGCGAGAAGGAAGAAGCTAGCATCCAAGAGGGGACGAGGCCCCAAGTGATTTGGAGTTGGTGTTGCACTTGTCGAGCTGAACTATTTACTTTTGTTGTGAACTATTTCGAGTTGTGAACCATTTAGTTGTTGTTGCACTTGTTGTGAACCATTTAGTTGTTGCCTATGATGATGATATCAATAATTGTTGCACTTGATGATTCCTTGGCTTTCACATATATGATTGCTGTTAAAATTGCTTTATTGTTGTCTAAATTGCTTTATTGCTGTCAAAAATGCTGTTTTTATGTCTAAATTCAGATTCCAGCAAGTTTTCACATGTGTGGCGCCTAAGCCATTGTTGTCTAAATTGCTTTATTGCTGTCAAAAATGTTGTTTTATGTCTAAATTCAGATTCCAGCAAGTTTTCACATGTGTGGCGCCTAAGGCTTAGGCGCCACACATGTGAGGTGTGGCGCCTTAGGCTTAGGCGCCACACATGTGAAATAGACTGGGGAGGGGGTGGGGAGGGGGCTGGGCCGTGGCTGTATAAGTCCATGTGTGGCGCCTAAGCGTCAGGCGCCACACATTACAATGTGTGACGCCTGAGGCTTAGGCGTCACACTGCCTGGGGGGTGGCCCCCTCCCTGCCACGTGGTCGGGGGTGTGGCGCCGAACACCTAGGCGTCACACAGTACAGTGTGGCGCCTAGGTGTCGGGCGCCACACAAAAGGGTCAGGGCGGTGAATTATTTTTCCCGCGGGGTCAATCCGTGAGTTCTTTCGCCCCAGGGGTCATTTTTGTCAATTTTGCCCACTTGGTGCTGGTCCTGATGATGGCGCAGGGTCACATCATTCCCATGACCCACATGGTACCCCTGCTGGCCGAGCACGGCGCGCAGGTCACCTTCATCATCACACCAGTGAACGCATTGTGACAGCCCGATGCCGATGTTCCAGAAGATTCCCCTCTCTTTCCGTTTTCGTCGGGTGTCAATTTTTTTTTGTCGCATCATCATCGCATCATGCACATCATCTGCATTGCATCGGCAGCTCCGTTGTCGCCAGTTTTTAAAACTTGCATCCGTTAGTAGTTGCCGGTTCTCGACGTTGTCCGTTCTGAGTCCGACCACACTCGCACGCGCCCGCGGCACCGTCGAAACCCTGTTTTAAAAGTGTGTATAAAAGTTTCTCTGATCGGGGTGAAACTTGGCATGCGGTCGTGATTAGCTAAAGCTAGGCCGCCTGTCGAATTTCGTCGCGATCGGAGTCCTTCTGGTACCCGAACGGTCGACCGTAGTGGCACCGTATTCGGTCTACCGTCGGACGTCTGTCGGTGTTTAAAAACTCGTCGCCGCGCCGCCCGTTTTCCCTCTAGCCTCCGGTAAACCCCTCTTCTCAGCCACTCGTCCGTCCCGCATTCGGAATTACTCGAATCCGACCCCGCAGTTGGATCCGGAACGCGATTCCGGTTAACCTAGCCCCCTTTTCTCTATAAATACCCCCCCCCCCTCATAATTTTTAGACAGCCCCTCTTCCCTGCCTCGAAAACCGTGCCAACCCCCGAAACCCTAATCCTCCCGCAACCTCCTCCCAGCTCCTCCTCGCGCCCCGGGCCCGCGAGCCCACGGCTGGCCCGCCGGGCCCGAAACCGCCGCCGCCGCCTCCCGTGCTCCCGTGCCCCCCCCCGCGCAGCCCGAGCCTCTCCTCCCGAGGCAGCAACCTCGCTGCCAGCCCCGCTCTCGAGCGCCGCCGCCGCCAGATCGGGACCCCGCCTCGACCGCTCCGCCGCGGGATCTGCGCCGCCCTTGCCGGAGCTCCGCCGCCAGCCGCAGCAAGCAACAGCTCCTCGCCCCGGCTGTGAGCCGCTGTTCCGCTTTCCCCCGCATCCCTCGGGCCCCTGTCGAGTCAGCCGTTGAGCCGCAGCCCGTCGGTCGGATCTACCGTGCCCGCCGGTTCCCCGCCGCTCCGCCGCCCTCGCTCGGCATCCCTCGCCGCAGCGCCTGGTGCCAACCGCCGCCTCCCGTCGGTCCCGATCTGGACAAGGGGACGAGCCCCGTGCGCCAGCGCCCGTGGCCGCGTCGACCGCCGCATGGGCCCTCGCCCAGGCCGGCCCAACGCGCCTCCTGCTCGGCCCAAGGAGCGCCCTCGGCCCACTGCCTCCTTGCCCCCAGGCCAGCTAAGGTGAGCCTCTGCCCCTATCCCGCGCCCGTAGCGCATTATAATATGTTGTGCCTCTGCCCTATTCGGCCTGTTAGTAGTTTAGGCCCGTTAGTTTTAATTTTTTTTAGGAATTCGGTTTAGTTAATTTCAGGATTTAGACGTATATTCAAACGCCCGTAGTTTAATAACCGTCTGTCGGATCGGAGCGAGTAGTATATGGTTTTCATGTAGTTTCTCGCGTAGAATCCGTTTTTCCAACGTGCATAATTGTTTGACGTCGTTTGGCGTGCCGTATGCATAGAAACACATGCTGTCCTAATATGTTTTGCCCGTAGTTTATTTTTCGCGCGTGTCCGGTTTGCCCGAATGCCTTAGATAAAATGCCTATGTTTTAGGAACTATTTTTCCATGTATTTTAGAGCGGTCATTGGTATTTTTTGCGCGTAGGGATTTGCCGCTAGATAATTTTCCGTGTCTAGGCCATTATCTCGCATTTATGTGTGACAATATTTTTGTGTTGCAACCCCACATATTTTATATGTTTTCGGGGTAGAAAAATTCATGGGATTTTTCTGTGCAATTAGTTTTAGCTTTTGAGTAAGTTAGTTCGCGAGATATTTTGCCATGTTGCCATTTTGTTTAATTCGTAGGATTTAATCCGTTCTTCGTTTGACGGAGTTGTCAACTAGGGAGTTGTTCGTGGGTGTTTAGACTAGCCCCTGGTATTTTTAGTTGCAATAGAAATGCATCTTTAGATGTAGTTTGCTTGCTCTCAAGTTGCTAGAAATAGTGCTGATTTGGAGGAGCTGAAATATTTCTAAGTCTGGAATCTGTTATATTTTGTTGCTGTTTTGTTTTGCTTCTATCTTGTGATCTGTAGCTCTTTTGAGGTTGGTCCAATGAAGTTAGTTGTTAACCTTGTGTTTCTCTAGCATGCTGTGAATTTTCATGCCATTTGGAGACCTGTAGCTTATGATTTTGCTGCTGTCAATATGGCTTCAGATCGAAAACTGCACTTTCATGAGGTGTAATTTTCACCAAGTCTGAAATAGTGTGTGAGATGTCATTTTGTGTCTTCTTTCCCTAGTGATCCATCATGTCATGCTAGTTGTTGTTAGTTGTTTGTAGTAGTGCTTCTTGCCCTCTTTCGAGTCATGCCTTGCTTGAGTTTATCGGAGTTGTGTAGCCCGTAGTTGTGGGGCGTAGAAAATGCTATGTGGCTGATTTTGACAGATTGTAGTCATTTCTTGTTTTGCTCGTAGTTTTTGAACCGTAGCTCCGATTTGATCGTGTCCTACATGAAACTTGCTTAGAATCTCATTTAGTTTCATTTTCTCTTGCTGTTTGTATGTTTTGAAGTGCTCGTGACCGTCGTTGCACACATTTTGCATTCATGCCATCATATCTTCCGGTGTCCGTATCTTTTGATCCGTAGCTCCGTTGGAGATGTTCTTTATGTGTAGGTTGCTTGAAACGACGAGTAGAATCACGTGAACCTATTTGTTTTGCTGTTTAACAACCAACTAAATGTGTTAGTTCAGATCTGGACAAAATTGTAAGTTAACATGTGAGGTCGTTTCGGAGGTGCTATATGTCATTTTCGACCTCATTTAAAATGCCTAGATAGGTAGATTACTTGCGCTTCACCTCTTGCCATGTTTAACCACATTTAATATTGACGTGTACCTAATCGAGATAGAACTAAATAATCCGTATGTGGAGTTTCGTCAATATGCAATACGTTGCATATTGAACTTCACTTAATGTGTAGTGTTTGATTGTGTGAATTGTCATGCCGTGTCTTGCTTGTATTCAGCCTGTTCATGCATCATATGTGCGTGCATCGTGTGGTGAATCTCGTGTGTTGATTCTTGTTTCCGGTTTGCTTCGTCTCGATAGAGTTCCGCAAGCGTGTCGGATTGTGAGGACTCGTTCGACTACGTCGGTTCGTCTGCTTCACGGAGTCATTCTTCTTCCAAGCGGGATCTCAGGCAAGATGACCATTTCTCCAGATACCATTACTATCATTGCCATGCTAGTTTTATCGTTTCTGTCGTTATGTCTCGTTGCCTACCACATGTTAAATATTAGTCGCTCAACAATGCCATGAAACTTTCAACCTGTTCAACCTAGCAAACCACTGATTGGCTATGTTACTGCTTGCTTAACCCTGTTGATAGCGTTGCTAGTTGCAGGTGCAGATGCTTCCATGTGAAAGCATGGGTTCCTTGTTATATCACCATATTAAATGCTATTTAATTTAATGCACCTATATACTTGGTAAAAGGTGGAAGGCTCGGCCTTTCTAGCCTGGTGTTTTGTTCCACCTTTGCCCCCTTAGTTTCCGACTACCGGTGTTAGGTTTCATAAATGAGCGCTCCTAACACGATCGGGGTTGTTATGGGGACCCCCTTGATAATTCGTTTTAGATTAAGACTAGTCTGGCAAGGCCCAACTTTGGTACTACATTTGCCTAATAACCTAATAATAATGCATAGGGACCCGTCGGCAGCCGCGAACTAATTTAATCAACCCCCGGGCCAGTGCTCCTCATGAGTGTTGGTCCCACCTGAGCGATGTCCGGCGCCCCTCTGGTTACCCGGAGGTTTAGCGATCCCGACGTCTAGCTCATCCGTCGTGTCCTGAGAACGAGGTACGCGACTCCTATCGGGATCGTCGACACGTCGGGCGGCCTTGCTGGATTAGTTTTACCTTTGACAGAATATCTTGTGCATCGGGATTCCGGTGATGCTTTGGGTAATCTCAGAGTTGAGGTTTTGCACTAAAGAATCCGACGAGATCGCGAGCTTCGTGATTGAGGATTTCTATGCGGCTTGTGGTAATTTGTGATGGACTAGTTGGAGCACCCCTGCAGGGTTAAATCTTTCGGAAAGCCGTGTCTGCGGTTATGTGGCAACGTGGAAACTTTGTTTAACACTGGTTCTAGATAACTTGAAGTTAACTTAATTAAAAAAATATGCCAACTGTGTGCGTAATCGTGACTGTCTCTTTCGTGAGTTTCTTCTCCGATCGAGGACACGGTGTGGTTATGTCTGGCGTAGGTAGGTGTTCAGGATCATTCATTTGATCATCAGTAGTTCACGTCCGTTATGCGTAGATCTTCCCCTCTTATTTCTTGTACTCGTAAGTTAAGCACCAAATATATGCTTAGCCGCTGCTGCAACCTCACCACTTAACCATACCTCACCCATTAAGCTTTGCTAGTCTTGATACCTTTGAAAATGAGATTGCTGAGTCCCCTGTGGCTCACATATTATTACAACACCAGTTGCAGGTACAGGTAAAGGTTACTTGAGCGAGCGCGTTGATTGTACATTTGGAGTTGATTCTTCTTCTTCTTCATCGATCTAGGATGGGTTCCAGGCCGGCAGCCTGGGATAGCAAGGATGGACGTCGTATCATTTTCTCTTTTGTTTTCGTCCGTAGTCGGACCCTGCTCTTCTTCATGATGTTTATGTAATGTACTGTTGTGACTCTGATGTAGCTTGTGGCGAGTGTAAGCCAACTCTCCTTATATATCTCTTCTTTTCAGTACATGTACTTGTAACGATATCCATTCTTGCGACACGATGAGATGCGCTTCTATCCCTGACGAGGCCTTCGTGCCAAATTGAGGATAGGGTCGCATCTTGGGCGTGACACGCATCCAGGCTGGCGAGCTTCGCCGCCCACGTGGAGGAGACAGGCCTGGCGGTTCGGCTCGTGGTGCTCCATTTCCCGGCAGCCGAGTTTGGCCTACCGGAAGGGTGCGAGAACGTCGACATGATCCAATCCAAGGATCTACTATTGAACTTCTTCGAGGCATAAGCCGTGCTTCGGGAGCCGCTCAAGGCGCACCTCTGTGAGCAGCAACAGTCGCCTCCGAGCTGCATCATATCTGACACGATGCATTAATGGACCGGTGATGTCGGAAGAGAGCTTGGTATTCCGAGGCTCGCCTTTTGTGGCTTCCGTGGCTTCTCGTCCCTTGTCAGGTACAATCATAAGAGGGAAATCCCGTGAGTAGTTAATTTTGTACTGGGCAAATTAACTGCTATTACCATCTTTAGTTTTGCAAGATCAATTGCAGTTTGTTGACGTTTAAGCCGGCAGTTTTATGCGATTTTAACAATTATTACCATCTTGCAGTTACATCATTTGCCGCGACAACTTATTGAAACACGTCACAGATGAGAATGAGCTCATTACGATCCCGGGGTTCCCTACACCACTGGAGTTGGCAAAGGCTAAATGCCCTGCAAGCATTCCCGTTCCAGGTATGGAGCAAACTCGTGAGAAGATCTATCAGGAGGAGCTGAGATGCGATGGTGTGGCCCTTAACAGCTTCAAAGAGCTAGAGACATTCCATATCGAATCCTTTGAGCAGATGACAAGGAAGAAAGTATGGACGGTTGGGCCAATGTGCCTCTGCCACCAAAACATCAACACAATGGCCCCAAGAGGAAACAACGCGTCAATAGATGAGGCAGAGTGCTTGCAATGGCTTCACTCCATGAAGCCCGACTCAGTGATCTTTGTCAGCTTTCGCCTGCACTGCACCTCACCAACTTACTGAGCTCGGCCTGGGACTTGAAGCCTCCAAGAAACCATTCATTTGGGTGATCAAAGCGGGAGATAAGTTTCCAGAAGTTGAGGAATGGCTCTCAGATGGCTTCGAGGAACGCGTCAAAGAGAGAGGCATCATCATAAGGGGTTGGGCACCACAGGTGATGATCCTGTGGCACCAAGCCATTGGAGGATTCATGACATATTGTGGGTGGAACTCAACAATAGAGAGCATCTGTGCAGGCGTGCCCATGATCACATGGCCACACTTCGCGGACCAGTTTTCAAATGAGAAGTTGGTGGTGGATGTGCTGAACATTGGCGTGGAGGTTGGAGTGGAAAGAGTTACACGGTGGGGACATGAACACAAAGAGGCTATGGTGAAAAGAAATGATGTGGAGAGAGCAGTGTACGCCCTGATGGATGAGGGGAAAGCTGAAGAGCAGTTCCGGGTGAGAGCAAAAGACTGCTATTAATGCAAGGAGGGCTTTCAATGAGGAAGGTTCTTCATATAACAAACATAAAGCTACTGATTCAAGAAATGGGAAACAAGACGAATGCATGTGGTTGATGCAGATGGTGTAAACTTAATAAAGAAACTTATTTTCCAAATAACCAATAACTTGTATCAGGGTCCCTGGTGGTGGTCAAATTGTTTAGGGATTAGACATGGTCCAAATGAGTTGACAGCAATATCGATTATCCATACTGTTACACAGGTTTCATGGCAGTCAACATAATGTTACACACAGTCTGATTTTCGGGATGTTATGTTCTCCCTTCCTTTTGTTTCCCACTTGCTCATCAGAGTTAATAAGAGTTGGAAAAGGAGAAAAAGTAAAATTAAATGTATGCACACAATCAAAACTGACATTGAAAGCAAGAGGTAATTTGAGGTGAATAATCGAAAGGAAAGACGGAACTAGAACCAGCACAGAGTGCATAAGAAATTAGAAACTTATTTTAACTGAGTAGTGTAGCGAACATCAAGTTTCAAGGATCTCTCCCATCCTAAAAAATGGTTTGAGGAGGGCCAAACTCAAGATTAATGAGGAAATCAATTACTTCAGGTGTCACATTCCTGCTAAATATGCACTTTAACCTTCTAAATATATTTTTCGCATAAAAGTATGTATTTATCTAACAACTGTTGGCACAAAGAGGTGTGAATAACTTATACCATGGTATAAATAAAGGTGTCTAAATAGAGTGGCTGTTCCAAAAAATGTTTCGAGATTTACTGAGCAACTATGTACAAGCATGAAATATTCTACAATCAAAGCAGGTCAATGTTTTTAGTTCATTACAAATTCAACTACCAACTAGGCAACAGGATTGAACATATGAAAGCTGCAGATTGGTGGAAATAGAACGAACCTGGTTTCACTACACACCTAACAGTAAAACTTCAGCAGACACCCAGATTTGCTAACAAGTGAATGGCAGAACGCTATTGCACCATGACCATCAGCTTCAGGCCAGAAGTTAGGTATTGTTACTGAAAGAATTTCCCCACTGAAACTTTCTGCAGAGCCAGTGAATCATGTAATTCAGACTTCAGAGCTAATGAAATGTAAATTGAACTGGAACCTCTCTCAAATAACAGTCTAAGAACAACAAATTATTCAGAGGAGCAGAGCAAAACTTACTAGTATCTATCCAGTAAAAAGAATATAACAATATAACAATAACTCACCTTTCTTTTAATAGAAGTTGTGCCAAACTGTCAATATAACAATCATCATTCAGCAACAGAGAAGATTAGACCAAGATGTTTGGGTGATGATCCCAAATGAGAACTTAACATGTACGGCTTCCATTGTTGTGTGAATATTGTCTTAATTGACACTTCATCCTCTGAAGTACAGATTTGCAGCCAGTCAATCATTTGAAATGACAAATGCTTGTTGATCATTGAGTGATCACTCAGACTTTAGGACAACTGATATTACCTTGTTTTACATCATCGGTGCATGATGATTGGTGAGTTACCAATATTCCTTACAAGAGCAGAGTCCATGTCTAAAATGATGGAAGCGTGTCCTGTCCCTCACAACAACCTCTCGCATATACAAATTGGTGATCAATTTAATTGCATTGTGGCAGTCCAAACACATCCTCAAGTTTTTCACTATCCTTATTGTCATGCTGGATTCTGATACGAGTAATGCAAATGCGACAGCCAACTTTTCGCTGTGCCAATACAGAACTTTCTGTTTTTCCTCTTCTGTGACTTGAACAAAGACCTCAGTTACATCAGGTACATACCCAGCATTCTTTAAATCCGTGAGTACCTTGTCCAATTTAGAATAGATTTCTTTGCTCATCGGATGAGATCTATCGCCAGCTACAAATTCGTGAATTGTGCCATTCATTTCAATAAGACTGCAGCCAGGCTCTTTCTTGATTCCTTTCTCCATCATTACCTGCCTAAGCCACCGGACATCTCCCCATCTATTAGATTTTGCATACAGATTGGACAAAAGGACGTAAGCCATGCTGTTCTCTGGATCCAACTCAAGGAGACGTTCTGCTGCCAATTCACCTATCTCTGAGTTACCATGGACCCTACAAGCTGCCAGCAGGGTCCCCCAAATTGCAGAGCTGGGTTTCATGGGCATTTTACCTATTGTCTCCAAAGCTTCTCTTAGTTTCCCAGCTCGGCCAAGGAGGTCGATTATGCATCCATAATGCAGCACATTCGGAGCAATGCTGTAGGTCCCAGTCATGCTGAGAAAGAAGTCTCGTCCTTCGTCAACCAAGCCAGCATGAGTACAGGCAGTGAGGACGCCAATGAAGGTCACCTCGTCTGGAGCTTCAAACGTCCTAAGCATCCTGTCAAACATATGGATAGCCTCCTCACCATGGCCATTCACTGCAAGACCAAGTATAACAGCGGTCCAAGTAAATTTATCTCTACTGTGCATCTCATTGAACACGTCCAATGCCCTCTTGATACTCCCACACTTTGAATACATGTCTATGAGCGCATTCCCGACAAAAGTATCCATCTTGATCCCATGTCTATTCATGTAGATTCTAGCCCATTCCCCTGTCTCTAAAGCACCAAGCTGCGCGCACGCCGTGACTATGCTGACCATGGTGAACTCGTCTGCCTTCACCTTGCTAAACTGCATCTCACGAAACATCTCCAGTGCCTCTCGGAACTGACCAGTTTGTACATAACCATCAATCATTGCGGTCCATGAGACCGTGTCCCTCTCAGGCATACCATCAAACACTGCTCTGGCCCGATTAACCTGGCGTAGTCTTACAAACCCAGAGATTACCGACGTCCAGGACACGATATTCCTCACTTGCATGCCCTCAAACAAATCCCAAGCTGCTTCCATCTGGCCACACTCTGCGTACATATCAACGAGCGCATTCTCCACCTTGAGGTCAGGCAGCACCCCACTCTCAATGATGCGCTTGTGCAGCTGCATTCCGAGCAGGACGTCGTTGCCTTTGCCACATGCTGACAGCACCGTGATGTAGGTGACCGGAGTGGCCACAACGCCAGCTCTCGCCATATCCAGGAAAGAGCAGCATGACAGCCTGAACTGCCTGCTTCTCTTGTGACCGGACATAAGCGCATTCCACACAACGGGCGTGCCCCCACCTCTGGCGGGCTGCACATCCAGCAGAGCACGCGCAGTCATGCCGTCGCCCCTGGCCGCGTACATGAGTACCAGCGAGCTAGCCACGTGGGCGTTGAGCTCCAGCCCAAACTTAACAACATGCGCGTGGACAGAGTGTCCGACGGACGGCGGCACAGCGCCCCGCTCCGCAGCCATCGCCTTGAGCAACGGCGGGAACGTGTACGCATCAGGCCTGGCTCCGCGTGCCAGCATGCCCACGTACACCCGCAAGGGCATCCTCGGCAATGGCAACCGAACCACCACCGTGAGGCGCCCCGGCTGGGAATTCCGTCGAACAGTCCGCGGGCGCAGAGCAATGCGCGTGCGTGCCGGCCTTCCCCGCGCACTCCTCGCCGCGGGCAGATTGATATACCGCGGCAGGGAAAGAAAGGATCAGCCCACGAGATGGACTGCACTGAGGGTTGGCGCTGCGCACGTCTGGTCTTCTACAAACGACAGCGGCAGCAGACTAGAAGACACGGGCGAGCGAGGAGGTCCCGGCGCATCGCGGCTGCGGGACAGCGGGAGCGGTGGAGCAAGAGTGGGGTCTATCGCTGGACGTGCTCACGTGCTCCGGCGAGCAGGGTCGGCAACCGACAGCAGCGGTGGCCTTCCGGCCGCGGGATAGCGGGGAACGAAGACTTCGCTGGCCTTCCGCTCTGTTTTTCTTTTTCGTTTTCTTTAGAGGCTGTTTGGAATCGGTGTAAAATTTGTGTGGCCACCAATATTTAGCTTAAACTTGAATTAAATCTCAATGAACACAAAAAAATGTTTAGAATCATTCGGTTGATTTCTCTTTTTTGTAAACCTCCTTCACAACAAGGTCATGTGTCACACATGCCCACTCATACCCACACAGCTTCACCTTATCTTTTAGACGAAGGATCTCGTCTTCCGTGAAACGCTTATCTCCATCCTCATCTCGTTTATGTCCCATCTCTCCTCCCTCTCTCACCCGAGAATCTCGTCCAACCCACCGTTGGGGCCAATGCCGTCGGTGTCAACAGAATGAAAGATCCACCGCAGGCGTCGCTGCTATAAGGGGGGGACGAAGGCGACGCTGCAAGCTAGACCACACCGTCGATGCTGCAGTACAACACGCCGGAGGGCGGTGGAGCTACTATTGCAATGGGGCATCTCTTCTCAACTCCGTCTACAATGGGCCTTCATCACACCGCCGGTGCTAGCATGAGCGTCGGCCATACATTGCATTGGAGCTTCACCGGAGTTGTCGTCATGCGTTGGAGGTTCGTCGGAGTTGCATTGGAGCATCATCGGAGCCGTCAGTTCTGCTTTGGAGCTCTGACGGAGTTGCATTGGAGCTTCACCAAAGTCGTCGAAGTTGCATTGGAGCTTCGCCGAACACCGTCGATGCTGCGTTGAAGCTTCGCCGGACACCGGCGATGCATCATGAGAGCTGCAGTGGAGCTTTTGCTGGGGTGCAGCAGCGCTGCATCGATGCAGTCTCATGCTTACTACTGTCAGCAGGGCGTTGCAAGTGATCCAAGGGTCGGTAGGGCGCTGATCTAACGGTTGCCTAGCCGAATGATTTCTCTAAAAAATCATCCGGTTGATTCATAGCACGTCCCAAAGACAATACATCCATTTCAAACTTGGTCTTCGGTTTTAGTGAGATGTCAATTTTATAGATGTGCGCATGATTTCGTAGATATCCAACTCGCATGAATATAATATGTGTATTAGGAATCCATCTGGTTTTGCAACAAAGATATGTTGCACAAACCTTTGTAGAAGGGTCATGTTGTGAAATATTTTTACAACAAAGATCATTGTTACAGAAATTTTTGTGAAACATTTTACAACAAAGGCCATGTTGTTATTTCTTTTACAACAAAGAACATGTTATAGAAAAGTATTTACCGCATGTGACATAGATGGTTACAATGAATGAACAAGAAGACAACAACAAAGCGATAAAGTTGCAACCTAATATTACACATAGCCGTCGTACAAGGAGATGGATGCTTGCGACTGATTGAAGGAAAGTGTTTTCTCAAAAGATAATAGAAATATTATGAAAATGTATGCGTCAGAAATTTGTAGTTCTTTTTTTAAAAGTTCATTTTATGATCCCTTGACATGACAAACAATATTGTCAAACAAGCTTAAGGTAATTGAAAGAGCTTAAGATCGAAGAGGTCAATGCCCGATCACAAATAGCTAAACAACACTAGCACAAAAAGTGGCACGTACTTTGAAGCAACTTTAGAAGATCTTCTATATACATGTGGCCCATAAAATAACCATCGATATATGGTACCGGAACGAGAAAAATTCCACCCGCCCCACATTTTGTTTTTTACAACGAGCTCTAAAAATTGGCGTGCGGCCCTCAAATGTTCTGTTTTCCTTTCCTTTTGGGGTTCCCTTTATCTGACGCGCGTCTTGGCGGGAGAGAAATTCCTGCGCACACACGCCGCTCTGCCCTCGCCCCGCCTCAAATCTTTGGCGATTTTTGCTTCCTCTGACAACCTCCGACACCCCGCGCCATGGAGAGCTTTGACCGTCCTCGCCCGCGTCTTCTCCACCAAGATTAGAGCTAGGGGGTTCCCCTTTCTTGCCGCGGGCGGGCATCAGCCCCCTTCGCCATGGATCTAGATAGCTTCGTGGGATGTCGCTTTGCCGGCGGATTCGGCTGCTCCGACCATGGTTGAGCAGCCGCTGTCCATGCAAGCCGTAGAGGGGTACGGTGTTGGGTAACGTAGCAAAAATTCAAAATTTTCCTACGCCATACATAGATCTTCCTATGGAGAAACCAGCAACGAGAGAGGGGTGAGAGCATCTTCGTACCTTTGAAGATCGCTAAGCGAAAGTGTTGATAGAACGCGGTTGATGGAGTCGTACTCGCTGTGATTCAGATCACGGTGTGATTCCGATCTAGTGCCGAAACACGACACCTCCGCGTTCAACACACATGCAGTCCGGTGTCGTCTCCCGCACCTTGAACCAGCAAGGAGGAGGGAGAGGTTGGGGAAGAGCTCCGGCAGCATGACGGCGTGGTGGCGGTGGAGCGACGAGGTCTCCCGGCAGGGCTTCGCCAAGCACCGTGGGAGAGGAGGGAGAGGAGAAGCATGGTTGCGCCGAGAGAGAGAGAGAGAATTGCGTGTCTCCAATGGCCAAAACCTCCACTATATATAGGGGGAAGGGGAGGGGCACCCTTTAGGGTTCCCACCCACAAAGGGTGTGGTAGCCCTAGATGGGAGGTGCTGGGCGGTGGCCAGGGGAGGAAAGGGGGTGGCGTACCCCTAGGTGGGCCTTAGGCCCACCAGCGCCTAGGGTTTCCCCCCTTCCCTCTCTGGTGCGCCTTGTGCTGGGTGTGGGGGGCTGATACGTCTCCAAGGTATCTATAATTTTTTATGGTTCCATGTTATTATCTTGTCAACTTTAGATGTTTTGTATGCATGAATATGCTATTTTATATCTTTTTGGGGACTAACCTATTAACTCAGTGCCAAGTGCTAGTTTCTGTTTTTTCCGTGTTTTTGACCTTTTTCAGAGGAGAATATTAAACGGAGTCCAAACGGAATAAAACCTGCGGAATGATTTTTTCCATATAAGAAGACACGCAGGAAACTTGAGAACCAAGGCACGGGACCTCAGAGGAGGTCACAAGCCACCCAGGCCCGACCTAGGGGCGGGCCTAGCAGGCATGTGGGCCCCCTGTGGCTCCCCTGCCCTACTTCTTCTGCCTATAAATTCCCTAAAAATCTAAAACCACGGGGGGCGAACCATGAAAATACTTTTGCGTCGCCGCAAGCTTCTGTCTCCACAAGATCCCATCTGGAGCACGTTCCGGTGCCCTGCCGGAGGGGGGATTCGGACACGGAGGGCTTCTTCATCAACACCATGGCCTCTCCGACGATGCGTCAGTAGTTCACCACACACCTTCGGGTCCATAGCTAGTAGCTAGATGGCTTCTTCTCTCTCTTGGATCTTCAATACAAAGTTCTCCATGATCTTCATGGAGATCTATCCAATGTAATCTTCTTTTGCGGTGTGTTTGTCGAGATCCGATGAATTGTGGATTTATGATCAGATTATCTATGAATGTTATCTGAGTTTCCTCTGATCTCTCTTATATACATGATTTCGTATCCTTGTAATTCTCTTCGAGTTGTGGGTTTTGTTTGGCCAACTTGATCTATAATTCTTGCAATGGGAGAAGTGCTTGGTTTTGGGTTCATACCGTGCGGTGTCCTCACCCAGTGACAAAAGGGGTAGCGAGGAATGTATCGTGTTGTTGCCATCAAGGGTAAAAAGATGGGGTTTATATCTATTGCATGAATTTATCCATCTACATCATGTCATCTTGCTTAAGGCATTACTCTGTTTGTTATGAACTCAATACACTAGATGCATGCTGGATAGCGGTCGATGTGTGGAGTAACAGTAATAGATGCAGACAGTATTGGTCTACTTGTCTCAGACGTGATGCCTATATGTATGATCATTGCCTTAGATATCATCATGACTTTGCGCGGTTCTATCAATTGCTCGACAGTAATTCGTTCACCCACCGTATTATTTGCTATCATGAGAGAAGCCTCTAGTGAACACTATGGCCCCCAGGTCTACTTCACTTCATATTTTCAGCTCTACACTTTCACTTTGTTGCACTTTCCGCCTTCAGATCTCACCTTGCAATCAATCGTGAAGGGATTGACAACCCCTTTATAGCGATGGGTGCAAGTTTTCTTGTTTTTGCGCACGTACTTTGGAGACTTGCCTTGATACTCCTACTGGATTGATACCTTGGTTCTCAAACTGAGGGAAATACTTACTGCTACTGTGCTGCATCACCCTTTCCTCTTCAAGGGAAAAACCAACGCAAGCTCAAGAGGTAGCAAGAAGAATTTCTGGCGCCGTTGCCGGGGAGGATCAAGTCAAGAATAGTCTCCCGTCAACGTGTGAATTTCTGGCGCCGTTGTCGGGGAGTATCAACTCAAGAATAGTCTTCCTCCAACGTGTCAATTTCTGGCACCGGGGACTGTTCTAAGTGAAGCTTATCCAAGTAACTGTTGCAAACTCATCTCTTGCATTTACTTTTTTTGCCTCTCATTTTCCTCTCTCCCACTTCTGAAAAACAAAAATTACAAAAATATTTGCCTTTATCGTTCGCCCTTTTCTTTTTAGTTTGCTTTCTGTTTGCTTGTGCGGGATAGTCTACCCATCCTTATGGCTAGTCCTATCGCTTTGAACGATACTCCCGAGAGCGAAGTTCTTAATTTCAAACAGAATGAGGGAGAAAACTTAAAGGATGCTTGGTATAGGATTTGCAATGCTCAGAATAGATCTACTCGTAAGCAATCTACTACCTTTCTGCTTCACAACTTTTATGTGGGTATTTCCCCTTGGAATAGGTATGTTCTTGACACAATCATAGGTGGAAATTTCTTGGGTAGCCATACCGTTGATTCTTACTGTGCCTTAATAAATTTGGTAGGCTCACCCCCACTCATGGTTAACGGAACTACCTTAACTTTGGAACATGTGATGCGTAGGCTGGATATGATTGAAAATAAAGTTGCTACGATTGAACTCATTGAAAATCTGGATAAACAGATCCACAATCAAATCACTCAGTATGGATCCAAAGTGGGAATGACTTTGAAAATTTTTAAAGGAGAGAGAACCCATAGTTAACGAAAAAGGTCATGATTCCGTTAGAATTGGCAAACTAGAGGATGTCATAACCAACTTGGGTTCTGCTTTTGCCGCTGTTCAGAGCACTCCAAATTTTGCCCACAATAAAGCCACCAAGCTTGTTTTTGTTCCTAAAAACAGTGGTGAACCATCTAGTAAGAGAGATGAAGATCTTAAAATGTTGAGTGTTCACCCTACTTATGGTTTGAGCACCAAAGACGACGATACATGATTCTATCGCCTTATGCCTAGCTAAGGGCGTTAAACAATAGCGCTTCTTGGGAGGCAACCCAATGAATTTATGTTTGCTTTTTTTGCTTTCTGTTTTGTTGTGTCCACGCCATCATAATTCTGTTATAATTGTTTTTTGTGTGTGTTTTTTTGTGTTTGAGCCAAGTGGAACCTTTATGACTAGTTTTGGTGATGGTTGTTTGATCTTGCTGAAAAAGACAGAAACTTTGTGCTCACGAAATTATTTTTCATTCCTATCCAGAAAGAGCTTTTGAGTTGATTCTTTTTGCTGCTGGTTGATATGCTAATTGCCCTAATTTTCATAATTGTTCAGAATTTTTGAGATACCATAAGTATACGAAGTATACAGATTTCTACAAACTGGTCTGTTTTTGACAGATTCTGTTTTTGTTGTGTTGATTGCTTATTTTGATGAAACTATGGATAGTATCGGGGGTACTAGCCATGGAAAAGTGAGAATACAGTAATCTTTACCTAATAATAAAGTGGCTATCGCTTCCGTCGGAAAACCCACCGAGATGATTTTATAAAAAAGCCCTTACTGTTTATGACATTAAACTCGTAGTATATATTAAATGTTTTTTAAAATATTCATATCTTTTAAACCATAACTCTAAATTTAACATATTATATATGGAATTTGACTAGAAAAATATGTAGAATTTAATCTTTACCTAATAATAAAGAGGCTATCGCTTCCGTCGGAAAATCCACCGAGATGATTTTACAAAAAAGCCCTTACTGTTTATGACATTAAACTCGTAGTATATATTAAATGTTTTTTAAAATACTCATATCTTTTAAACCGTAACTCCAAATTTAACATATTATATATGGAATTTGATTAGAAAAATATGTACAATTTAAATACAATATTATTTTATCTGTTAAACGTTTAATAAAAATACTATCTAGGGTGCAATCTTAATAAATAAGTCATTATTCGTCTTTCTTTCATATCGGTACTCATCCGGGTTGGGAATGAACACGTCAACAAAATCAGGATTAGAGATGAAACTGAAGGTCACTTGAGTGATTCTTTGTACGTATTAAATCTACATGCAAGCCGTGTTAAAATAGAAGACCTGTGAAATTTTGAACTGCATTTTTGTAGGATAAGACCATCTTTATTTGTGTCGTAACTACAAATTCTCAAATTATAGACCATTTTTTATAAAATAAGAGCGTGTGGTATTTATTTCTCCCGTTGTAACGCATGGGACCTTTTGCTAGTCTAACACCAATATAAATATAAATCAAGTTTTCTAGAGTACCTAAATAGTTGGTAGTTTGTTTTCTTATGCTAATGATATCACGAGTTTCTGTTTAAGTTTTGTGTTGTGAAGTTTTCAAGTTTTGGATGATGTTCTCATGGACAATGGGATAAAGAGTGGAAAGAGCTCAAGCTTGGGGATTCTCAAGGCATCCCAATCCAAATTCAAGGACACCAAAAAGCCTAAGCTTGGGGATGCCCCGGGAAGGCATCCCCTCTTTCGTCTTCAATCCATCGGTAACGTTACTTGGAGCTATATTTTTATTCACCACATGATATGTGTTTTTCTTGGAGCGTCGTGTATTATAGGATTATTTTCTTTTTGTTGTGTCACAATCATCCTTGCTGCACACCTTTTGAGAGGCACATGCACTCATCCTGAATTTGCTAGAATACTCATTGTGCTTCACTTATATCTT
Source organism: Hordeum vulgare subsp. vulgare (assembly GCF_904849725.1). NCBI lineage: Eukaryota > Viridiplantae > Streptophyta > Magnoliopsida > Poales > Poaceae > Hordeum > Hordeum vulgare. The sequence goes on along the minus strand of NC_058520.1, from coordinate 72,288,724 downwards.
TTGAGCTAGATAACTTTGCTCTAGTGCTTCACTTAGATCCTTTTAGAGCACGGCGGTGTCATATTTTGGAGAAATAAGAACTCTCGATCTTCACTTATATCTTTTTGAGAGTGCTCTCTCTGAGTAACTTGGTAATTGGCTTGTGCTATGAAAGAGTCCTAAAGATGATAGGCATCCAAAGAGGATATTGTCATGGGTATAAGCCTGACAGTAGATGTGTAGGGTACGAAAGGGATGGGCAGAGCCTTAGCTACAGCGAGGTTGTATGAGTTCAGGCCTCTCTGCGGTGGAGGTAATAGCCCTACGTCTCAATGCTCAGGGAGCTTGTTGTCGAGTGGAAATGTGGAATACAATGAGTTGCTAACCCTTGCACCAGTGGGGAAGGTTGGCTTATATAGAGTGCGCTGCCCTTCACAACGGTTGGTGCGCAGGGGTGGAATAATGGTGAATAAACACCTACGTTACATGTAACGTACGACATAAATGCTAATAAAAGCGTGGGGAAACGTACGACCGTTTCCCTCCTGGGGGGTTACGATGTACAGAGTGGAATCTAGTCGGTCCGATCGATACGCTCCGGATGCTCGCCTTCGACTGGATGGTCGGATGTCTGTTACCGACTGGATGATGGAATTCCTTAGTTCAGTCGGAGCTGACAAAGGGCTTTGTCCCTTATGAAGGGTAGTCCTTGGTAGGACCTATAGGGTAGGCTTATGACCCTACCCTAGGACTATAACCCCATCATTAGTCCCCGAATGGATTGAGGTTGAAACGATGAAGTGATGCATGTGGTTTGGACCCGACTGGCGCGGACATGACTTTGGCATTGCTTGCCTCGGTCCATTTTATCTTTTCCGATCGACGATCCGAGTGGAAGTACTCGCGAAACAGACTGTCGGAATCCGAGTGCTTCTGCGGCATCTTCTGACGCGACCGGTCAACTGACAGCGGCGGATTTTCCGGGATCCTCAAATTTCGGTTTCCGTGCGCTCAGCGGGGATGACGCCATCGCGCTCGAGTAGCGCCTGACGCCTCGATTCTCGCGCCTTCAACCTCTCCAGTAATATCGCCGCGGTGGGTCGGGGGGATAAGGTTTCGGGACCACCTGCCAGCGACCCAGTCGGAACCCTACTTAAATCCCGGCGGCGAGGGTTCTTCGTTACGCTCGCCGAATCTCTCGCTTTCTCCTGCTCCGTCCTTCTCGCCACCTCCAGCGCCTTTACACTCCTTCCTCCTCCTTCCTCCCGTGGGTTCGCAGTTGCCGCCATGACCAAGGGTCAGACCAGCAAGATGGAGGCGAGGAAGAAGAAGGGGAAGTCGATGGCTCCTGCTCAGCGGCGGCAGCGGCCGCTGCCGGCGGGGTGGATTCAAGGCGACTTCCTCCCCTCCACGATGATGGAGGGGGATCTGCTGCAGCTGGTGGAGCACGGGATGATCGTGCACAAGTCCTGGAGGCTGCTGGCGGAGAACGAGGTCGAGCCGCCACCCCGGGAGGGGGAGCGCGTCTTGCTGCTCAGCCACGTCCATCGAGGTTTCTCCTTGCCCCCGCATCCTTTCTTCAAGGGCATCATGAATCACTTCGGGGCACAACTTCACCACTTTCCCCCCAACGCCATTGCTCATCTCTCTGCTTTTATAGTTCTGTGTGAGTGTTTCATTGGCTGCCCTCCCCATTGGGGGCTGTTCAAGCACATATTTTCTGCTAGATCCCAAACCATCAAACGACTCAGCTAGTCGGATGATAAGACACATCTTCTCCAGCTCTGCGGGGGCTTGGGTTTCCAGAAAAAGAGTCGGAGTAGTTATCCTGCTCTTCAGTTAAGTGAGTCGGTTAGGAAGTGGCAGTCGACGTGGTTCTACTACCAGGATATCGCCTGTCCGAATGCGGCGACAGGGCTGCCTCCCTTTAGCTTAGATCGGCCCGCCCCGCCTAAGCAGCTCGCGCTCACGAAGGCGGAGAAGAACGACATCCAGCCTCTGGTTTAGGCACTCGTAGATGTCGTCAGGAGGGGGGGTCACCGGCATAGACTTGCTGGAGGTCTTCCTCGGTCGGCGTATCCAACCTCTGCAGGCTCGTGACCACGCCATGTGGCATTATACGGGGCCCGAGGATTCCACTCGGACCAACGTTGTGGGCGTGACTGAGGAGAAGGTGACCTCGTGGGTGCTCCAGATCATAGGCCCCTGCGAGAATCCCAAAGGATCTCGGCGAGTGAAGCCTTTCTGCGCGGATCATCCTCCTCCGAATCAGGTGAGTAACACTTGTCGAGTGCGCTTAACTGTCTCAATCTTATCGTTTGTTTGAATCTCTGCGTGACGTCTGATGCTGCCGACTGAATTTTATGCAGAAGTGGACCAACTGGTTTTCCCCCGTCTTGAACGGGAACCCGGCCGAGGAGGAGGAGGAAGGCAGCCAGGAGGGCAGCGTGGAGAGCGCTGAGTATGTCTCCGACAGCAGGGAATCGGAGGAAGAGACTAGCGAGGAAGAGGAGGAAAATGAATAGCAGGACTCGCCGCCTCCGCAATTAGAGCATCGGATCAAGCGCCCACACGAGCCTGCCGTTCCCTCGGTCCCTCCAGCGTCTTCGAGTGCTCCACCTACTGTCCCGGTGGTCCCGAGTGTTCGGAGCGCCAAGAGGGCCAGGGATGCCGCCGCTGAGCCTGCGGGTCAGTCTTCCAAGGCGGCCAAACCGAGTGGGCCCAAGCCTCGGAAGGCTCTGCCGCGGATGAGGGTTGCTGTCCCCGTCACCTCCACGTAAGTGTATCGATCTTCTAATTTCTTCTGATATCCGAGTGAACTCCTGTTTATTGGTCGAATGGATTTCACTCGACAGAGTCGCTACTTCTGCCACCTCTCCGGCGCGCCAGGAGGATGACCCCATGGACACGGACAACGTCGTCTCGTCCCAGCCAGGTGCGTTGTAATGACTCCGAGTGTTTTATACTATCACGTCTCGAATTCTATCATAGGTTCTGCCTCTTTCTTTTTCTGAGATCTCGCGCCATTCGGTCTATCAGGGGCGATTTGCATGGACGAGGGTGATCAGGGGAGAGCCGAACAAGTTGCGGAGCCTGTTCTTGAGGCTGCTCCGCCTGTTGCTGCTCTCGCCGCCGACGTGCTGCCGACTGAGGCGCTGCTGCCGACTGAACCGGCGCTGGTGGTTGAGGAGCCGACTGGAGCGGACCTTGGGATGCCTCAGGAACTTCCGACGGTGCCATGCTCGTCGAATGTCGAGTTCAACATCCAGTGTCTCCCGGAGGAGCAGGTGGGAGCGGCCAAGGGAGCCATGGTGCAGGCGGAGCTGATGGCTGGAGAAGCCAAGAGGGCCTACGACTCCGTCGTATCCTTGTACCAACGGAGCTTGGAGCTGCGGGATGATATCCGAGTAAGTGGGCTAGTAAGTATTTATTTTTCTCTTGTAACCCGCTGGGTGTTCTTGGATAGCATCTGTTGTTTGCAATGGGTTCACTCTGAGTGAACCCAGTGGGTGTAGTCCCCGAGACTTCTGTCGAGTGCTTGCACCGACAGTTGTCTTTATACATATTATCTTTGCTTTGGCCAGGTCCGTAAATAATATGACCGACTGCGAGCAGTTGTGGCACTCGGAGTGCACTTACTGTAAGAGTCCCCGAGAGTAACTTGTACTCAGGTCGGGTAGTATTGGCCTCGTAGGCGTAGGTGGTAACATGCATCTCAATAGGGCGGGCCTTCTTGAGTTGCATGCCAGTGGGGTCACTCTTAGTGAACCCACTGGGTGTAGTCACCGAGACCGCTGTCGACTGCTTGCGTCGGCAGGGGTCTGAAGAACTTAGACTTTTATTGTTGAATTTGCTGATTGTCCCTTGGTGTTTGCTGGCAGAAAACTTGTGAAATGGGAACGGCCTATGAGACTCTGAGGGCGGAGAAGAATCAGTTAGCTTGTGAGCTTGATGCGGCACTGCTTGCAATGACTGGCATGAAGGATGCTCTGGAGGGACGAGAGAAGTCATTGGAACAGGCTCGTGAAGCGAACAAGGTGCTGACTGAGGAAGTGGAAAAAATGGGGAAACAGAGGACTGCTCTGATGGGTCATATGGACGTGCTGAATAAACGATGCATAGCTCAGGAGAAGTACGTCAGCGACTGGGCTCGGCAGATGATGACACGTCTGGCTGGTAAGTCCTGTTTTTTGCCGAGTGCTTGTCCTATGTACGTCACTCTCGGTGCTTATTGTTTGCTTGCCCTTCTGTTGCAGATTTTTGCATTGATGCTGAAGTTGAAGCAGCTGACGTGGAGCGGTCCATTCGCGATAACGTGCCACTCGGCGAGGACGCCAATCGGGATCTGCTCCGGGCGCAAATCCGCGTGGGCAAAGTGGGCCCTTTCATCGGTCGACTGAGAGAAGTCGTCGGCCGAATTGACAAGGAGCTTTGGCCAGAGGATGAGTCGCGGCAGGAGATGGAGAACCTGATGGCTCGACTGGAGGAGATTCCGAACCGAGTGCAATCGTGGAAGAAATCTGCAGCTCGTTGTGGTGCAGATGTTGCTCTGTCCCTGGTTCGAGTCCATTGCAAGGAGGTGCGCGAGGAGAAGTTGAAGACATTGAAGGTGGCCAACACGAAGAAACTTCGGTTCGAAGGCTTCATGGAAACTTTCCTTGAGAGTGCTACCCGCATCGCCGACGGTATTGATCTGGACACGTTCGTAGAGCCCTCCAGTCATGGCGTTAATCCAGAAGATGCGTAAGAACACTTTTAACCTCGGTATGCCGAGTGTTGATCTGTAAGGAACTTTGGCCACTGCTGTTGGCCGTCACATTCTTAGATCGGTGCGGGTAAGCTTGATCCGCACCGAGTGAACTATCTTTGCTAGAACTTTTGAATCTGAATCAAAGCTTTTGCTCTTGTGTTGCAATGTTGTTTCGAGTTTTTGTGTTTGGCGTTTCTTGGTGAAGCCAAAGGCAAACATGCGTAGCATGTAAGTGTTAGTCATGTATTTAGGCGATTCTGTATCGCAGCTAAATCTTCGAGTGTACGCTTGGAGGAAGTTGCTACTTAGGTGATTTTTGATCGCATCTAAGTCCCCGAGTGTGGCGTGAAGTGCACAGTCGAAGAAAGTTACTAGTTAGGCGATTCTTGATCGCAGTTAAGGCTCCGAGTGCGACGTGGAGTGCATACTCAGAGGAAGTTAATACTTAGGTGATTCTTGATCACAGCGAAGTCCCCGAGTGTGACGTTTAGTGCACATTCGGAGAAAGTTATTACTTAGGTGATTCTTGATCACAGCTAAGTCCCCGAGTGTGACGTTTAGTGCATACTCGGAGAAATTTATTACTTAGGTGATTCTTGATCACAGCTAAGTCTCCGAGTGCGACGTTTAGTGCATACTCAGAGAAATTTATTACTTAGGTGATTCCTGATCACAACTAAGTCCCCGAGTGCGACGTTTAGTGCACACTCGGAGAAATGTATTACTTAGGTGATTCTTGATCACAGCTAAATCCCCGAGTGCGACGTTTAGTGCACACTCGGAGAAATGTTTTACTTAGGTGATTCTTGATCACAGCTAAGTCCCCGAGTGCGACATTTAGTGCACACTCGGAGAAATGTATTACTTAGGTGATTCTTGATCACAGCTAAATCCCCGAGTGCGACGTTTAGTGCACACTCAGAGAAATGTTTTACTTAGGTGATTCTTGATCACAACTAAGTCCCCAAGTGCGACATTTAGTGCACACTCGGAGAAATGTTTTACTTAGGTGATTCTTGATCACAGCTAAGTCCCCGAGTGCGACGTTTAGCGCACACTCGGAGAAATGTATTACTTAGGTGATTCTTGATCACAACTAAGTCCCCGAGTGCGACGTTTAGCGCACACTCGAAGAAATGTATTACTTAGGTGATTCTTGATCACAGCTAAGTCCCCGAGTGCGACGTTTAGTGCACACTCGGAGAAACGTATTACTTAGGTGATTCTTGATCACAGCTAAGTCCCCGAGTGCGATGTTTAATGCACACTCGGAGAAATGTATTACTTAGGTGATTCTTGATCACAGCTAAGTTCCCGAGTGGGACGTTTAGTGCACACTCGGAGGAAGGTAGAACTTAGGTGATTCTGGATCGCAACTAAGTTTTTTTTGTGTGACCGGAGTCTGCGACCGCGGAAGAATTCTGAATCTGTAAAAACTGAATCTGCTTTATATTATTTCATCAATACTTGTTCTTTACACTGCTTCAGACGACGATCACGTGTAGAAACGCTTCAGGAGGTCTCAGTTCCATGCACGCGGCTCGTCTGTCTCCCTCTCGATGTTGTAGAGTCTGTATGCTCCGTTGTTCAACACCTTGGAGATGATGAAAGGTCCTTCCCAGGCCGAAGCCAACTTGTGAGGTCTTTGCTGATCCACTCGGAGCACCAGGTCGCCTGCTTGGAACGTGCGACTCCTGACGTGGCGTGCATGAAAACGCCGCAGATCTTGTTGATAAATGGTTGAGCGAGTCAGTGCCATCTCGCGCTCCTCCTCCAGAAGGTCCACTCCATCTTGCCTTGCTTGTTCTGCTTCAGCTTCGGAGAAGAGTTCGACTCGTGGCGCATTATGAAGCAAGTCACTCGGAAGGACCGCTTCTGCTCCATAAACGAGGAAGAACGGTGATCGCCCTGTAGATCTGTTCGGGGTTGTGCGAAGACCCCAAAGTACTGAAGGTAACTTGGTGACCCATGCGCCAGCGGCGTGTCCCACCTCTCGCAGGAGTCGGGGCTTCAAACCTTGAAGAATAAGCCCATTCACCCGCTCTGCTTGTCCATTGGATTGAGGATGTGCTACGGAAGCAAAATCCACTCGGATACCTTGGCTTGCACAGAAACCTTTGAATCTGTCTGAGTCAAAGTTTGTCCCGTTGTCCGTGATTATGCTGTGAGGTACACCGAATCTGGAGATGATGTCCCTAACAAACTTGACGGCTGTTGAGGCGTCGAGTTTCTTGATGGGCTTGGCTTCGATCCATTTCGTGAACTTGTCGACTGCCACCAACAGATGTGTGTATCCCCCCTGGCCTGTCTTGAATGGTCCGACTGTGTCTAATCCCCAAACCGCAAACGGCCACACGAGCGGGATTGTCTTCAACGCAGATGTCGGCTTATGGAACTTGTTGGAGTAGAACTGACAGCCCTCACATCGGTCAACCATATCTTTAGCCATCTCGTTCGCCTGCAGCTAGAAAAAACCAGCCCTGAATGCCTTGGCGACGATTGCTCTCGAAGAGGCATGATGACCGCAGGTTCCCGAGTGAATATCTTCCAGGATCAGCTGCCCCTCCTCTGGGGAGATGCATCGTTGGAGAACGCCTGAAACGCTCTCTTGTACAATTGACCATCAATGACAGTGAATGACTTCGACCTACGGACTATCTGCCTGGCCTGGACTTCGTCTTCTGGTATTTCCTGTCTCAGGATATATGCAATGACTGGCACAGTCCAATCGGGGATGACAGCAAGAATCTCCAAGACCAGATCAACCACAGCAGGCACATCAACTTCAGTCGGATCTATTGAACTCTTTGGTTGTACTGGTTCTTCTGTAAAAGGATCTTCTTTGACTGAAGGGAGGTGAAGGTGCTCGAGGCAGACGTCACTCGGGACTAGTCTCCGAGTGGATACGAGTTTCGCCAACTCATCACCTGCTTGGTTCTTCAGTCTCGGAACGTGATGAAGCTCTAGACCTTCGAACTTCTTCTCAAGCTTTCTCACTGCGTTGCAATATGTGGTCATGGTGGGGTTCCTGACATCCCACTCTTTCATCACTTGATTGACTACCAAATCTGAATCGCCGTAGACCATCAGGCGACGGACGCCGAGTGAGATGGCCATGCGCAATCCGTAGAGGAGAGCTTCATACTCTGCCTCGTTGTTGGAGGAATCGAAGTGTATCTGCAGCACGTACTTGAGTTTGTCGCCCTTTGGCGATATGATCACGACACCGGTGCCGGAGCCATTCAACATCTTGGACCCATCAAAGAACATTGTCCAATGGGCCGAGTAGATGTGGGTCGGTTGCTGTTGTTCTACCCATTCTGCTATGAAGTCAGCCAGAGCTTGAGACTTAATAGCTTTCTTGGCCTCAAACTTGATATCGCAGTACAACATCTCCATTGCCCACTTCGCCACTCGGCCTGACGCGTCTCGATTGTGGAGAATTTCCGACAACGAAGCATCAGAAACGACAAACACCGAGTGGTCTTGGAAATAATGAGCCACCTTCTTCGCAGTCATGTAAATCCCGTAGATAAGTTTTTGATAGTGGGGATACCTCTGCTTGGAAGGAGTCAGGACCTCGGAGACGTAGTACACTGGCCGCTGAACTTTGTATGCTTTACCTTCTTCTTCTCGTTCGACTGTAAGAACAGTACTGACGACTTGATTTGTAGCCGTGATATACAGAAGAAGGGGCTCTTTACTGAGCGGAGCAGTAAGAATTGGCTGGGTGGAAAGTAGGACTTTGAGGTCGTCGAATGCGACTTGGGCTTCGTCTGTCCACTCGAAAGTATCTGATTTCTTCATGAGTCGGTACACAGGAAGTGCTTTCTCGCCGAGTCGACTGATGAACCTGCTCAAAGCCGCTAGGCAACCTGTGAGTCGTTGAACATCGTGTATTCTGACCGGCCTCTTCATTCGAACGATGGTCCCGATCTTTTCGGGGTTGACATCGATCCCTCGTTCGGAAACGAAGGAACCGAGTAACTTTCCGCTGGGAACGCCGAATGAACATTTGGCAGGGTTGAGCTTGATATCGTACCTACGAAGGTTGGCGAATGTTTCTGCCAAGTCAGTCAGCAGGTCGGAACCTTTGCGTGACTTGACTACGATATCATCCATATATGCCTCCACATTCCGACCGATCTGGTCGAGAAGGCATTTTTGGATCATGCGCATAAAGGTAGCTCCTGCATTCTTCAAACCAAATGGCATAGTGATGTAGCAGAAGCACCCGAATGGGGTGATAAAGGTTGTCTTTAATTCATCGGGGCCAAACAGACGGATCTGATGATAGCCCGAGTAGGCATCAAGAAATGACAAACGCTCGCACCCCGCAGTCGAATCGACAATTTCATCTATGCGGGGGAGCGGAAAATGGTCCTTCGGGCAGACCTTATTGAGGTTCTTGAAGTCGATGCACATTCAGAGTGACTTGTCCTTCTTGGGCACCATGACAACATTGGCGATCCACTCGGAGTGGTGAACCTCGCGAATGAAGTTGGCTGCCAGCAGCTTGGCCACCTCCTCCCCGATTGCTTTCCTCTTGTGCGCGGCGGACCGGCGCAAGCGCTCTTGGACGGGCCGAGCGACGGGGTCCACATGTAGTTGGTGCTCAGCCAACTCCCTGGGTACACCTGGCATGTCAGAGGGTTTCCATGCGAAGATGTCCCAGTTCTCACGGAGGAATTGGGTGAGCTCGACTTCCTATTTAGGATCGAGGGTGGTGGAGATGTTCGTTGGGGCAGCGGTGTCATCCGTCGGGTGAATGCTGACCTTCTTCGTCTCTCCCGCCGACTGGAACGCGGACTCTGAAGCTGGCTTCTTTGAGCGCATCAGGTCGGCGGGGTCGACTGTTTTCTTGTACTCGTCGAGCTCGAGGACGGCCATCTGCTGGTCGGCGATTCTTGATCCCTACTGCAGGCACTCTTCGGCTCGCTGTCGATTACCCGTGATGGTGATCACGCCTTTTGGGCCTGGCATCTTCAACTTCAAGTATACGTAACATGGACGGGCCATGAAACTCACATACGCTGGGCGGCCCAGAATTGCGTGGTAAGCGCTCTGGAAATCCACCACCTCAAACGTGAGCTTTTCCTTGCGAAAGTTCTTGTCAGAGCCGAAAACGACGTCCAACGCGATCTGGCCGAGTGACTTGGCCTTCCGTCCAGGGACGACTCCATGGAACTGCATGCTGCTCTCGCTGAGTTTGGACATCGAAATGCCCATCCCCTTGAGAATGTCGGCGTACATGATGTTCAAAGCGCTGCCGCCGTCCATGAGGACTTTGCGCAGTCGGACTCCTTCTACCACCGGGTCGACGACCAGAGCTTGTCTTCTTGGGGTGGGTACATGTGCTGGATGATCCGACTGGTCAAAGGTGATCGCAGTCCGAGACCATTTGAGGAACTTGGGGCTGGTAGGGGTGGCCATGTTCACCTCCCTGTTCACCAGCTTCAGTCGACTCTTGCTCTCGACGTTAGCAAAAATCATGAGTGTTACATGGACTTGGGGGAACGGATCCTCCTTATCCTCCTCATCTTGATCATTGACCTTCTCACTCGGTTGTCCTTCGCCGAACCCCTGGACCAGGAGGCGACACTGTCGAGTGGTATGCTTTGGATATATGGGGTTGCCCTCTTCGTCCATCTTCGTATGAACCGGGCATGGCTGGTCCAGGATGGGATTATTGAACTGCTTCTTCTTGGGGGTAAACTGCGCCTTCCCTTTGCCCTTGAACTTGGCATTGGTCACGACTCCAGCTTCTGCCTGCGGAGTTGATGGAGCTTTTTTTCTTTTGCTTCCGAGTGTTGCTTCCATCTCCGTCGCTGACTGTCTTGTGCTTGCCGCTTCGGATGCGGTCCTCTTCTTCGCCATTTGCGTAGCGAGCTGCTATCTCCATCATCTTGCTCATGGAGATGTCACCTGTTCGGCTGAACTTCAGGTACAGCTCCCTGTACCGCACGCCTGCCTTGAAGGCGCAGACTGCTTGATGCTCGGTGACGTTCTCGACCGTGTGGTAGAGAGTTGTCCAACGCTGAATGAAGTCACGCAGGGGCTCATTCGGCTTCTGGACGCAATGCTGGAGCTCCACGAGGCCCGCAGGGCGCTTGCACGTCCCTTCGAAGGTCTTGATGAACACTCGGGCCAGATCTGCCCAACTATAGATGCTCGAGGGGGCTAACTGATTCAGCCACGCTCGCGCCGAGCCGTCGAGCATCAGAGGAAGGTGCTTCATGGCGACATGGTCGTCCCCTCCTCCGATCTGGACCGCCACTCGGTAGTCGTCTCCTGTAAACTTACTGATTCCCGCCACCAATCGGAAGTTGGGCGGGATGTCAGCCGAGCGGATGGCTCGACTAAAACACTCGGGACCAGACACGATGGTCCTGCTTCCACTTGGACGGTCCATATCGTGACCATCGCGGTGGGCTCGGCCCCTGTCGACCCTTCGCTGGGCGATACGACCTCTTGCGTCGGGTCTTGGGTCGTAAGTGTCGCCGACTGAACGCCGATCATCATGATGTCGGGACCCATAGGGCCCACCCCACGGAGGGGTGCATGAGCGGCGACGATCTTCGTGATTCATGGAACGGTTGCCTCCCGTGTGCCGCTGATGGGAACAAGGGATGTGAACCGACCGATGCGTATTCGCATGAACAGAACTATTATGGATCCTGTTTTGCGACTGGGAGACCGCCGAATTCTGCTGCTGCGCCGTGTGCAACAGGGCTCGAATCTGCTCGATCCCTCTACCAGCCTCTGAATCAGTCGGCTGGAGGGAATCGGCTATCTTGGCAGCCGCAGCCAAGTTGAGGAGGGGTGTGCAGAACAACTCTAAGTTGCTCCGCCGAGTGTGCCGCCTGGCAAATCGGCGAGGTGTACGGCGCGCGCCGGACGTTTCGCCGACCTCGCGCTCACTTCGGACAGCCTGACGGGGATCTTCATGGGAGTTGGCCATGTGTACTTCTGCTGCGGGCCCGTGACCCGCATACTCGGAAGGAAACTCAGTCAGAACCGAGTCCGAGTGCTGGGACAGCGGGGCAACCACAACGGACTCTAGAACCGCCACTTGTGAAGACGCGTTCTGGCGCGCCTGGGCGTGTTGCACCCAACGCTGGAGCCGCGGACGGCGAGACCGCTTGCTGCGGCGCGTGACGGCGGTGCGGGTCGACACCGGAGCCGACTGTTGGAGAAGAAGAATGCCGCGGGCGCCGGCACGGAAGTGCGTAGCCCCACGACGGGGAAGTGCCTCGACGTCGAGAGGAGCATCCCGAAGCCACGCCGAATCGTCGATGATGAAGGAGAGAGCGCCGAAGAAGATCTGGTGACCCATGCTCGAACCTCCACCGGACGACATGACGAAAGGAAGTAGTCGCAAACTCGCCGGAAGTCGCTTAGACGCCTGCCCCACGGTGGGCGCAACCGGTCGTGGGTATAAGCCTGACAGTAGATGTGTAGGGTATGAAAGGGATGGGAAGAGCCTTAGCTACAACGAGGTTGTATGAGTTCAGGCCCCTCTGCGGTGGAGGTAATAGCCCTACGTCTCAATGCTCAGGGAGCTTGTTGTCGAGTGGAAATGTGGAATACAATGAGTTGCTAACCCTTGCACCAGCGGGGAAGGGTGGCTTATATAGAGTGCGTTGCCCTTCACAACGATCGGTGCACAGGGGTGGAATAATGGTGAATAAACACCTATGTTACAGGTAACGTACGGCATAAATGCTAATAAAAGCGTGAGGAAACGTACGACCATTTCCCTCCTGGGGGGTTACGATGTACAGAGTGGAATCTAGTCGGTCCGATCGATACGCTCCGGATGCTCGCCTTCGACTGGATGGTCGGATGTCTGTTACCGACTGGATGATGGAATTCCTTAGTTCAGTCGGAGCTGACAAAGGGCTTTGTTCTTTATGAAGGGTAGTCCTTGGGTAGGACCTATAGGGTAGGCTTATGACCCTACCCTAGGACTATAACCCCATCAGATATAATAAAAACTTCCATATTCTTGTGCATTGATTAGTAAAGAGAAGTTTGATTCCTCTCAATTAGTTTTGAGACATGGATTTGGTGATATTAGAGTTATGTTAGTAGGGTGTTGTGAATCTAGAATTACTTGTGTTGAAGTTAGTGATTCCCGTAGCATGCACGTATGGTGAACCGCTATGTTAGGAAGTCGAAGCATAATTGATTTATTGACTGTCATCCTTTGTGTTGCGGTCGGGATCGCGCGATGGTTAACACCTACCAACCCTTCCCCTAGGAGTATGCGTTTAGCACTTTGTTTCGATTACTAATAAAACTTTCGCAAAAAGTATATGAGTTCTTCATGACTAATGTGAGTCCATGGTATAGATACACTTTCACCTTCCACCATTGCTAGCCTCTCTAGTGCCGCACAACTTTCGCCGGTGCACAAACCCACCATATACCTTCCTCAAAACAGCCACCATACCTACCTATTATGGCATTTTCATAGCCATTCCGATATATATTGCCATGCAACTCCCATCGTTCCGTCTCATGACTTGTGCCATCACTTTCATATTGCCATTGCATGATCGTAAGATAGCTAGCGAGTTGTTTCAACGTCATACACTAAGCTAGATCGTTGCACATCCCGGTACACTGCCGGAGGCATTTCCTATAGAGTCATCATCGCTTTAAGTGTTGAGTTGTGAGTAAATAAAACTCTGATGATTATCATTATTATAGCATTTTCCCATGTGAGGAAATAATAATAAAAGACCAAAGTTCCCACCAAAAAAATGAAAAAAGAGGCCAAACAAAAAAAGAAAAAGAGAGAAGGGACAATGCTACTATCTTTTTCCACACTTGTGCTTCAAAATAGCACCATGTTCTTCATGATAGAGAGTCTCTCGTTTTGACACTTCCATATACTAGTGGGAATCTTCATTATATAACTTGGCTTGTATATTCCAATGATGGGCTTCCTCAAAATTGCCCTAGGTCTTTGTGAGCAAGCAAGTTGGGTGCACACCCACTAGTTTTCCTTTTGAGCTTTCAGACACTTATAGCTCTCGTGCATCTGTTGCATGGTAATCCCTACTCATTCACATTTATATCTATTGATGGGCATCTCCATAGCTCATTAATACACCAAGTCAATGTGACCATCTCCTCCTTTTTGCCTCACAACCTCCACCACACTCTATTTCACCTATGGTGCTATATCCATGACTCACGCTCATGTATTGCGTGAGAGTTAAAGAAGTTTGAGAAAGTAAGAATGCGAAAACAATTACTTGGCCAATACCGGGGGTGTGCATGATTTAAATTCGTTGTGTGGGGATGATGGAGCATAGCCAGACTATATGGTTTTGTAGGGATAACTTTCTTTGGCCTTGTTATTTCAAAAGTTCATGATCACTTTGCTAGTATGCTTGAAGTACTATTGTTTTCATGTCAATAGTAAGCTGTTGTTTTGAATCTTACGGATCTGAACATTCATACCACGAGAAAGAAGTTACAAAGGACAAATATGATTAGGTAGCATTCCACATCAAAAATTCATTCTTTATCACTTCCCTACTCGAGGACGAGCAGGAGTTAAGCTTGGGGATGCTTGATACGTCTCCAACGTATCTATAATTTTTTATGGTTCCATGCTATTATCTTGTCAACTTTGGATGTTTTGTATGCATGAATATGCTATTTTATATCTTTTTTGGGACTAGCCTATTAACTCAGTGCCAAGTGCCAGTTCCTGTTTTTTTCCGTGTTTTTGACCTTTTTCAGAGGAGAATATTAAATGGAGTCCAAACAGAAGACACGCAGGAAACTTGAGAACCAAGGAAGGGGACCTCGGAGGAGGTCACAAGCCACCCAGGCCCGACCTAGGGGGGGCTAGAAGGCTTGTGGGCCACCTGTGGCTCCCCTGCCCTACTTATTCCGCCTATAAATTCCCTAAAAATCTGAAACCACGGGGGAGAGCCACGAAAATACTTTTCCGCCGCTGCAAGCTTCTGTCTCCGCAAGATCCCATCTGGGGCATGTTCTCGTGCCCTGTCGGAGGGGGGACTCGGACACGGAGGGCTTCTTCATCAACACCATGGCCTCTCCGATGATGCGTGAGTAGTTCACCACAGACCTTCGGGTCCATAGCTAGTAGCTAGATGGCTTCTTCTCTCTCTTGGATCTTCAATACAAAGCTCCATGATCTTCATGGAGATCTATCCGATCTAATCTTCTTTTGCGGTGTGTTTGTCGAGATCCGATGAATTGTGGATTTATGATCAGATTATCTATGAATGTTATTTGAGTTTCCTCTGATCTCTCTTATATGCATGATTTCGTATCCTTGTAATTCTCTTCGAGTTGTGGGTTTTGGTTGGCCAACTTGATCTATAATTATTTCAGTGGGAGAAGTGCTTGGTTTTGGGTTTATATCGTGCGGTGTCCTCACCCAGTAACAGAAGGGGTAGCGAGGCACGTATCGTGTTGTTGCCATCAAGGGTAAAAAGATGGGGTTTATATCTATTGCATGAATTTATCCCTCTACATCATGTCATCTTGCTTAAGGCGTTACTCTGTTTGTTATGAACTCAATACACTAGATGCATGATGGATAGCGGTCGATGTGTGGAGTAATAGTAGTAGATGCAGACAGTATCGGTCTACTTGTCTCGGACGTGATGCCTATATGTATGATCATTGCCTTAGATATCATCATGACTTTGCGCGGTTCTATCAATTGCTCGACAGTAATTCGTTCACCCACCGTATTATTTGCTATCATGAGAGAAGCCTCTAGTGAACACTATGGCCCCCGGGTCTACTTCACCTCATATTTTCAGCTCTACACTTTCACTTTGTTGCACTTTCCGCCTTGAGACCTTGCAATCAATCGTGAAGGGATTGACAACCCCTTTATGGTGTTGGGTGCAAGTTTGCTTGTTTTTGCGCACGTACTTTGGAGACTTGCCTTGATACTCCTACTAGATTGATACCTTGGTTCTCAAACTGAGGGAAATACTTACTGCTAGTGCTGCATCACCCTTTCCTCTTCAAGGGAAAAACAAACACAAGCTCAAGAGGTAGCAGGGGCGTACCAGCCCACCCAGGGCTGGTTCCCTCTCACACTTGGCCCATGTAGCCTCCCGGGGCTGGTGGCCCCTCCCGGTGGGCCCCCGGAACCCTTTCGGTGGTCCCGACACATTGCCGCTGGTGCCCAAAACATTTTTGGCGTCCAAACCCATCCATCCTATATATCAATCTTTACCACCAGACCATTCCGGAGCTCCGCGTGACGTCTGGGATCTCATCCTGGACTCCGAACAACCTTCGATAACCTCGTACAACAATTCCATGTAACCCTAGTGTCATCGAACCTTAAGTGTGTAGACCCTACGGGTTTGGGAGGCATGCCGACATGACCGAGACACCCCTCCGGCCAATAACCATCAGCGGGGTCTGGATACTGTGACAGCCCGAGACCGATGTCCGAGAAGATTCCCCTTTATTTCCGTATCCATCGTGTGGTTATTTTATTTCGTGGCTTCGTCATTTAGTTTGCATCGTCGCATCATGCATGGCATCTTGCATCGTCTGTCGCGTGTGGTGTTTTGAGTGTGCATGCTTCAAGTGCTCTCGGTGTCTTTGCATGCAATAGGAACCCCCCCTCTCTCCTCTTTTATTTGTTTTTTGTGGTTTGCTAAAGTTTCCGTGTTAACCCCCTTTTAAAAATTCGTCTTCTTTTAAAATCCTTTTATTAAATGTGGGGGCAACCCTTGGGTTTTTATTTTATTTCTCCTTGTGTTTTATTTTAAAACCATCTCATTTTCTTTTTCTCTTTTAAAGAGCTTTATTTTATTCTTTAAATAAAAGGGGTTTGGTTTTATTCTTTTGTAAGAAAAGGGATTATTTATTTCTACGAAAAGGTTTAATTTTTTTAATTTCTTTTAAAGGGCCCAATCTATTTATTATAGTTGGGGTTTTATTTTCAAAGGAGTCAAAGGAATTTCTTTTAATTTTGTTAAATCCTTTTTATTTTTATTTTTTATTTTTGGGTGTGATGTTTTCTGTTTTAAAAGGAAAAACCAAGTTTAAAAAAAAGATCAATAGAGAGAGGGGAGAGCACGCCTGGCCAGGCCCAGCCGGCCGACCCGAGTTCCCGTGACATAGCAGTAGGAGCCCGCTCCCTAGCGTCGTTCTTCCCACGCGCGCCGTCCTCCTCTCGTTCTTCCTCCCTCTGCCGCAGCCTCTTCTCCCTCTTCGATCCTCTTCCTTCCCCGATCCCCTCGCCCTAGCCCCGCCGCGTGCGCTCTCGCCGCTCCTCCCTCGCCTGCGTCGTCTCCCCGCGCCCCTGCTGCCGCCGTCGCGCACCTAGGGTCGCCTGTTGCCAGCCGCCATGGAAGCCGCCTCCCGCGAGGTCCCCCGCCGGCCGCCGTCCTCGCTCCCGCCGTCGCCCTCTCCCTCTCATGCGCCCTGGTCT
The DNA here is from genome assembly GCF_904849725.1 of Hordeum vulgare subsp. vulgare. Classification (NCBI taxonomy): domain Eukaryota; kingdom Viridiplantae; phylum Streptophyta; class Magnoliopsida; order Poales; family Poaceae; genus Hordeum; species Hordeum vulgare. The sequence goes on along the minus strand of NC_058520.1, from coordinate 72,271,541 downwards.
CCCGAGGTGCTCGCCTCCGCTGTTCCTCGCCTCGGCCTCGCCCCGCCATGGCTGCCGCCTGCGCCCTCCGTCAGCCACGCGCGCTGCCCGTCTCATGGGTGTCGCCACCCCGGCAGGCCCCGACGCCAACCTTGGCCTCCCGCACCGCCCAGCGCGTCGGATGCTCGCCTCGCCGCTATGCTGCTGTTGCGTGTAGCTGTTGCATGGGTGATGTTGTACCCTGCTGCTGTCGCTGTTACCTACTGCTTGTTGTTGTAGCTGTTGCCTGCTACTCGCCCTGCCCTGCCCTTCGCCGATGTTGCTGCTCCTGCTGCCGATAGCTGCTCGCTGCTGGTTCCTGTTGCTGTCTTGCCGCTCTTTCTGCTACTGCTAGATGCTGCTGCTGCTAGGTTGTAGATGTTGCTTGCCTGCTTGCGTTTTTGTTGCTGCTGGTAGTTGATGGAGGTGTGCCATAGCTGCTAATGCTTGCCTAGTTGCTGCATTTTGCTTGCTGCCATGCTATAGCTTGCTTGCTAGTTGTTGCCTGCTTAGATGCAGTTTTGCTGTTGCTTGTGCCGGTGTGTGACTGATGGTTGTTGCTTGCTTGCTGCCCATGCCGGCTAGTGCTTGCTGTTAGGCTGTAGTTAGTTGCTTGCTGATGCTAGTTGCTGCTAGGTAGATTTTGTTGTTGTTGGTATTCCACCGTCGCTTGCTTGTGCTGCCGTTTGCCGTCGCCGCGTGCGCCATTCCCTCCTTCATGGAGCCGACGAGACCCGAGTACCACAACGACAACTACGTCCTCGACGACCCCCGAAACGAGTTCGACTACCGTCGTCGAAGGCCGTGAACCATGACGCCGAGCGAACGACTACCGTCGACGAGACCCGAGTACCACTACTTCCACGACGAACGTTGTTCTCCTTCATCGAACCGAACCCATCCGATTCGCACGCGTCGAAGGTATACCGATGAGACGTTGTCGTGAACGTGTGCATGTGATGTATGAGATGAATGTATGTTTGCACCGTATGTTGGCCGTTGCACGTTGTCCCTCTTATGTTGTGCCCCGACACATGGGAACCCGGTAACCGCGATCACCCCATCTTCATCTAGCTTTCCCGCACGTGCTTCAATTCGTTGTCACCGATATTTCGACGAGTTATCGGGATAGGAACGTTGCCGTGGCATCGTTTCTGTTTTGCCGCCATGGTTCCCTCTCCCTCGCTGTGGCGACACATGTTTCTTTCTCTTCTTGTCGTGGTGTTGATGAACTTGCATGCATGATGCATTCATGGCATATATCGTGTGTTGCATGCCTCTTGTGTCGTAGCTCCGTTCTATGCTCCGCGTGTTAACCGACTAGGATGCCATGTAGGATCACCGCTTCACCCCTTGCCATCTTAACAACAATTTAATATTGTCGTGTAAATAATCGGGAGTGAACTAAGTAATTAACTGTGGAGTTTCGACGATATGTAACCCGTTGCATATCGAGCTTCACTTAATGTGTAGTGCTTGCGTGAGGTGAATTGCCATGCCATGCCTTGCATCAGTGAACTGATCATGCATCATATTAGGTTGTGCATCATGTTGTGCATCATGTGGTGAATATTTGTGTTGATGTTTGTTTCCGGTTTGCTCCGTCTCGTTAGAGTTCCGCAAGCGTGTCGGAATGTGAGGTCCCGTTCGACTACGTCGGTTCGTCTGCTTCTCGGAGTTGTTCTTCTTTCAAGCGGGATCTCAGGCAAGATGACCATTTCCCTAGATACCATTATTATCATTGCCATGCTAGTTTTATCGCTTCTATCGATTATGTCTCATTGCCTACCACATGTTAAATATCAGCCTCTCAACAATGCCATGATCACCTTCAACCTGTACGACCTAGCAAACCACTGATTGGCTATGTTACTGCTTGCTTAACCCTGTTGTTAGCGTTGCTAGTTGCAGGTGTAGTTGCTTCCATGTGATAACATGGGTTCCTTGTCATATCACCATACTATATGCTATTTAATTTAATGCACATATATACTTGGTAAAAGGTGGAAGGCTCGGCCTTTCTAGCCTGGTGTTTTGTTCCACCTTTGGCCCCTTAGTTTCGGCTACCGGTGTTATGTTCCATAAACGAGCGCTCCTAACACGATCGGGGTTGTTATGGGGACCCCCTTGATAATTCGTTTTAGATTAAAGCTGGTCTGGCAAGGCCCAACTTTGGTACTACATTTGCCTAATAACTAATGAACTGCATAGGGAGTAATTAACCCGAGGATAATTTAATCAACCCCCGGGCGAGTGCTCCTCATGAGTGTTGGCCCCACCTGACCGATGTCCGGCGCCCCTCTGGTCACCCGGAGGTTTAGCGATCCCGACATCTAGCTCATCCGTCGTGTCCTGAGAACGAGATACGCGGCTCCTATCGGGATCATCGACACGTCGGGCGGCCTTGCTGGATTAGTTTTACCTTTGACGAAATATCTTATGCATCGTGATTCCAGTGATACTTTGGGTAATGTCAGAGTTGAGGTTTTCCACTAGGGAATCCGACGAGATCGCGAGCTTCGTGATTGAGGATTTCTATGCGGCTTGTGGTAATTTGTGATGGACTAGTTGGAGCACCCCTGCAGGGTTAAATCTTTCGGAAAGCCGTGCCCGCGGTTATGTGGCAACGTGGATACTTTGTTTAACACTGGTTCTAGATAACTTGAAGTTAATTTAATTAAAATATGCCAACTGTGTGCGTAACCGTGACTGTCTCTTTCGTGAGTTCCTTCTCCGATCAAGGACACGGTGGGGTTATGTCTGACGTAGGTAGGTGTTCAGGATCACTCTTTTGATCATCAGTAGTCACGTCTGCTATGCGTAGATATTCCCCCTTTTATTTCTTGTATTCGTAAGTTAGCCACCATATATATATGCTTAGCCCCTCCTGCAACCTCACCACTTAACCATGCCTCACCTAATAAGCTTTGCTTGTCTTGATACCTTTGGAAATGAGATTGCTGAGTCCCCCTGTGGCTCAAAGATTACTACCACACCAGTTGCAGGTACAGGTAAAGTTTACTTGACGCGAGTGCGTTGATTGTTCATTTGGAGTTGCTTCTTCTTCTTCTTCATCGGTCTAGGATGGGTTCCAGGCCGGCAGCCTGGGATAGCAAGGATGGACGTCGTTCTTCTTTTGTCGTTTGTTTTCGTCCGTAGTCGGACCCTGCTCTTACCCTTGATGAATATGTAATGTACTGTTGTGACTCTGATGTATCTTGTGGCGAGTGTAAGCCAATTATATATATATATATATATATATATATATCTTCTTTTCAGTACATGTACTTGTAACGATATCCATTCTTGCGACACGACGAGATGCGCTTCTATCCCTGACGAGGCCTTCGTGCCAAATTGAGGATAGGGTCGCATCTTGGGCGTGACAAGTTGGTATCAGAGCAGTACCGACCTAGGAGCCCCCTTGATTGATCGAACTTGGCCGAGTCGAGTCTAGTGAAAAACTGCTTTGAGTCTAGTTATATATCGGAGAGTAGGATTCTTTTTTCTCCTCTTCTATGCTCTGGTGAGGAATCTTGACGTAATAATATAATTCTATTCCTCTTCTCACTCAAATTTTTTTAGGATCACGCGGATATTCTTGGGATCTGTATGATGCCGATGTGACGGATATCTGTCTTGGTGCCTCCTGTCGGACTTGATTTTCTTCCCGGGAGTTGAGCTCCAGGGGATTCTTGAGCACATCGTTATCATTCCGATTTCTTAGTATCTCAGAACGAAGGATGTTCATAATTGCTTCAATACTAGTAGTGGCGAGATAACCCTGATGTCCCTAGTACTGGTGCAGATTGTTCGGGAGTACTGCCATACTTTGTATCGTTGTGATCACGAGGGTCTGTTGTAGATGAAGGTCCGAGATTCTGGTCGTGTGCTGACAGATGTGATACAGGTGACGGGTTAGTATAGGAGTTGTGTGATTATTACTCCTTGTATCCGTGTACCAGATTGCATGACCAGAAATTTCGGGAATTCATAGGTGGGAATTCAAGTAGTTGCTTATAGGACAACCTTCCAAAAAATGCATGATGTTAGGTTGGGGTTCGACATCTAGTGGATTCGTTTGTTGACGGTCGACTTACAGCGGTACACGTTGTGTCTGAAAGAGTCCTTGTAGCTTGCTACGACTCGGGGATGCTTCATATGTCGGGTGCACTGCCTTGCACTTGATGGCTACTGTAAGGATCGAGCCCGTGCGATCTTGTCCACGAAAATATCGGACGAAATCTTTCTCATGAGTTTGTTCTGGCTAATTGCAAGCCGCATCCTTTGTTTTGCTGAATATGGTAAATCGAGTTGCTTCGATGTCAAGTGGTGATTTCAGATCTTTCCTAAGTCGTGTTCTCATATTTTTATGAGAGTACTAATCCTTTTGCTCAATCAGATCGTCTTGTCAATTCCTTTTCAATTAGAGTCATCGTATCAATTCCATTCAACCGTGTGCTTCTCTTCAACTGAATTCAATATTCTCCAGTTTTTGCAGATCATTCTCTCTTTTCTTTCCGGAGTTCATCTCACCTGTCCCAAGTTGTCTTTGTTTTTCCCGCCCTCCCACCCTTTTCTTCAGTGATTCAATTTTCATCCAAGAGTTTTCTTTTCATTGTGCTTCCGCTGTTTGTTCTTTTCTCTCTTACCCGGTGATTCATTGTATAGATTTTCAGGAGTTCTAGTTCATCATTCCTTCAACTTGGTTATCTTTTTTCGGGGAATTTAATTCAGCTATCCGTGTCATCTTATCCATTTATCCTTGTAATTCTTTCCTATATTGGAAATTCTTATGAGCCTATCTTGTTACCAATTCCTCTCTCTTTCTATCCGGAGTGTTAAAGATATTTCAGATGTTCTGGTTTTCAATCCTTCAGTTATTTCGAGGTGCTAATCTCATCTAGTATTCTTGTACCGGTGCAATATCTCCCGTTCTAGCAATCTTTTCAACGGTGGTTTCTTTGAGTGGGCCCATAACCCACAGGGTTTTTCCGAGGATCTTATATGGCTCTTGTTATTTTTCCCAGGAGATCCTTAATTCTTTTCAACTATGACGTAAGTATGATTTTCATCAGTCATAGTCCTTCGTCAAGATCAATTTGAATTAATACTCATATTTGGTTCAACCTTGCATTCTTCATTATTCCGGAGTGTCTCAGCTATTCTTGGTGTTGTTCCTCGTCATCATTCTCAACGTGCAAATTCGAAGGAGTGTTTCTCTCACTCTTGTTCCATTTTTGTGAAGATTGTCATCTCAGCTTCGTGTTATCCTCTCATTTGTTCCAATCATGAGAATCCATTTCTCGCTATCTGGTGCTTCTCTGCGTTGTTTTCATTCTCGATCCTCCGAAGGACATCATTCGAGAAGATTCTTCGTTCTCAGCTTTCAGCTTTCATCCTCAATTCTTCTCAATTGTTGTATCTTCGTTTGTCTCTCGATTATCCGTGTCTTGTTTAAGTTTTTATCTTAGGAGGATCATGATCTCTTCGTTATCTTGCATCTCCATTAATTCTTGGTATTCCCATTCAATTGTGAATTCTTACCGGTGCTTCCTTCAATTTTGCCTCAAGTGGTGCTTATCTCTCTGCCTCTTCAAGATTCATTTCTAGAAGATTAAGTCGTATGCTAATTCCGTGCTTGTCATCAATTAAACTTGATGAAAGATAAGCATAACATAATTCTTATTCTTGTTCATAGTAATCTGAATTCTTCTTCCGGAGTGCCTCATGATATCAATTCCTTTTTCTCAAGTGTTCTTATCTTTTCTTTTTCGGAGTTCCAAGTTTTCTCAAGTATCTCCTTGTGAGGCTTCATCTAAATCCTGGCAAGATCATAATCTTATTCTTTTCTACCTTGATATCTTTGCATCATTCATTCGTATACGGAGGTCCTTCTTGGTGGTTCATCAAGATTTCATTCATTCTGAAGTGTTCTTCAAGATTCCTGTTGGAATACCTCAATTATTCTTTCTCTTCCATTTTCAGTGCATTGTTCTCCCTTTATCCTTTGAGGTGGTATTATAGCATTCTTGTTAGTGTAGGAGCCTCGAAGAGTTTTCCTTTCAAGAATGAGATAATTAAACCCACCAATTCCTTGATCATGAGATATTTTCAACCCATGATTTCTTCATTGAGCTATCTTGGTTTGGATCTCACCTAAAGCTTTTCCTATGGATTGTTGCTATCATGGTGCTTGTCATTAATCCAAGTTGTCAATGTATCCTCTTGGTGTAAGAAGTTTTCATATCTTTGCTTTCATCTATCCTTGGTTCTTGTAGTGGTTGGTTGTCTCACCTCATAGATGTTGAGATGATTTTCATAAGCCCACTACTGTCTTGTTCTTTTTGTTGTTGTTCTTCCAACAACTTCGTTTAATTCTTCTCGCAAGGGTGCTTGTCAAGTTCATTTGAGATAGTAGTTGTCATTATTTTCTTCATTCTCTTCTTCCGTACGAGCTAGTTCATATTCTCTTGTTCCGGAGGCTTTGTGATGTTGCTCTTTTGGGTCTATCATCTTGTTCCATCAAGATTGTGGTGTTCCCTTGTTCTATTTAGTTGTTTGATATGAATATTGTCTAATTCTCTCTTCTTATCGAATTTTTTGTCCCATTTTCCTACCGAAGTGCTGCCAAAATTTTCCGTGAATTCTTGCTTCTTTCTCATATCATTCCTCATCTCTTTGCAACCTTCAAGGATCGTTGGTTTCACTCGTTTGTCAAAGAAGCGACTAAATTTTACCTCGTGTTCTTTCTCATCCTCTCCCCCTTTCATTCTTGGATCTCGGGGCGAGATCCTCTTGTAGTGTAGGAGAGTTGTGACAGCCCGAGACCGACGTCCCAGAAGATTCCCCTTTATTTCCGTTTCCGTCGTGTGATTATTTTATTTCATGGCTTCGTCATTTAGTTTGCATCGTCGCATCATGCATGGCATCTTGCATCGTCTGTCGTATGTGGTGTTTTGAGTGTGTGTGCTTCAAGTGCTCTCGGTGTCTTTGCGTGCAATAGGAACTCCCCCTCTCTCCTCTTTTATTTGTTTTTTGTGGTTTGCTAAAGTTTCCGTGTTAACCCCCTTCTAAAAATTCGTCTTCTTTTAAAATCCTTTTATTAAATGTGGGGGCAACCCTTGGGTTTTTATTTTATTTCTCCTTGTGTTTTATTTTAAAACCATCTCATTTTCTTTTTATCTTTTAAAGAGCTTTATTTTATTCTTTAAATAATAGGGGTTTGGTTTTATTCTTTTGTAAGAAAAGGGTTTATTTATTTTTACGAAAAGGTTTCATTTTTTTAATTTCTTTTAAAGGGCCCAATCTATATCTTATAGTTGGGGTTTTATTTTCAAAGGAGTCAAAGGAATTTCTTTTAATTTGTTAAAACCTTTTTATTTTTATTTTTTATTTTTGGGTGTGATGTTTTCTGTTTTAAAAGGAAAAACCAAGTTTAAAAAAAAGATCAATAGAGAGAGAGGAGAGCAAGCTTGGCCAGGCCAAGCCGGCCGGCCCGAGTCCCCGTGACCTAGCGGCAAGAGCCCGCTCCCCAGCGTCGTTTTCCCCACGCGCGTCGTCCTCCTCTTGTTCTTCCTCCCTCTGCTGCAGCCTCTTCTCCCTCCTCGATCCTCTTCCTTCCCCGATCCCCTCGCCCTAGCCCCGCCACGTGCGCTCTCGCCACTCCTCCCTCGCATGAGCCGTCTCCCCGCGCCCCTGCTGCCGCCGTCGCGCGCCTAGGGTCGCCGTGCTGCCAGCCGCCATGGAAGCCGCCTCCCGCGAGGTCCCCCGCCGGTCGCCGTCCTCGCTCCCGCCGTCGCCCTCGCCCTCTCCCGCGCCTTGGTCTCCCGAGGTGCTCGCCTCCGCCGTTCCTCGCCTCGGCCTCGCCCCGCCATAGCCGCCGCATGCGCCCTCCGTCAGCCCCGCGCGCTGCTCGTCTCATGCGTGCCGCCGCCCGGCAGGCCCCGCCGCCAACCTTGGCCTCCCGCGCCGCCCTGCGCGTCGGATGCTCGCCTCACCGCTATGCTGCTACTGCGTGTAGCTGTTGCATGCATGATGTTGTACCCTGCTGCTGTTGCTGTTACCTACTGCTTGCTGATGTAGCTGTTGCGTGCTGCTCGCCCTGCCCTGCCCTTCGCCAATGCTGCTGCTCCTCCTGCCGATAGCTGCTGGGTACTGGTTCCTGTTGCTGTCTTGCCGCTCTTGCTGCTGCTGCTAGATGCTGCCGCTTCTAGGTTGTAGATGATGCTTGCCTGCTTGCATTTTTGTTGCTGCTGGTAGTTGATGGAGGTGTGCCATAGGTGCTAATGCTTGCCTAGTTGCTGCATTTTGCTTGCTGCCATGTTGTAGCTTGCTTGCTAGTTGTTGCCTGCTTACATGCAGTTTTGCTGTTGCTTGTGCCGCTGTGTGACCGATGGTTGTTGCTTGCTTCCTGCCCATGCCGGCTAGTGCTTGCTGTTAGGTTGTAGTTAGTTGCTTGCTGATGCTAGTTGCTGCTAGGTAGATTTTGCTGTTGTTGCTATTCCACCGTCGCTTGCTTGTGCTGCCTTTTGCCATTGCCGCGTGCGCCATTCCCTCCTTCATGGATCCGACGAGACCCGAGTACCACGACGACAACTATGTCCTCGACGCCCTGGAACAAGTTCGACTACCGTTGCCGAAGGCCGTGAACCACGACGCCGAGCGAACGACTACCATCGACGAGACCCGAGTACCACTATTTCCACGACGACCGTTGTTCTCCTTCATCGAACCAAACCCATCCGATTCGCACGCGTCGAAGGTATACCGATGAGACGTTGTCGTGAACGTGTGCATGTGATGTATGAGATGAATGTATGTTTGCACCGTATGTTGGTCGTTGCACGTTGTCCCTCTTATGTTGTGCCCCGACACATGGGAACCCAGTAACCGGGATCACCCCAACTTCATCTAGTGTTCCCGCACGCGCTTCAATTCGTTGTCACCGATATTTCAATGAGTTATCGGGATAGGAACGTTGCCGTAGCATCGTTTCCGTTTTGCCACCATGGTTCCCTCTCGCTCGCCATGGCGACACATGTTTCTTTCTCTTCTTGCCGTGGTGTTGATGAACTTGCATGCATGACGCATTCATGGCATATATCGTGTGTTGCATGCCTCTTGTGCCGTAGCTCCGTTCTATGCTCCGCGTGTTAACCGACTAGGATGCCATGTAGGATCACCGCTTCACCCCTTGCCATGTTAACAACAATTTAATATTGTCGTGTAAATAATCGGGAGTGAACTAAGTAATTAATCATGGAGTTTCGACGATATGTAACCCGTTGCATATCGAGCTTCACTTAATGTGTAGTGCTTGCGTGAGGTGAATTGCCATGCCATGCCTTGCATCAGTGAACTGATCATGCATCATATTAGGTTGTGCATCATGTTGTGCATCGTGTGGTGAATATTTGTGTTGATGTTTGTTTCCGGTTTGCTCCGTCTCGTTAGAGTTCCGCAAGCGTGTCGGAATGTGAGGACCCATTCGACTATGTCGGTTCGTCTGCTTCTCGGAGTTGTTATTCTTTCAAGCGGGATCTCAGGCAAGATGACCATTTCCCTATATACCATTAGTATCATTGCCATGCTAGTTTTATCGCTTCTATCGATTATGTCTCGTTTCCTACCACATGTTAAATATCAGCCTCTCAACAATGCCATGATCACCTTCAACCTGTACGACCTAGCAAACCACTGATTGACTATGTTACTGCTTGCTTAACCCTGTTGTTAGCGTTGCTAGTTGCAGGTGTAGTTGCTTCCATGTGATAACATGGGTTCCTTGTCATACCACCATACTATATACTATTTAATTTAATGCACCTATATACTTGGTAAAAGGTGGAAGGCTCGGCCTTTCTAGCCTGGTGTTTTGTTCCACCTTTGCCCCCTTAGTTTCGGCTACCGTTGTTATGTTCCATAAACAAGCGCTCCTAACATGATCGGGCTTGTTATGGGGACCCCCTTGATACTTCGTTTTAGATTCAAGCTGGTCTGGCAAGGCCCAACTTTGGTATTACATTTTCCTAATAACTAATGAACTGCATAGGGAGTAATTAACCCGAGGATAATTTAATCAACCCCCGGGCCAGTGCTCCTCATGAGTGTTGGCCCCACCTGAGCGATGTCCGGCGCCCCTCTGGTCACCCGGAGGTTTAGCGATCCCGACGTCTAGCTCATCCGTCGTGTCCTCAGAACGAGATACGCGGCTCCTATCGGGATCGTCGACACGTCGGACGACCTTGCTGGATTAGTTTTACCTTTGACGAAATATCTTGTGCATCGGGATTCGGTGATGCTTTGGGTAATCTCAGAGTTGAGGTTTTCCACTAGGGAATCCGACGAGATCGCGAGCTTCGTGATTGAGGATTTCTATGCGGCTTGTTGTAATTTGTGATGGACTAATTGGAGCACCCCTGCAGGGTTAAATCTTTCGGAAAGGCGTGCCTGCGGTTATGTGGCAACGTGGATACTTTGTTTAACACTGGTTCTAGATAACTTGAACTTAATTTAATTAAAATATGCCAACTGTGTGCGTAACCATGACTGTATCTTTCGTGAGTTCTTTCTCCGATCGAGGACGCGGTGGGGTTATGTCTGACGTAGGTAGGTGTTCAGGATCATTCTTTTGATCATCGGTAGTCACGTCCGCTATGCGTAGATATTCCCCCCTCTTATTTCTTGTACTCGTAAGTTAGCCACCATATATATATATGCTTAGCCGCTGCTGCAACCTCACCACTTAACCATGCCTCACCTAATAAGCGTTGCTAGTCTTGATACCTTTGGAAATGAAATTGTTGAGTCCCCTTGTGGCTCACAGATTACTACAACACCAGTTGCAGGTACAGGTAAAGGTTACTTGACGCGAGCGCATTGATTGTTCATTTTGAGTTGCTTCTTCTTCTTCTTTATCGGTCTAGGATGGGTTCCAGGCCGGCAGCCTGGGAGAGCAAGGATGGACATCGTTCTTCTTTTGTCGTTTGTTTTCGTCTGTAGTCAGACCCTGTTCTTACCCTTGATGAATATGTAATGTACTGTTGTGACTCTGATGTAGGTTGTGGCGAGTGTAAGACAATTCTATATATATATATATATCTTCTTTTCAGTACATGTACTTGTAACGATATCCATTCTTGCGACACGACGAGATGCGCTTCTATCCTTGACGAGGCCTTCATGCCAAATTGAGGATAGGGTCGCATCTTGGGCGTGACAGATACCCATGGTGGCTCCCACATGTTCCACGATGATCTCATTGGATGAACTACGATGTCAAGGATTCAATCAATCCCGTATACAATTCCTTTTGTCTATCGGTATAGAACTTGTCCGAGATTCGATCGTCGGTATCCCTATACCTTGTTCAATCTCGTTACTGGCAAGTCTCTTTACTCGTTACGTAGTACATCATCCCGTGACTAACTCCTTAGTCACATTGAGCTCATTATGATGATGTTCTATCCAGTGGGCCCAGAGATACCTCTCCATCACATGGAGTGACAAATCCCGATCTTGATTCGTACCGAACCAGCAGATACTTTCGGAGATACCCGTAGTGCACCTTTATAGTCACCCAGTTACATTGTGATGTTTGATACACCCAAAGCACTCTTACGATATCCGGGAGTTGCACAATCTCACGGTCGAAGGAAAAGATACTTGATATTAGAAAAGCTTTAGCATACGAACAACACGATCTAGCGCTATGCTTAGGATTGGGTCTTGTCCATCACATCATTCTCCTAATGATGTGATCCCGTTATCAATGACATCCAATGTCCATGATCAGGAAACCATGATCATCTATTGATCAACGAGCTAGCCAACTAGAGGCTTGCTAGGGACACATTGTGATCTATTTATTCATACATGTATTACTGTTTCCTGTTAATACAATTATAGCACGAACAATAGACGATTATCATGAACAAGGAAATATGATAATAACCATTTTATTATTGCCTCTAGGGCATATTTCCAACAGTCTCCCACTTGCACTAGAGTCAATAATCTAGTTACATTGTGATGAATCGAACACCCATAGCATTGTGGTGTTGATCATGCTTTTCACGTGGAAGAGGTTTAGTCAGCGGGTCTGCAATATTCAGATCCGTGTGTACTTTACAAATATCTATGACTCCTCTATGGACCTGGTCCTGGATGGAGTTGTAGCGCCATTAGATGTGCTTGGTCTTCCTGTGAAATCTGGGCTCCTTGGCTATGGCAATGGCTCCAGTGTTATCACAGAAGAGCGTCATCGGACCTGACGTGCTTGGAACCACTCTAAGGTCGGTGTTGAACTCCTTCATCCAGATCCCTTCATGAGCTACTTCAGAAGTAGCTATGTACTCCGCTTCACATGTAGATGCTGCCACGACATCTTGCTTGCTGCTGCACGAGCTCACTGCCCCACCATTCAGAACATACACGTATCCAATTTGTGACTTAGAGTCATCCGGATTTGTGTCGAAGCTGGCATCGGCGTAACCCTTTATGATGAGCTCTTCGTCACCTCCATAAACGAGAACATCTCCTTAGTCCTTTTCAGGTACTTAAGGATATTCTTGACCGATGTCCAGTGTTCCATACCGGGATCACTTTGGTACCTCCCTACCAAACTTATGGCAAGGTTTATATCAGGTCTGGTACACATCATGGCATACATTAGAGAGCCCACGGCTGAAGCGTAGGGGACAATACTCGTCTTCTCTCTATCTGCTGTCGTGGTCGGTGACTGAGTCTTACTGAATCTCATACCTTGCAAAACTGGCAAGAACCCCTTCTTCGAGTTTTCCATATTGAACTTCTTCAATATCTTGTCAAGGTATGTAATTTGTGAAAGACCTATGAGGCGTCTCGATCTATCTCTATAGATCTTGATGCCTAATATGTATGCAACTTCTCCAAGGTCCTTCATTGAAAAACTCTTATTCAAGTAGGCTTTTATGCTCTCCAATAACTCTATATCATTCCCCATCAATAATATGTCATCCACATTTAGTATGAGAAAAGCTACAGAGCTCCCACTCACTTTCTTGTACAGACATGCTTCTCCACAAACCTACATGAACCCAAGCGCTTTAATCGCCTCATTAAAGCGAATGTTCCAACTCCGAGATGCTTGCACCAGCCCATAGATGGAGCGCTGGAGCTTGCATACCTTGTTAGCACTCTTAGGATCGACAAAACCTTCTGGTTGCATCATATACAACTCTTCCTTAAGATACTCGTTAAGGAACGCTGTTTTGACATCCATTTGCAAAATTTCATAATCATGAAAAGCGGCAATTGCTAACATGATTTGGACTGACTTCAGCTTCACTACGGGAGAGAAAGTATCATCGTAGTAAACTCCTTGAATTTGTCGAAAACCCTTTGCGACAAGTCGAGCTTTGTAAACGGTCACATTACCGTTTGCGTCAGTCTTCTTCTTGAAGATCCATTTATTTTCTATGGCTCGCCGATCATTGGGCAAGTCAACCAAAGTCCATACTTTGTTCTCATTCATGGATCCTATCTCGGATTTCATGGCCTCAAGCCATTTGTTGGAATTCGGGCCCGTCATTGGTTCTTCATAGTTCGAAGGTTCACCGTTGTCTAACAACATGATATCCATCATAGGGTTGTCGTACCATTCTGGTGCGGAACGTACCCTTGTGGACCTTCGTGGTTCAGTAGCAACTTGATCCGAAGCTTCATGATCATCATCATTAACTTCCTCTTCAGTTGGCGTTGGCGCCACACGAACATTTTACCGCGCTGCGCTACTTTGATGATCGAGAGGAGGTACATTTACCTCATCAAGTTCTAGTTTCCTCCCACTTACTCCTTTCGAGAGAAACTCTTTCTCTAGAAAGGATCCATTCTTGGCAACAAAGATTTTACCTTCGGATCTAAGATAGAAGGTATACCCAATAGTTTCCTTAGGGTATCATATGAATACGCATTTCTCCGCTTTGGGTTCGATTTTTTCTGGTTGAAGTTTCTTCACATAAGCATCGCAGCCCCAAACTTTTAGAAACGACAGCTTAGGTTTCTTGCCAAACCATAACTCATACCGTGTCGTATCAACGGATTTAGACGGTGCCCTATTTAAAGTGAATGCTGCAGTTTCCAATGTGTATCCCCAAAATGATAGCAGTAAGTCGGTAAGAGATATCATAGATCGCACCATATCTAATAAAGTGTGATTACGGTGTTCAGACACTCCGTTACATTGCGGTGTGCCAGGCGGCGTCACTTGTGAAACAATTCCACATTTCCTTAGGTGTGTGCCAAACTCGTGACTCAAATATTCTCCTCCACGATCAAATCGTAGACACTTTATTTTCTTTTCACGTTGATTCTCAACCTCATTCTAAAATTCTTTGGAGTTTTCAAATGTTTCAGACTTGTGCTTCATCAAGTAGATATATCCATACCTACTCAAATCATCAGTGAGAGTGAGAACATAACAATAGCCACCGCGAGCTTCAAAGTTCATTGGACCGCATACATCAGTATGTATTATTTCTAATAAGTCGGTTGCTCGCTCCATTACTCCTGAGAACGGAGTCTTAGTCATCTTGCCCATGAGGCACGGTTTGCATGTGTCAAATGATTCAAAGTCAAGAGACTCTAACAATCCATCAGTATGGAGTTTCTTCATGCGCTTGACACCGATATGACCAAGACGGCAGTGCCACAAGTATGTGGGACTATCATTATCAACCTTACATCTTTTGGTATTCACACTGTGAATATGTGTAATATCACGATCGAGATTCATCAAGAATAAACCATTCACCAGCGGAGCATGAGCATAGAACATATCACTCATATAAATAGAACAACCATTATTCTCTAACTTAAATGAGTAGCCATCTCGCATTAAGCAAGATCCTGATACAATGTTCATGATCAAAGCTGGAACTAAATAACAATTATTAAGGTTTAAAACTAATCCCGGCGGTAAATGTAGAGGTAGCGTGCCGACGGCGATCACATCGACCTTGGAGCCATTCCCGACGCGCATCGTCACCTTGTCCTTAGCCAGCCTCCGTTTATTCCGCAGTTCCTGCTTTGAGTTGCGAATGTGAGCAATAACGCCGGTATCAAATACCCAGGAGCTATTACGAGCGCTGGTAAGGTACACATCAATAACATGTATATCATATATACCTTAGACGTTGCCGGCCTTCTTATCCGCTAAGTACTTGGGGCAGTTCCGCTTCCAGTGACCGTTTCCCTTGCAATAGTAGCACTCAGTCTCAGGCTTGGGTCCATTCTTTTTCTTCTTCCCAACAGCTGGCTTACCGGGCGCGGCAACAACTTTTCCGTCTTTCTTGAAGTTCTTCTTACCCTTGCCCTTTTTGAAACTAATGGTCTTATTGACCATCAACACTTGATGCTCTTTCTTGATTTCTACTTTTGCAGATTTTAGCATCGAGTACAACTCGGGTATGGTATTCTCCATCCCTTGCATGTTGTAGTTCAGCACAAAACCCTTATAGCTTGGTGGGAGAGACTGGAGGATTCTGTCAATTACAGCGTCATCCGGAAGTTCGACTCCAAGCTGAGTCGGACGACCGTGCAACCCAGACATTCTGAGTATATGCTCACTAACATAACTGTTCTCCTCCATCTTACAGCTAAAGAACGTGTCGGAGACTTCATATCTCTCGACCCGGGCATGAACTTCAAAAACTAGTTTCAGCTCCTGGAACATCTCATATGCTCCGTGTTGCTCAAAACGCCTTTGGAGCCCCGTTTCTAAACTATACAGCCACACCTAACCAGAGAGTAGTCATGACTCCGCGTTTGCCAGACGTTCTGAACATCTTGAGCTGCCACGAGAACAGGAGGGTCACCTAGCGGCGCATCAAGGACATAAGCCTTCTTGGATGCAATGAGGATGAGCTTCAAGTTGGGTCCGCATAGTTGCTACCATCATCTTTCAGCTTGTTTTTCTCTAGGAACACGTTGAAATTGAGGTTGACAGGTGCGTTGGCCATTGGATCTACAATATTTGTAAAGACAACTTTTAGACTAAGTTCATGGTAATTAAGTTCATCTAATCAAATTATGTATGAACTCGCACATAAATCGACATCCCTCTAGTCATCTAAGTGTTATGTGATCCATGTCGACTAACCCGTGTCCGATCATCACGTGAGACAGACTAGTCGTCGATGGTGAGCATCTCCATGCTGATCGCATTCAACCATACGACTCATGTTCGACCTTTCGGTCTCTCGTATTCGAGGCCATGTCTGTACATGCTAGGCTCGTCGAGTCAACCTAAGTGTTTCGCGTGTGTAAATCTGGCTTACACCCGTTGTATGCGAACATTAGAATCTATCACACCCGATCATCATGTGGTGCTTCGAGACAACGATCCTTCGCAACGGTGCACACTTAGGGGAATACATTCTAGAAATTTTATGAGGGATCGTCTTATTATGCTACCGTCGTTCTAAGCAATAAGATGAAAAACATGATAAACATCACATGCAATCATATAGTGACATGTTATGGCCATTATCATCTTTGCTCCTTCGATCTCCATCTTCGGGCATCGCATGATCATCATCGTCACCGGCGTGACACCATGATCTCCATCATCATGATATCCATCATTGTGTCTCCGTGAAGTTGTCACACCAACTACTACTACTACAGCTAACCGTTAGCAATGAAGTAAAAGTAGTAAACACATGGAGTTGCATCTCATACAATAAATTAAGACAACTCCTATGGCTCCTGCCGGTTGTCATACTCATCGACATGCAAGTCGTGAATCTTATTAGAAGAACATGATCATCTCATACATCACACTTGTAACATCACATCCTTTGGCCATATCACATCACATGCCAAACCCTTGGGTGGGCCCACCATGCCCCAAGGGTTCCACATGGGTTTATTGGATGTGCAATAAGTCATAATGGGCTGACAAAGTCATCCAAGGAAAGCCTATGAGGAAAAAGTGGAAAATCCAAAAGAGGTGGGAAATTAAGGAAGGAGTCCTAATCCAAGTGGGATTGGAGGAGGACTCCTCCCTCCTCCACTTCGGCCGACCCAAGGGCTCCTCCCTTGTGGTGCAACGCTTGCCCCCTCCCTCCTCCTAAATATACTAGAGGTTTAGGGATGTTTGAGACACAACTTTGCCACGTGATGCCTCTCCTCTAGGTCGTAGTTCTTCCTCTAGATCGGTTTTCTATGGAGCTCGGGCGGAGCCCTGCAGGAATAGATCACCACCACCACCGGAGCGCCACCGCACTGTCGAGGAACTCATGTACATCTCCGTCTCTCTTGCTGGATCAAGAAGGCAGAGATCGTCATCGAGCTGTACGTGTTCGAAACGCGGAGGTGTCGTCCGTTCGGCACTTGATCGGAACGGATCACGAGACGGTTCGTGGGACGGATCGTGGGACGGTTCGAGGAACGGATCATGAAGACGTACCAGTACATCAACTGTGTTTCTTAACGCTTCCCACTTAGTGATCTACAAGGGTATGTGGATCTGATCTCCCTCTCGTAGATGAACATCACCGTGATAGGTCTTCGTGTGCGTAGGAAATTTTTTGTTTCCCATGCAATGTTCCCCAACAGTGGCATCATGAGCTAGGTTCATGCGTAGATGTTATCTCGAGTAGAACACAAAATTTTTTGTGGGCATTGATGTTCGATTAGCTGCCCTCCCTACTCTTTTCTCAATTCGGCGGTATTGTTGGATTGAAGCGGCCCAGACCAACCTTACCCGTACGCTTACGAGAGACCGGTTTCATCGACCAACATGCAAATTGTTGTATAAAGATGACTGGCGGGTGTCTGTTTCTTCAACTTTTGTTGAACCGGATTTGACCGAAGCGGTCCTTGGAGAAAGGTTAAATAGCAATGTGCATATCACCATTGTGGCTTTCCGTAAGTAAGATGCGATCATACTAGATACCCATACCAGCCACGTAAAACATGCAACAACAAATTAGAGGACGTCTAACTTGTTTTTGAAGGGTATGCATGTGATGTGATATGGCCAAAGACATGATATGATATATTGGATGTATGAGATGATCATGTTGTAATAGTTAAATATCGACTTGCACGTCAATGCTACGGCAATCGGCAGGAGCCATAGGGTTGTCTTAAAACTAACGTTTGTGCTTGCAGATGCGTTTACTATATTGCTAGGTAGTAGCTTTAGTAGTAATAGCATAGATAGCACGACAACCTCAATGGCGGCACAATGATGGAGATCATGATGATGGACATCATGGTGTGGCACCAGTGACGATGGAGATCATGCTGGTGCTTTGGTGATGGAGATCAAGAAGCACAAGTTCATGGCCATATCATGTCACTTATGATATGCATGTGATGTTAATCCTTTTATGCACCTTGTTTTGCTTAGGACGACGGTAACATTATGTAACGCCCAAGATGCGATCCTATCCTTAATTTGGCGTGAGGGCCTCGTCATGGATAGAAGCGCATCTCATTGTTTCGCAAGAATGGTTATCGTTACAAGTACATGTACTAAAGGGAAGAGTATATGGAATTGGCTTACACTCGCCACAAGCTACATCAGAGTCACATCAGTACAATACATAAATATCACGAAGAAGAGCAGGGTCCGACTACGGACGAAAACAAACGATAAAAGAGAACGACGTCCATCCTTCCTATCCCACGCTGCCGGCGTGGAACCCATCCTAGATCGATGAAGAAGAAGAAGAAACTCCAAATGCACAATCAATGCGCTCGCGTCTTCATATCCTTTACCTTTACCTGCAACTGTTGTTGTAGTAATCTATGAGCCACAGGGGACTCAGCAATCTCATTTCCAAAGGTAACAAGACTAGCAAAGCTTAATAGGTGAGGTATGGTTAAGTGGTGAGGCTGCAGCAAGCGACTAAGCATTATATGAGGTGGCTAACTTACGAGTACAAGAGTAAAGAGGGGGGTGATCTACGCATAGCGCACGTGAACTATTGATGATCAAATGAATGATCCTGAACACCTACTTACGTCAGATATAACCCCACCGTGTCCTCGATCGGAGAAGGAGCTCGCGAAAGATACAGTCATGGATACGCACTCAGTTGGAAAGTTTTAATTAAGTTAACTTCAAGTTATCTAGAACCAGTGTTAAACAAAGTTTCCACGTTGCCACATAACCGCGGGCACGGCTTTCCGAAAGATTTAACCCTGCAGGGGTGCTCCAACTAGTCCATCACAAATTACCACAAGTCGCACAGAAATCCTCGATCACGAAGCTCGCGATCTCGTCGGACTCCTTAGTGGAAAACCTCAACTCTCAGATTACCCAAAGTTTCACCGGGATCCCGATGCATAAGACATTCGCCAAAGGTAAAACTAATCCAGCAAGGCCACCCGACGTGTCGACGATCCCGATAGGAGCCGCTTATCTCATTCTCACGACAAGACGGATAAGCGAAGCCTACGGTGGCCTGATAGACATCACCCGAGTTGCCCCAGGTTGGCCCCGCACGGTGCTCTGTTTTGGACCAGCACCATCAGCACTGGCCCTCCCTGTATTATGTAGAATTACTCCTCAGGTTCATGACGCCCTATGCTTTCAGTATTAACAGAATTATTACGTTGGGAAAATATAGTACCAATGTTGGGCCTTGCCAGACCAGCTTTAATCTAAACCGAATTATCAAGGGGGTCCCCATAACAACCCCGACCGTGTTAGGAGCGCTCAATTATGGAACATAACACCGGTAGCCGAAAACTAAGGGGGCAAAGGTGGAACAAAACACCAGGCTAGAAAGGTCGAGCCTTCCACCTTTTACCAAGTATATAGGTGCATTAAATTAAATAGCATTTAATAGGGTGATATAACAAGGAACCCATGTTAGCACATGGAAACAACTGCACCTGCAACTAGCAACGCTAACACATGGTAAAGCAAGCGGTAACATAGCCAATCAGTGGTTTGCTAGGTTGTGAACAGGTTGAATGTTTTCATGGCAATGTTGAGAGGTTGATATTTAACAGGTGGTAGGCAACGAGACATAACGATAGAAACAATAAAACTAGCATGGCAATGATAGTAATGGTATCTGGGGAAATGGTCATCTTGCCTGAGATCCCACTTGGAAGAAGAACGACTCCGTGAAGCAGATGAACCCATGTAGTCGAACGGGTCCTCACATTCCGACACGCTTGCGGAACTCTATCGAGACGAAGGAAACCGGAAACAAGCATCAACACAGATATTCACCACACGATGCACAACACAAATGATGCATGAGCGGTTGAATATATGCAAGACATGACATGGCAACTCACAACAATCAAACACTACACATTAAGTGAATTTCAATATGCAACGAGTTGCATATTGACGAAACTCCACATACAAATTATTTAGTTCCATCCCAATTAGGTGCATGGCAATATTAAATATGGTTAAACATGGCAAGAGGTGAAGCGTAATTAAACTACCTATCTAGGCATTTTAAATGAGGTCGGAAACGACATATAGCATCTCCGAGATGATCTCATGTGTTCATTTATAATTCTGTCCAGATCTTAATTAACATGTTTTAATATTTGTTAAACAGCAAAATAAATAGGTTCACGTGATTCTACGCGTTGTCCCAATCAATTTACACATAGAGAGCATCTCCAACGGAGCTACGGTTCAAAAGATACGAACACCGCAAGATATGATGCCATGAATGCAATATGTATGCAAATGACATCCACAACATCCCAAACCAAGAAGGCAGCAACATAATATGAAACTACACGAGATTCTAAGCAAGTTTCATGTAGGACACAATCAAAACGGAGTAACGGTTCAACAACTACAAGCTAAACAAGAAATGACTACAATCTGCCCAAAACTGCCACATAGCATTTTCTACACCCTCGAACAACTAGCTACACAAATCCAAAATGCTCAAACAATGCATGAGACAGTAGAGGGCAAGATGCACTACAACATACTACTAATAACATCTAGCATGGAAGCATGGATCACTAGGAAAGGATCTCAAAAATTGGCATCTCACACACAGTTTTAGACTTAGTGAAAATATCAGTTTTAGACAGTGCAGTTTTCGATCTGAAGGCATATTAACAACAACAAAACTATATGCTACAGGGCTCCAAATGGCATGAAAATTGACAGAATGCTAGATAATCTGAAGTACTACAACTAACTCCATTGCACCAACCTCAAAATAGCTACAGATCACCAGATAAACTCATGACAAGACACCAACAAAATATAACAGATTTCAGACTTAGAAATATTTCAGCATCTCCAAATCAGCACTATTTTCTAGCATGTTGAGAGCAAGCAAACAACGCCTAAACATGGATTTCCATTGCAACCAAAATTACCTGAGGCTAGCATACATATCCAAGGGCATATCTTTAGTTGACAACTCATTCATAACATGCACAGATTAAATCCCACAAAATAGAAAAAAGGGCAACATGGCAAAATATCACGCGCACTAACTTGCTCAAAAACTAAAACTAAAGGCATAGTTTAATTCTATGGATTTTTCTACCCCAAAAACATATATAACATGTGGGGTTGCAAAACAAAAATGACGCCACACGAATATGCAAGAATATGTCCTAAACATGATATAGCAAACTAGCGACGGAATCCTACATGCCAAGATACAAACAACTACTCTAAAATACATGGAAAAAGGTCCCTAAAAACATGAGCATTTAAACTACGGGGTTTGAGTAATCCGGACACGCACGAAAATAAATACTGGATAAGCAACCTATTAGGACAGCACGCGTTTCTAGGCATATGGCAAGTCAAATCACTTAAAACATGCATGCAAGTTGCAAATTATGAATCTACGCGAAAAGTTACACAAGTTTCATATATAATTCGTTTCGATCCGATGCATGGGTAATAAACTACGGGTGTTTGAAATATTTAATATGTATGAAATAATAAATCCGAAAATCCTAAAATAAATACTAGTCGGCCTAATCTGCAGCTAGTGGGCCCACAAAGGCGTGGCGCTGGTTAACTATAATGCGCACGGGCGAGGGTTAGGCTCCGGTGGCAGCTCAGCTTGTGGGCTGAGCCCAATTGGTGGACGGAGGCGGCTTGGCTCGGGGCAGATGGGCTGACAGGGGAGGCCGGCCCACGGGACGAAGCGGGTGGAGGAGGCTGAGGCGCGTGGGCCTGGGCGAGCGGCTGCTGGGCCAAGGCGCGTCGGTGGACAGGCGAGCTGGGCCTCGCGCCTGGCCACGCGGGGGCGAGCGGGCACAGCGCCGACAGTTCCCTCGTCCCGATCCGATCTGGATCGAGAGACGAGGCGGCGGCGGGGAGCAGGGAAGGTGCGCACGCGAGGTGGAGGCGGCGGCAAGCGCAAGCGGCGGCGCGCTATAGGCGGCGGGGTGCCGGACAGGGCAGAGGGTGGTGCGGGCTCCAGGGCGGCGGGGCTACGAAGGTGGCCGGAGGCGACGAGGGGCGCGGGGCTCTGGATCGGGGCTCCTCCCCAGTATGGAGCTCGGGCACGAGGGCTCCGGGAGGAGAAGGATTTCGGGCATGGGAGGATCTAGTCCATTGGATCTCCGATCCGACGATCCAGATCGCTCAGATTGGATCTGGGAGGATAAGGTGGAGAAGGTGGAGGCTCACATGGATTTCAAGGCAAGGGGGTTGGCTGTCTAAAAATGGCATGGGAGGTCTATTTATAACAATGGGGGGCTAGGTTTAGCAGAATTTCGCCCCGGTTTCAACCGTACGATCGGAATGGAACTATCTCGAATGCGAGGACGGCTAAGTGGCTGTGTAGAGTGGCTTAGGCGGAGACGAGAGGGAAATCGGGCCCTGGCAACGTGATTTTTAAAACACTGAAAAACGTCCGACGATAGACCGAATACGGTCCGCTACGGTCGGCCGTTCCGGTACCAGACGAACTCCGATTGCGACGAAAATTGGCAGGCGGCCTGCCTATATTAAAATAAGACCGCATGCCAAGTTTCAACCCAACTAGAGAAAGTTTTATACACACTTTTAAAGGAAGGTTTGACGATGACGCGGGCGCGTGCGAGTGTGCTCGGGCTCAGAACGGGCAACGACGAACACGGAGAGAACCGGCAACTAATAACGGATGCAACTTTTGAAAACTAGCAGCAACGGGATGTCGGTGCAATGCAGATGATGCGCATGATGCGATGATGATGCGAAAAATAAGAATAATCACACGACGAAAACGGAATGAAAGGGGATCTTCTGGAACGTCGGTCTCAGGCTGTCACACATTATAAGGTGATCCCTCACTAAAATTTCAAGATAAAATTATGTTCTCCCCGACTGTGCACCGTTGCGACAGTTTGTTATTTCGAGACACCATGTGATGATCGGGTGTGATAGACTCAACGTTCACATACAACGGGTGAAAACAGTTGCACACGCGGAACACTCGGGTTAAACTTGATGAGCCTAGCATGTACAGACATGGCCTCGGAACACAAGAGAGCGAAAGGTCGAGCATGAATCATATAGTTGATATGATCAACATGGAGATGTTCACCATTGAAGCTAAACTCAACTCACGTGATGATCGGACTTGAGTTAGTGGATTTGGATCATGCGTCACCCGAATAACTAGAGGGGTGTCTATTTTGAGTGGGAGTTCTTAAGTAATATGATTAGCTAAACTCAATTATCATGAACATAGTCAAAGGGTCTTTGCAAATTATGTTGTAGCTTGCGTTGTAGCTCTACTGTATTAGATATGTTCCTAGAGAAAATTTAGTTCAAAGATGATAGTAGCAATTATGCGGATTGGGTCCGCAAACTGAGGATTGTCCTCATTGATGCACAGAAGGCTTATGTCCTTAATGCACCGCTCGTTGTGCTGAACCTCGAGCGTCGTGTGTGGATGTTGCGAACATCTGACATACACATTTTTTATGACTGCGTGCTAGTTTAGTGTGTAATGCTTAACGGCTTAGAATTGAGGCGCCGAAGACGTTTTGAACGTCACCGAACATATGAGATGTTCCAAGAGATGAAGTTGGGATTTCATGCTCATGCCCTTGTTGAGAGGTATAAGACCTCCGACAAGATTCTTTGTCTACAAAGTGAGGGAGAAAAACTCAATCATTGAGCATGTGCTTAGATTGTCTGAGTGCTACAATCGCTTGAATCGAGTGGGAGTTAATCTTCCAGATGAGATAGTGATGGTTCTCCAAAGTCACTACTACCAAGCCACTAGAGCTTCGTGATGAACTATAACATATCAGGGATAGATATGATGATCCTTGAGCTATTCGCGATGTTTGACACCGCGAAAGTAGAAATCAAAAGCGAGCATCAATTGTTGATGGTTAGTAAAACCACTAGTTTCAAGAAGGGCAAGGGAAAGAAAGGGTACTACATGAAACGGCAAACCAGTTGCTGCTCTAGTGAAGAGACCCAAGGTTGAACCCAAACCCGAGACTAAGTGCTTCTGTAATGAGGGGAACAGTCACTGAAGAGGAACTACCCTAGATACTTGGTAGATGAGAAGGCTGGCAAAGTCGACATAAGTATGTTGGGTATACATGATATTGATGTGTACTTTACTAGTACTCCTAGTAGCACGAGGGTATTAGATACCGGTTCGGTTGCTAAAGTGTTAGTAACTCGAAATAAAAGCTACGGAATGAACGTAGAGTAGCTAAAGGCAAGGTGACGTATGTGTTGGAAGTGTTTCCAAGGTTGATGTGATCAAACATCGCAAGCTCCCTCTACCATCGGGATTAGTGTTAAACCTAAATAATTTTTATTTGGTGTTTGCGTTGAGCATGAACATGATTAGATCGTGTTTATTACAATATGATTATTCATTTAAAGATAATAATGGTTATTCTATTTGCTTGAATAATTACCTTCAATGGTTTATTGAATCTCGATCGTAGTGTTACACATGTTCATAATATTGATGCCAAAAGATACAAAGTAGTAATGATAGTACCACTTACTTGTGGCACTGCCGCTTGAGTCATGTTGGTATAAAATGCATGAAGAAGCTCCATGTTGATGGATCTTGGTACTTACTCATTTTTTTGAAACATTTGAGACATGCAAACCATGCCTATTGGTATAAACGCATGAAGAAACTCCATGTAGATGGATCGTTTGGACTCACTTCATTTTGAATCACTTAAGACATGCAAATCATACCACATGGGAAAGATGACTGAAGGCCTCGTTTTTCTAGTGAGATGGAACAAGAAAGTAACTTGTTGGAAGTAATACATGTTTGATGTGTGCAGTCCAATGAGTGCTAAGGCATGTAGTGGATATCGTTATGTTCTTACTTCACTGATGATTTGAGTAGATGCATGAGTATTTACTTGATGAATCACAAGTCTGAAATATTGAAAAGTTCAAAGCTATGTCAGAGTAAAGATCGTCGTGACAAGAGGATAAACTATCTACGATATGTTCATAGAGATGAATATCTGAGTTGAGAGTTTTGGTACATAGTTAAGACAATGTGGAAATTGTTTCGCAATTCATGCCACCTAGAACACCATAGTGTGATGGTGTGTTCGAACGTCATAGCCGCGCCCTATTGGATATAGTGCATACTATGATGTCTCTTATCGAAATACCACTATCGTTTTGGGTTAGGCATTAGAGACAACCGCATTCACTTTAAATAGGGCACCACGTAATTCCATTGAGATGACACCGTATGAACTATGGTTGGAGAAACCTAAGCTGTCGTTTAAAGTTTGGGCTATGACGCTTATGTGAAAAAGTTTCAGTCTGATAAGCTCGAACCAAAAGAAGATAAGTGCATCTTCATAGGATACCCAAAACAGTTGGGTACACCTCCTATCTCAGATCCGGAAGCAAAGTGTTTGTTTCTAGAAACGGGTCCTTTCTCGAGGAAAAGTTTCTCTCGAAATAATTGAGTGGGAGGGTGGTGGAACTTGATGAGGTTATTGAACCGTCACTTCAACCAGTGTGTAGCAGGGCGCGCGAAGTTGTTCTTGTGGAGCCTACGCCAATTGAAGTGGAAACTGATGATAGTGATCATTAAGCTTCCGATCAAGTTACTACAAACCTCGTAGGTCGACAAGGTCGCGTACTGCTACAGAGTAGTACAGTAACCCTGTCTTGGATGTCATGTTGTTGAACAACAATGAACCTACGAGCTATGGAGAAGTGATGGTGGGCCCGGACTCCGGCAAATGGGTGGAGGCCATGAAATCCAAGGGAGGATCCATGTATGAAAACAAAGTGTAGACTTTGGAAGAACTACTTGATGGTTGTTAGACTATTAAGTACAGATGGATCTTTAAAAGGAAGACAGACGATGATGGTGAAAAGTCACCATTAAGAAAAGCCCGACTTGTCGCAAAGATGTTTCCGACAAGTTCAAAGAGTTGACTATGATGAGACTTTCTCACTCGTAGCGATGCTAAAAGTGTGTTGGAATTATGTTAACAGTTGTTGCGTTATTTATGAAATATTGCACATAGGATGTCAAAACATTGCTTCCTCGACGGTTTCCTTGAGGAAAGGTTTATGTGATACAACAAGAAGGTTTTGTCGATCCTAAGGATGCTAACAAGTATGCAAGCTCCAGCGATCCTTCTATGGACTGGTGCGAGCATGTCGAAGTTGTAATATACGCATTGATGATATGATCAAAGCTTTTGGGTTTATACAAGGTTTATGAGAAACTTGTATTTCCAAAGAAGTGAGTGGGAGCACTATAGAATTTCTGATAAGTATATGTGGTTGACATATTGTTGATCGGAAGTACTGTAGAATTTCTGGAAAGCATAAAGTGTTGTTTGAAAGGATTTTTTTCAAAGGAAAACCTGGATTAAGCTACTTGAACATTGAGCATCAAGATCTATATAGATCAAAACGCTTAATAGAACTTTCAATGAAATGCATGCCTTGACAAGTTTTTGAAGGAGTTCAAAATAGATCAACAAAGAAGGAGTTCTTGGTTGTGTTGTAAGGTGTGAATTTGAGTAAGACTCAAAGCCCGACCACGGCAGAAGAAAGAGAAAGGACAAAGGTCATCCCGTATTCCATAGCCGTAGGCTCTAAAGTATGCCATGTTGTGTACCGCACTTGATGTGTGCCTTGTCGTGAGTCTTTCAAGGGGTACAAAGAGTGATCCAGGAAAAGTTATCCTTAGTAACTAGTGGACTAAGGAATTTTTCTCGATTACGGAGGTGATTAAAGAGTTCGTCGTAAAGGGTTACGTCGATGCAATCTTTGACGCTAATCCGAATAACTATGAGTAGTAAACCGGGTTCGTATAGTGGAGCAGTCATTTGGAATAGTTCCAAATGGTGCATGGTAGCAGCATCTATAGGATGACATAGAGATTTGTAAAGCACACACGGATCTGAAAGGTTCAGACCCATTGACTAAAACCTCTCTCACAAGCATGATATGATCAAACCCCATAACTGTAGGGGTGTTAGGTTCATTGCAATCACATAGTGATGTCAACTAGATTATTGACTCTAGTGCAAGTGGGAGACTGTTGGAAATATGCCCTAGAGGCAATAATAAATTGGTTATTATTATATTTCCTTGTTCATAATAATCGTTTATTATCCATGCTAGAATTGTATTGATTGGAAACTCAAATACATGTGTGGATACATAGACAACACACTATCCCTAGTGAGCCTCTATTTGACTAGCTCGTTGATCGAAGATGGTCAAGGTTTCTTGGCCATAGGCAAGTGTTGTCACTTGATAAGAGGATCACATCATTGGGAGAATGATGTGATGGACAAGACCCAAACTATAAACGTAGCATATGATCGTGTCAGTTTATTGCTACTGTTTTCTGCATGTCAATGTATTTGTTCCTAGGGATTTTTATTTCTATGCCCCTGGTTCGTTAGTTCTACTCATTCATCCCCACGCTTTTAACTTTTGCTCACTT
Source organism: Hordeum vulgare subsp. vulgare (assembly GCF_904849725.1). Taxonomy (NCBI): domain Eukaryota; kingdom Viridiplantae; phylum Streptophyta; class Magnoliopsida; order Poales; family Poaceae; genus Hordeum; species Hordeum vulgare. Next base: position 72,243,594 of record NC_058520.1, on the reverse strand, counting down.
TTCCCCACTCCCTTGCCCGAAACCCTCAGAACTGGTCACAGCGGACGTTGCCGTGGGGTCAATGGCTTGACCGATAACTCTGACTAGTGGGGCGGCATAGGGCGAAGTCCACATTTTGACCATTACGTGGTAACCAGTGGGGCCGCGAAACTGACACTCACTATAACCTGAATCAGATCTAGTCGCTTCCGCGCCGCCCCCTCCGCCGTCGTCGTGCCGCCTCTGCCGCCGTCGTGCCACCTCCGCCGCACTCTTGCCGCCTCCGCCGCGGTCGTGCTGCCTCCGCCGCATCTACCCTCTCTCCCCATCTAGGATTAGGAAGCGATGTCGGGGGGAACCCCATCCGGCCCATCCACCGTGGAGATGATTGGGTCGAATCAGAGGCTGATAATTCATGGATTCCACCTGGGTAAGCATCATTTTCCTCTCAAATTGATTAGGAGACCCGTAAATTAGGCTGTATTTGACCACCGTTGGCGTGAATCAGCGCAATTTATCTGAAAATTTTAGGCCTAACTGCGCCCTTTATCTTATTTCAATCGAATAGGGTTGATCCTGCACTTGCTTTTCGGCTGGCGGTTAGAATGGAAACTAGCGAGCTACGTGGAACTAAACCGTGTGTGATTTCTGGATTTTTCTATCCTACAATGGTAGAAACCACCGTTTCATTCAGAGATTTCCGCGAGGCACTCTGTTGTGAGTATCCGTGGAGCCCTGCCGATGATGTTGAACTAGGATATTTTGACAGTACCGAGCAGAGATTTCTCCCATTAACTTGTGTTGAGCATCTAGGATTGCTATTTAGTTTGAATGCTGACAGTCGTTTCGGTAAAATCCATATCGGTGTGCTTCACGCACGCAAACAACGTATCTCGAAGGGTGTTCAGACATCATCTGTCTCTGCTAATAGCGAGCGTCCTCACACTCCTTGTAGGTCGAGACCAAGTAAAACTAATGGTTCTGAAAGCCACAACATGTCGGCTGCCGCTAATTCTGCCACTTCTCCTCTCCCTTCTGTACCTGATGTAGTAGTAGATGCAGAGCCTGATGAGGAAGTGCCTCGACATGATGATGAGGATGAGATTCTATTGCCTGAATTGGTAGATAGAGTCAGTCAACAGGAAGTGGAAGATGAATATGCAGAGGATCCTAGCAGCCGTGCTAGATTTGATGACACTGATGATGAAGAGAGGGAGGAGAACATCGACTCCTTAGTTTTACAAGAATATGATGGTGACGACATGCCAACAATTGAGTGGAACAGGGAGAATCCTAACCTTACTCCAGGAACCGTATTCGAATCGATGGTGGACTATCGTAATGCAGTGACTACATATTGCATTCTCACTCAAAACTCTTATGAGGTTGATAGGAGTGAGCCAGGAAGATTCACTGTTCATTGCCCTTATGATAGGTGTTGGTGGAGGTTGCATGCATCCACTATGCGAAAGAGCAAATTAATTGAAGTATTACAACTGAATATTGTTATCAGATTATTTATCCATTCTATATTCAGATCATGTATACTGCTTCTTAATTGTATTTGACATCATTTTTCATTTTGTTTCAGATAAAAAGCAACCCACACTGGCACACTTTCCCACCTCGAGGGGGAGGGGGAAAGGACAAATCTAAGCTTGTAAAGACTAGGTGGGTGGCAGATGCAATCTTGGATTGGGTGAGGGAAACACCAACAATTGGTCCAACAGCACTCCATGGGAAGCTATTTGAGAAGTACAAGATTAATGTACAATACATGAAGATTTTCTATGCTAATTGTCGTGGTTTTGTCATGGCAGATGTCCTCGTGAAAGGACTTAAAGATGGAGCGACCGCACCTTGGTGGCGACTCAAAGGGGGTGAGCGAAAGCGAGACTCAGATTTACCCAGGTTCGGCCCCTCGTGAGGAGGTAAAAGCCTACGTCCTCCTTTGTGTAGATTGATGATGGTTTCGATTACAAGGAGGGCGTAACTCGCCTGACCTAGCTCTCGATTCTCTCTAACTCGTCTGACCTTTCCCCGGGACTCACCTTTATATACAGGTCGAGGCCCTAGGGCTTACAAAGTCCTTCTATCCTACACTTGGTAGTTTTCCTTATCTCTAAGTCGTCGTGCTCCTCACGACCCAGAGCTTCCTTGGCATTTCATCATCCGTACGGTCTTTTTGAATCGCCTCACAACTTCTGGCCCATCGGACACATGGCCAAAGGTGAGTCGCCCCTTTGGTGACCCGGCCCATTAAGGGCAGGTTACCCACAGGCAACATCCCCAACATTAGGCCCCAGATTGTCATGAATTCATTCGTGTCAATAAACTCCCTTCAATCTTGGGGTGACTCTCCTTATTTCCAGCCTTCGGGAAACGCTGAGCCACCATTCGTAGCACTCTAACCTGAGTCGCCATACAGTGTTAAAGGGTGTCACCTCAGCTCCTCGGTTCCAGTTCCCAAACACTGTAACTGTCAGCGAATCTTTCGCCCATAATTGTTTATCTCGAAAATCCAGGCGCCATCATTGCCTTTACTGACTTGTCACCTGATTCCCGCATTGACAGCCTCGTTTCCCGTTCCTTCTCCTTAAATACCGAGAGAAATGGGGGGAAGAGGAGCCTCGTCACCTACCCCCATTCCACTTTCGTCGTCGCCTTCGTCTTCGCGCACCGGCCTCCCGACATCGTCTCCGAGCTCCAGCATCCGGCGTCGTCCTCGGCTCCATCGCCTGGCATCATCTTTGGCTCCCGGAGTCTTTCTCCATCGACCGCGGCTCTCCGGGCGGCAAGGAACACGAGGCCTGAGCCTCCGTTCCCAGCGGCGATCCCCTGTTGTCAGGTACACTTCTTCCCTCTCTTAGGTGTAGACCAAGACCTCCATGGTCGTAGCTCTTAACTCCATGGCAGGATGAATACCTCTAGATATGTTAGATCTGCCTCCCGTTGCCATGATTAGCTTCAGATTGCAATAGGCATCGACCATTTTAATCTTAACCTCCTGCTAGTTCAAAACCCGTGCTCTGTTGACCAGCTCTGTAGTTGTACTGTGCGCTCAGTTCATCGCCATTACCTCGGATGATATTTCCATATTTTTTACCTGCCCGTAGATCTATAGCTTTCCGCCTGTCCATAGGAACATGTTTTTTCAGTCATCGAGAATATCTCTAAGGACAAGAGCGTTTTCAAGAGTCGCCTTTTAACTTCAATCCTCGTGGCGACTCAGTTTAATTACGGTAGTCAGGAAGCCCCTTTCTTTCAGTCTGATGAGCGAGTTACTAAACCCTCTGTGAACACCATGGACCCGTACCAGGGGGTTAGAATACTTTCTAATCTTTGCTGAGTCGCCCCGCACTCCATTTTTTTGTAGTCATGACCATCACGAAGTGTGATTGGTTGCCAACTAAAGTCGACGATGCCACACTCAAGAAATACGTTGAGGCGGGTCTCCTTGATAGTAAAGAGGTTATTGGTTGGAGAACCGCCCCGGGCGAGCCGATTCCCAGCCCGGGGCCACGAGAAGTGGTGATCTTTACTGACTACCTCGAGCGCGGATTCAAGCCGCCTGGATCAAAGTTCTTCTGAGACGCCCTGCACTTCCTCAACCTTCATCCTCAAGACCTAGGACCCAACTCCATCACCAATCTATGCCAATTCCAGGTCTTCTGTGAAGTGTACTTACAAATAGAACCCTCGATCCCTTTGTTCTGGAACTTCTTCCACTTAAACCACCACACCGAATTCTCCAACGGTCCTAACCATGAGCTTGGAGGAGTCAACGTTCAGAGACGCCGCGAGCATGGATTCCCGGCAGTTCTTTTGCCTAGCCACCCCAAAGGATGGGCCGAGTCATGGTTCTATTGCCAGAACACTACTCCACCAGAAGAGAATCCTCTTCCGGGTTTTAGAGAGGATCGCTTGCCTATGGATTTCAAATTCCCTGACAAGCTTACTGAAGAAGAAGAGTCGGAGTTCATTCCACTTTTTTCAGATCTGAAATTCTTGTACAACAACGGGCTCATCGGGATCGACCTGTTCCATTGCTGGATAGAGTGGAATATCCTTCCCTTGAGCCGCCGCGATGGGTTGATGTATGATTATGATGGCACTTTAGAGCATCCACAACGTGCCAGTCGCCGCCAATTTTCAGAGAGCGAAATCGTCGGAGTCATCAAGAGATTAACCGGCGAGTCTCTGGAAGAATGTGCCAAAGTCGGCCTTAGAGGCTTCTGTCGTGCCAACCCGGTGCCTCCAGTAAGAATCTAAGCCGCCATTTGTCTTGTTAATACTTTAGCAACTTTCGTGGTTAAAGACCTGCCTTTGTTTGTCAGAAAACCGATGTGTTTTGGAGGAGGGGTCCCAAAGCCGTCCCCCCAAAGTCCACCAAGGCGCCGCCCAAGAAGAAGAAGACGGTGAGCAGGAAGAAAACTGCCATCAAAGATTCATCTTTTGTTGGCGACTCTCATGGAGACGAGGCAAATTCTGAGGTAAGGTTTTTTCCTTGTCCCTTCTCTACATGTTCCGACTTAAGTTTATAACATATATCTTTTCATGTAGGGTGATGATGATGAGAGCAAGAATGATGTAGTCGAGATAATTTCCATTTCTTCCGACTCACCTTCTTCTTCCCCTAGACCAGCCAGGCGAATCTGCGGAAAAGTGCCCATATCTCATCCTCATGCTTATATGGACCCTGATTTCCTTTTGAAGAAAGCAAGATTCCCCCCCTCTCGCAAGACCCGCAGTCGCTCTGGCGACTTGGTCACTCGACTGCCCGAGTAAACGACCGGTCACAAACGGACCAGTGAGGTACGCTTGTCTTGTTCTATCTTTTAACGTGTGAAATATAACCAGCCATTTTTGTGACTTTCAAGTCTTTGTCCTGTCAGACTTCTCCTCCCACATCTAGTGACTCGGCTATCTCTGCTCTCCCGCCGATGGTTCGCATGCAAGGTTAAGTTTACGCTGTTGACCCAAGCTCCTTAAACCATAACATGTGATTTTAACCTTGGCACTTTATCGCAGGGCACAAGCAAAGAAAAGGAAAACCGGCGACTCTCCTCCTGCACAACAATCATCTGATGCCTTAGTTGCGGACACATCTATTCCTGAGGCTGAAGGGGAGCAAAAGGCGGCTTGCGACATTCCTGCGGGCGACATTCCTGCAAGCGACATTCCCGATGCCCGGGATGACTCACCCGTCATTTTGAAAGAAACCGCTTGCCCGAGTAACCCGTCAAGCCCTCTCAAGGCGACCGACGATCCAGACGTCGTGGTTATCGGCTTTGGCTACTCTACTCCTCCAATTGTCATGCTCTGCAAACATACATCAAAGGGAAGTCGCCTTTCTCCTGACAGCAACTCAGAACACCTCAAACTTCCTCAATACGAGAAGCTGGAATTCGACCAGCTATGCTCCAGGTTCACAACTCATGTGGAGAAGGATTTTGAGCTGAACAAAAGCCTGCTCCGACTTATGAAGACCAAACACGAGGTATGCGGATATATGTTCCTATACTCATTAGCCTTCCAATGGCCGGTCATCTTTTTGAAAATGAGCCGGGTCTTTGCAGTAGAAAACTTCAACCTGTAGCCCCCAAGGGCCGGGTCATCTTTGTAGAAGATGAGACGGGTCTTGTAATAGAAAACTTCAACCTGTAGCCCCTAAGGGTCGGGTCATCCTTTTAGAAGATGAGTCGGGTCTTGTAATAGAAAACTGCAACCTGTAGCCCCCAAGGGTCGGGTCATCTTTTGAGAAGATGAGCCGGGTCTTGTAATTAAATTCTTCAACCTGTAGCCCCCAAGGGCCGGGTCATCTTTTTATAAGATGAGCCAAGTCTTGTAATGTGGTATGACTTTTTGATAAAAAATCATACATTAGCCCCCAAGTGTCAGGAGTATTGCTTGCAAAAATTCTGAGACTTGTCTCCCCAAATATTATGTGCAGGAGTCTATGGCCCAGAGTGAGGCGGCAGTAGCCGACTTAAAGAAGAATTTGATTGGTCAACAGGATGCTTACTCTGGGCTAGAGGCTAAATTCCGCATGCTGCAGGCCGAGTTAGAAAAGATGAAGGCTGGCCATGAGAAGTTTGAGAAGAAAGCCAACGCCGACCAAGCCGCCATCTTGAAGCGTGCTGAACAAGCAGAAGAAAAATTGAAAGCCGCCCAACAGGAGTTGACTGGCTTGAAAAAGCATATATCCAATATGACAGTCGCCATGTTTGGTAAGTTTCATTGCCGAACTTCTTTTGACTAACCAGGTTGGGTTCAAAAAAATCTCCAAATACTTATGCCACTGTTGCAGGTGCCCGAGCCGTCAAACTGCCAGACGACTGTATGACTAAATTGAGAGCCATATACACCTTTGCTGAGCAGCTGTACACAGGAGGCGTGTTATCAATCAAGGCGGTGATGGGCAGTAAGGAACCAACAATGACCATCAAGCAAATGCTCGGCTTATTGTCCACGCTGCCTCCTCAAGTAGAAGAACTAAAGAGATCAGCCGCCCGAACAGGTGTGTTGAACACCCTAAGTCGTTGCCTTGCATATGCCCCGGAGCTTAAAACCGAGGAAATAGTCGCCGGCTACCTTGAGCTGAAGGTTGATGGCATAGAATTCATCAAAGTGGATTATAAGCAAACCATCGTAGAATCGCGCTACGCGGCGACTCAATTGGTGGCAAGTTTTGACCTGAAGAAGTATCAATCCGCCTATGATGAAAATAAAAAGAAAGTGACGCCTTCTTCATATTAGATTGCTAGCTTGGTTCCCAGCCGCCCCAGGAATCCTTTTAATCTTGACTTGGACTTGTCTCACTTCCTGGCTAAGGAGGATGAGTTCATTGCCTTGTCCAAGTGTAACTAGAAACTGGGCGACTTACGAATTGAAAGCGGAGAAAGCTCAAGGCAAGGTGACTCGGCGGCGACTTGACTCGCCCATGGATTCTTCCTTTGCTGGGGAATGATGCTCATTTTGGCCATGAGAGCCATGTAATTATCTTGCTAGTGTGTGTGAAACACCAAACATGCCATATTGTCTTTTGGATGGAACCTACTTGTAGTCCTTGAACCTTTTTATGACTCGCCTGCGACTTTTGGATGAATCAAGCAATGGCTCCAAATTTGTCCTGGTCTGTTAGGAAAACAATACCTTTACTTCAGCAAGTGTATGTCCAGGAATAAACCAGCCCCCTGAATCATGGCGAGAGATAAATCAGCCCCCGGGTTAGGAAAAACATGAGCCGGGGCGAGTTATAATCAAGGCCAGTGCAAAGAAAAGTTTATCGACTCGATGAGTTTCGATAGGATAATACGAGTTTAAATAACTCTACTGTTACCCTTGGGAAGCTTTTTAAGAAAGCTTTGTTATTTTAGACCGGCTGATCAGGCGCGAGTCAATGCTTCTGTGAAGCGGGTTCGATGAACCAATGGTTTCTCTATTTTCCATGTGTGACTCTGGCCGGTACCTTTTATGTTTTAACCAAGATGAGTTCAGGGTCCAAATAACAGATTGACTTGCCTTGAGTACATAGGTCCATGTGGCGACTTGTTCAACACATAGTCCAGTATAACCATTTGTGATGCAGTAATTTTTCACTAGCCAAGAGGGTATTCAGGCTGAACTCAATGAGTGGAAGCCCCTAAGTGACCTACGGTTTAGGAACAAACCAGGCATAGGATTATAGAAGCGTATACGCTCTTACTGCAAAATGACTTGGGGACTAGTAGCCCCCAAGTAAGCCGGTTTACTTCTCAAAAAAACATATAAGGCGCCTATGTTTGAACCGTGCGACATGGCAACTTTTGGTCCTCTTTGGCTTACCAGCATCCAGTTTTGAAATAAGTGCAGCATGGCGACTTATGCTCTCTGATGCTGATAGCGTTTATGTGTGGGCGACTTATAGAACAATAAAGACTCATGCTTTCAAAAGCTGAAATGGCAAAGGACCCCGAAATTCGTGGGTGCCGGCTTTATTGCTTTCATAATTCATGTATTACAAAAACTTGATAAAATAGAAAAAGGGAGCTCATGGCTCTATGTATAATAAGGCCGCAGATGGGCTATGTTCCAGGGGCGAGTTGTCTCGACCTCCGTGGTTGGTCGATCTGGACGAAGATCCATCAAATAGTAGGAGCCGTTCCGAAGATTCTTGCTGATGACAAACGGTCCCTCCCATGGAGGCGACAACTTGTGCATACCGGTATGATCTTGAATCAAACGGAGCACTAAGTCACCTTCTTGGAAAGCTCGGCTCTTGACCCGACGGCTATGATAACGGTGTAGATCCTGTTGATAAATCGCCGACCGTGACGCGGCCAAGTTACGTTCCTCCTCCAAGGAGTCCAGCGAGTCTTGCCGTGCTGACTCATTATCCTGCTCCACGTAAACGGCGACTCGCGGAGAATCATGTTTGATGTCGCTTGGTAACACCGCCTCTGCCCCATAGACCAGGAATAAGGGAGTAAAACCCGTGGAGCGGTTTGGAGTCGTCCTGATACTCCAGAGAACTGCCGGCAATTCCTCCACCCAACATCTTGGCGTGCGTTCCAAGGGCACCATGAGTTGGGGCTTAATCCCTCGTAATATTTCCTGATTCGCCCTCTCTGCCTGTCCATTAGACTGGGGGTGCGCCACCGCAGAAACATCAAGTCGGATATGCTCCCGTGAGCAAAACTCTTGCATTGCACCTTTGGAAAGGTTGGTACCATTATCTGTAATGATACTATGTGGATATCCAAACCGGAAAATTAGCTTTTTCAAGAATTTGACAGCCGTCTCGGCGTCGCAACTGCTAACAGGTTCTGCTTCCACCCATTTGGTAAATTTGTCAACCGCCACCAACAGATGAGTCTTTTTATTAGACGACATTTTGAAAGGGTCGACCATATCGAGCCCCCAGACTGCAAACGTCCAAGTGATTAGTATCATCCGCAATTCCTGAGCCGGCACATGCTTCTGTCGCCCAAACTTTTGGCAGCCATCACATTGGCGAATGATTTCCTTCGCGTCTGTGTGAGCTGTCAACCAATAGAACCCATGCCTGAAGGCTTTAGAAACCAAGGATTGCGATCCAGCTTGATGACCACAGTCGCCCACATGAATCTCATTGAGGATCATACAGCCTTCCTCTGAAGAAACGCATCTTTGGAATACTCCGGAGGTGCTACGCTTATGTAACTTGCCATTATGTATGACCATAGATTTGCACCGGCGGACAACTTGGCGAGCTAGCAACTCATCGGCAGGTAACTCGCCTCTGGTGAGATACGCCATATAGGGAATCGCCCAATCCGGAGTAGCGTGAATAGCCGCCACAAGTTGAGATTCGGGGTCTGGTACCGCCAGGTCTTCTTCCAAAGGCAGTTTTACTGACGGATTATATAATATATCCATAAAGACATTGGGAGGAACCGGCTTACGCTATGAACCGAGGCGGGAAAGAGCGTCCGCTGCTTCATTAAGCCGTTGATCGATGTGATCCACTTGGTAGCCAATGAAATGACCCGCCGCGTCCGACACAGCCCGTCTGTAAGCCGCCATCAAAGGGTCTCGTGAATCCCAAGTGCCAGAAACCTGCTGCGCCACTAGATCGGAATCGCCCAAGCATCTCACTCTTGTGAGGTTCATCTCCTTGGCGAGTCGCAAACCATGAAGCAAAGCTTTGTATTCTGCTGCATTGTTAGTACATGGAAACATGAGTCGGAGGACATAGCAAAACTTGTCACCGTGAGGCAAAGTTATCACCACGCCAGCCCCCGAGCCTTCCAATTGTCTGGACCCATCAAAGTAGATGGTCCAATATGTAAGATCTGGTCTTTCCTTAGGGATTTGTAACTCGGTCCAATCATTGATGAAGTCCACGAGCGCTTGAGACTTGATAGCCGTCCGTGGTGTATACTGAATCTGATGGGGACCCAGCTCGATGGCCCATTTAGCAATCCGTCCAGTGGCCTCTCGGTTATGTATAATGTTTCCGAGGGGAGCGGAGCTGACGACCGTGACCGGGTGTTCCTGAAAGTAATGCTTCAACTTTCGACTCGCCATGAACACCCCAAAAACCAACTTTTGCCAATGCGGGTAACGTTGCTTGGAGAGAGTAAGGACTTCGCTGATGAAGTATACCGGCCTTTGGACGGGGTATTCCTTCCCTTCCTCCTTTCGCTCGACAACTATTGCCACGCTGACGGCTCTGGAATTAGCCGCAATGTACAGGAGCATAGGCTCTTTGTCTGTCGGGGACGCTAGCACCGGCGGGTTAGCTAATTGCTGCTTCAAGGCTTCAAAAGCATCGTTGGCCTCATCCGTCCACACGAAACGATCGGTCTTCTTGAGTAGTTGATAGAGAGGGATGGCCTTCTCCCCAAGGCAACTTATGAAACGGCTCAAAGCCGCGATTCGACCCGCCATGCGCTGTACTTGGTTGAAGTTGGCTGGTTTCCCAAGCGAAGTAATCGCGGCAATCTTCTCTGGGTTGGCCTCGATTCCTCGTTTTGACACCAAGAAACCCAACAGCTTCCCCGCCGGGACACCAAACACACACCTGGTGGGGTTGAGCCTCATCTGGTAAACATGCAGGTTGTCGAATGTTTCTTTGAGATCTTCCAACAGCGATTCCTTACGATGAGATTTGACCACGATGTCGTCCATGTAAGCGTGGACGTTACGGCCTATCTGGCTGTGTAGGCAGTTCTGGATGCAGCGTTGGTAAGTCGCCCCCGCGCTTTTAAGCCCAAATGGCATGGACACATAACAAAAAGCTCCGGAAGGGGTTATGAAGGATGTCTTTTCCTGATCCGCCACCGCCATTTTTATCTGGTGGTATCCTGAGTAAGCGTCCAAGAAGCACAGACATTCGCAGCCCGTTGTCGAGTCAATGATTTGATCAATGCGAGGAAGGGCGAACGGATCCTTTGGGCAGGCTCTATTAAGGTCCGTGTAATCGATGCACATACGAAAAGTGTCGTTCTTCTTGAGTACCAAGACCGGGTTAGCAGCCACTCCGGGTGAAAAACCTCGATGATGAACCCGGTGGCAAGGAGTCGGGCCACTTCTTCTCCAATCGCCTTATGGCGCTCTTCGTTAAACCGGCGGAGGTACTGCCGCACCGGCTTAACCTTGGGGTCAGTATTGAGATGGTGCTCAGCGAATTCTCTCGGCACACCCGGCATGTCAGAAGGTTTCCATGCAAAGATGTCCCGATTCTCACGGATGAATTCGATGAGCGCACTTTCCTATTTTGGGTCAAGACCCGCCCCAATAGTGAACTACTTGGTTGAGTCGCCCGGTGTAAAATCAATGACCTTGGTGTCGTCTGCTGGTTTGAACTTGAGGGGCGGCTCAGAGTCGATAGTCGGCTTTTTGAGCGGCGTCATGTCTGTCGGGTCGATGCGGGATTGGTGAAACTTAAGCTCCTCGGCCGCGCAAGCTAACTCGGCATAGGCGGCATCTCCTTCCTCGCATTCTTGGGCTATTTTTCTGTTGCCTTGGACGGTGATGGGACCCTTGGGTCCATGCATCTTGAGCTTGAGATAAACATAACATGGGCGGGCCATGAACTTGGCGTAAGCCGGTCGTCTGAACAGCGCATGGTAGGGGCTTTTGATCTTGACCACCTCGAACAAGAGAGACTCGCTCTTGTAGTTTGACTCTGTGCCAAAAGCCACATTAAGTTTGATCCGCCCAATGGGGTACGCCGACTTACCAGGCACAATACCGTGGAAGACCGTGGACGATGGCATCAGGTCCTTCTCGAGGAGGTTCATCCGCCGGAAAGTGTCGAAGTATAAGATGTTGATGTTGCTGCCCCCGTCCATAAGGACTTTGGAGAGGGTGTATCATCCAACTTGATGAGCCACGACCAGGGCTAAGTCGCCAGGGTTGTCAACTCGGGGAGGATGGTCTTTCCGGCTCCATGTTATGTGTTGCTCTGACCAGTGAAGGTATCGAGGAAGCGCCGGCACAGCTACGAAAGTCATGTGTTTTACCTTGTGATCTCGTTTACAGGTGTTAGTGGTGAACACGTGGTATTGCCCGCTGTTCAACTGCTTGGGGTTATTTTGGAACCCGCCCCGGTCCTCCTGTCGCTGGAGGTCTCCTTGCGGGGGAGGTTGTTGGAATATTCCCGGCGGGTGATATTGCTGGTTATGAACTTGGTATTGACCGGCATTATGCTATGACCCGTCCTATGGTCCTTGGTTGGGGAAGCCCCCAAATGTGATCTGTCATGACCCGGACGGGCCGGGTTGCTCCTGCCGCTGACCCTGCTCGCCACCTTGGCTCCTTTTGAGCCTCAGCCCGGAACTCTTGCATCACATAACAATCCTCCCATGAGTGAGTCGTCGGTCCGTCGGTTGTAGCATGCTATGGGCACGGTCCCTTAAGCATTTCATGGTAGTTGCGCGGTTTCTTCCCACTGAAGCCCCATTTCTTCTGACGCGGGTTGGATTGCCAGTATTAGTATTAGCTACAAATTCCACAGGACCCTCCTGCTGCCACTTCTTGCCATGCCCGCCATGGTGGTTATTTCCCCGATTCTGGAACTGGGATTGGCCCTTTTGTAACTCGCCCTTGCGGGTAGCTCCTGTTTTATCGTCGCCTTCCCCGGGATCCTTAATGTCATCCGACTCAGCATATCGGGTAAGGACGTCCATCAGTTCGCCCATGTCCTGTACCTTTCGCTTGAGTCTCCCTAGTTTCAGCACCAGAGGCTCGTAGTGGCAATTTTTCTCCAGGATCAATACCGCCTGAGCCGCCAAAATACCTTCCGACGAATGAATAACTTCCTCAACTCGCCGGGTCTAGTGGTGGGCCGACTCATCCGGCCGCTGAACACAGTGTTGTAAGTCGACGATGGTCATCGGGCGTTTGCAGGTCCCTCTAAAGTTCTTGATGAAGCGCTCCTTCAGTTCCGCCCAGGTGTTGATGGAGTTGGGCGGCAGATTTTTCAACCAAGTGTGTGTCGTCCCTTCGAGCATCATGGTGAAGTACTTTGCGCAAACCGCCTCGCTAACGTCCAACATATCCATCGCGAGCTCATAGCTCTCGAACCATGACCCGGGCTCGACATCTGGCGAGTAATTGGGAACCTTCCTGGGTCCTTTGAATTCCTTCGGCATGCGCTCGTTGCGTAAAGCCGGCACGAAACATGACACTCTGATGTGCTTGCCTCCGCCATCCAGGGGCGCGGGCGTCGGTGGTACGTAGGCCGGATAGACCTGACCCGTCATGGCCGTTGGCTCCATGTGCCGCACGGCTCGTGCTGTGTCCACAATATCCTGGGCTCGTGTGTCACACTTCCCAAGAATATCATGTTGGGGGAGCCGCCGCGGCCCGCTGGTCACTGCGGGGAAATCCTGGTGGCGACTTCTGGTGTGACTTGCCCGAGGTGTAGAGTGGAGACGGTCAAGGCTATGGGAATACTGCGCGTGCTAGACCACGACCGTTTTCAGCATCTCGATGGCGTTTCTAGCTTCTATCTCGGCCGGGGTGTTTCCGTAAATCGGAAGAGACTCCAGGTGGTGGGTTGCGGCCAGCACGTTGTTGACGGGGTTTGAGAAGTGATCCCGCGGGGTCTGGAATCGTGTCGCATGAGCGTCCATGGGCTGATCCGGCGGTAGATTGGATGGTGGAATCGTTCCTCCCCTCGGGGCGGCTTGCAGAGGGCGATCGGGACACGCCCCACGGGTGCACGGGGTGTCAAAGAGGCCAATTGGGTGTAAGTCGGCCGGGACGCGCCCGCCGTGTGTTCTTTGGTGGACGGCGTCGGACGCGCGTTGCTGTATCCCGAGTCGCCAGCCTTCGGTGTTCAGCCGATCGGTCTCTGCAGCGACCGCAGCTCGCTGTGTCTCGATCCTGGCGGCTTCTGCTTCCATGTCGCGTTGTGCTTTGGCCATTGCCTCCCGCAGCTTGGCTAGCTCAGCGTTGACCGACTCCTGATTCTCAGACGTGACCAGGGTTGCCATAAGGTTAGCTATCTCCGTTGCCAGTTCCGTCATGGTCTGCGCTGGAGGTTTGGACGTTCCTCCGGCCTCGTTGTTGCTAGTCGGGTTCTGAGGAGGTTGTGTTGATCCCGCCATGTAGATGGCGATTTGCCGGTGAGATCTCTCGAAGACTTCGGGGTCCATCGCCAGTGATAGCCCCCCGAGCTACCCTTCCTCAAGGGGGTGGATCGACGCCATTTCTCCCATGGATGACTCACCATCGGAATTGACGGGGGTGACGTCCTGGCCCGCCCCTTCGTCTTGTGAGTCGCTTCCCTGCGTAAAGCTGACGAAAACCTGCCGGCTCTTGTTCCACCATGTGACGGGGAGGACGTACCTGGCCGGCTCGACGATGTCAATGGAGGTGTCCGGCTCAGGAACAGGCGTCCCGATCATGCCGATGAAGATGTTGATCTTGCCGAAGGGGACTCGGTAGCCAGATTCGACGGAATCGGCCTCCGATTCCCATAGTGAGTTGTCGATGTAGTACTTCCCACGGTGACTCTTGGTCATGATGCCGATGGCTTAGCTTTCTAACCCTGATAGGGCTCCCTTCGAGAACTCAACTCCACCGTGCGCTAGCCCCACGGTGGGCGCCAACTGTCGTGGTTACGTCATGGCAGATGTCCTCGTGAAAGGACTTAAAGATGGAGCCATCGCACCTTGGTGGCGACTCAAAGGGGGTGAGCGAAAGCGAGACTCAGATTTACCCAGGTTCGGCCCCTCGTGAGGAGGTAAAAGCCTATGTCCTGCTTTGTGTAGATTGATGATGGTTTCGATTACAAGGAGGGCGTAACTCGCCTGACCTAGATCTCGATTCTCTCTAACTCGCCTGACCTTTCCCCGGGACTCGCCTTTATATACAGGTCCAGGCCCTAGGGCTTACAAAGTCCTGCTATCCTACACTTGGTAGTTTTCCTTATCTCTAAGTTGTCGTGCTCCTCACGACCCAAAGCTTCCTTGGCGTTCCATCATCCGTACGGTATTCTTGAATCGCCTCACAACTTCTGGGCCATCGGACACATGGCCAAAGGTGAGTCGCCCCTTTGGTGACCCGGCCCATTAAGGGCGGGTTACCCACAGGCAACATCCCCAACACTAAGGAAAGGGCTCTTGATAGGATTAATGGTCCATGGAATGAGAGTTTTCAGTTGCTTTACACCTTCAAAGCTGAAGTGGAGACGGCTAGTCCAGGGAGTGTTGTAGAGATTGACAAGCATACAGTTAAGTACAAATTAAAAGGGAAGACAATGGAGAATGAGTGCTTCGGGAGGGCTTTTGTTTGTTTCAAGGCTTGCTTGCAGGAGTTTCTGAATGGTTGTAGGCCCTATTTGGCTGTCGATGTGACTGCTTTGAATGGAAGATGGAGAGGCCAGCTAGCAGCAGCTTCCGCAGTTGATGGACACAACTGGCTATTCCGAGTTGCATTTGGTGTGTTGGAGGTAGAGAGTGAGGAGAGTTGGATCTGGTTTCTGCAGCAGTTGCGCAACATTATAGGTACACCCTCAGGTTTAGTTATACACACAGATGCTTGCAAGGGTTTAGAAACTGCAGTAGAATTTGTATTTCGTGGAGTGGAACATAGGGAATGTATGCGACACCTAGCGCAGAATTTTAAAAAGAAATTCGAAGGCAAATTTTATGATGAGAATCTATGGCCAGCATCATACACATGCAGCTTGAGGAAGCATGAGAACCATTTGAGAGTGTTGTATGCTCATAATCCTTTGGTGAAGGATTACATGGATGAACATCATGGAAAGTTGTGGTCAAGAAGCAAATTCAATGAAATCTGCAAAGTAGACTATGTGACCAATAACCTCGCTGAGTGTTTCAATGCAAAGTTCAAGTGAGTGAAAGGGATTTTGTTGTGGCAAGCATTTGATAAGACCAGGCATATGATCATGGTAAAGATGGCTCTTCGTAAAATAATTGCAGAAACACAATATGTTGGCCATCTTATCCTCCCATCTCTGATTAAGGCATTGCATGCCAAGGCAAGAGGACTAAGAATGAAATGCATTCGATTGTCGACATACGAGGCTGGGGTGACATACACTGACAGTAAAAATAGGGAATGGACATATCCAGTGAATCTTGCAACCAATGAATGCAGATGTAGGCAATGGCAGATCCGCGGGAAGCCGTGCATACATGCCCTACATCTCATGACTGTTATTGGAGGTGAAGATGGTGAAGTTGATCAGTATTGCTCTGAATATTTATCTGTTGCCAAATTTAGGGCTGCTTATGCTGAAAATGTGCATGCACTCTTGGGAAATGACCAATGGAACATAGTAGACCCAGGGTTCAAACTCCATTCTCCTGTACTGACTAGACCACCGGGAAGACCAAGGAAAAGCAGGATAAGAGCTGGTGAAGAGGGTCGTGTAAAAAAAACATAAGTGCAAAAGATGTGGTATCTTAGGGCATATTGCTAGGCGTTGTAACAATCCAGTTGATGCATCATTTGGAGAAGAGGAACAATGGGCAGCAGCAAATGCAGAGGAGCATGCAGCAGCAGAGGAGAATGCAGCAAGTTTAGAGGATAATGCAGCAAGTTTAGAGAATGAAGCAACTGAAGTAGTAGCTTGGTATGTGTGTTTTTTTGCATTTGTTCTCTATTTTATCGATGGCTAAGCTTATTTATGTTTGACCCAGCTCTAGGATAATTAGAGGCACAAGACAGAAAG
Source organism: Hordeum vulgare subsp. vulgare (assembly GCF_904849725.1). Classification (NCBI taxonomy): domain Eukaryota; kingdom Viridiplantae; phylum Streptophyta; class Magnoliopsida; order Poales; family Poaceae; genus Hordeum; species Hordeum vulgare. The sequence goes on along the minus strand of NC_058520.1, from coordinate 72,226,937 downwards.
ACCTAGAGAGGAAGAAACTTCGGTTGAATCATCATCTGATGCGGAATTTGAAACCATGGCTTACGAAGGTTTTGAAGCTATAAGAGAGGAGGAAGTTATTTTGTCTGAAGTTCCTTTAAAGGTTAGTGAGCCACAGATGACCGTCAACTAGTCATCACTTGCTCGATCAGTCAAAGCTTAACAAAACCTCCACCACCAGAAGAGAAGATCAGAAGCAACAAGACAAAGCTTTCAAAAGCACAAAATATCCCAGTCAGGGAAACCAGAAGCAAGACGGTTAACCCATCCCGGAACACAAGGAGCAAGGCAAAGATTTGAATTTGAACTTGAATGCAAGTCATAAACTTTGAACTTTAAAGATTTGTAATAAGGATTTTGTCGTCAATTTGAAGTACTATGAAAACTTGTAAGGTGTAATAATTCTATATGTAAACTTTGAATTTGAACTACTGAGGCAAACTTTGAATTTGAACCAACACTTCAGTCCATTCCCCTGTGGTGTGAGTTGCACAGTTTGCTGAACTATTATAAACGTTAGGTGATCAATCTGATCTCTTTTGCGTCTACAAAACTTGTAGTCATGAGAAATATGCTCCAAATGAGCTCCCAAGCTAGGGTAAACAGCCCCATTTGCAATCAAGTTTTTTTGGACCTACTCCAAATGAGCCAAATATTATTTATTAACACCAAATCAATCTATATAGTGTAGATCCGAAGAATCACTATTTATTGAATTAATCTTTCTATTTGTACATTTTTTTCAAAAAACTATACTTTAATAGAAAAACCATTAAAAACACGTTTACAATATGAAAATGGAAAACTAAGTTCAAATCCTTCTTATTCACTTTGAAATCAAACTTTGGTGATTTTTTTGATTTTTTAAAATTTTCAAAAACCGAAGGGAAACCCTACCTCCTCTCCTTGGTCTCTATGAAACGTTGTACATGATAGCTCATATGTGTGAAGGTTTTTTCATGAAAATATCCATAGACAAAGTTTATGATTTTTGGTTGGTAACATGTCACATAAGACAACATTGTGCGCAGGTTTTATATTATTCTGATTTTTTTAAATTAATGGTGCCCATATTACCTCGATCGTGCTAGCTAGGTTTTTTTCCTAAATGTACGTATACCAGGTTTAGTATTTTTCCTCATTAGTGTGTCCTATAAAACGACGAACGGTGAAGGTTTCATATTTTTTGACTTTTTAAAATTATTTATGCTCAGTCAAAGCCTTTGAAACCCCGTTGACCACCTCAAAACCCCTCTAAACCCCGTGGAGTTTCGCCTAACCCTAGCTCTGAACGTCAGCCGTCCGATCATACCCTAGCGCCAAGAGGCAGCCCTCAGATGTGGTCTTCCAGAAGTAATTCCAAGGGCAAGCTGCGAGCATGCTCCACGCCGTTGGATCACATGGACGGCTTCGCATCGTTGGATCGTGGGGCGATCCGCGAGACATGTTGGTTGTGCCTCCCCTTTCTTCGGGTACCCCCTTTATTCTGGTGCTTACTCTGTAGTGACGAGAGGAGCCACTCCTCCTCTGCTTCTTCTTCTACGGCGACGAGAGGAGCCACTCCTCTGCTTCTTCTTCTCCGGTGACTTTGGGCGATATGTCGAGCTCCACTTCAGCTTCCCGCCCCTCGTGGACCCAGTATGGTCCACTTCCCATGGAGCGATGTCCTGACTGCCCACGCAGCGCGCCACTGATACGGTTGACTTCGAAGGAGGTCAAGAATGGCAACTATGGGCGCGAGTTCGTGAAATGCAAGAGCAAGCCAGAGGGGCAAGTTAGATCTCATGATTTTTCTTTGATTTATTTTTCTATTTGCTTTTAATTCTTTTTCGATCTGGGATTTAGGGTTCATGTTTTCGTTTCATATCGTGAAGAAATGCACACATTTTGAATGGCTGGATGACTACGTTAAGCGGATTCAATTCAATGGGGCCCCAACCCGGGAGCTCAATCTGTCGTCAGCAACAACGAATTTGGTATCTGAAAGTGCTGCTCTGACAGTTGGGGATGCAGATTTGAAGGGGAAAATAAAGAAGATGAACAAGAACTTGAAGCAGATGATTCAATTGAACAAGCACGCGAATCTGATAGCTTTGGGATTTTATCCCTTTTATTTTTGTGTAGTTGCTCTAGGATTTTCTTACTTGCGGGTCATCACTCGTTAGAGATGTTATTAGTGTGGTGTCATGTGCTCTAGGATTTGGTTAAATTTGTGGATCATGTGCTCTACGATTTGCTTAAATTTGTTGATCATGTGCTCTATGCTCTGTGTTGCTTAATTTGTGGATCATGTCAGTTTCGGGTACCCGTCAGTTTCCTCAGTTTTGTACACTTTCAGTTACTTTAGTTTCGTCAGACAAGACCGACCGCAGAAGAAAAAAAACGTAGTTCTAGGGCCCAAATTTAAACTAAGCTCTCGTTGGACCGTCTCATTGCATTGAGTGTCGAAGGCCCACGCGTTGGCTCTGTTTTTTCCCTTGATTATTACCATGGTAAATCCATTTATTGCCATGCCGAACAAAAATAGTGCATGATGGTAAATCAATTTATTATTGGACTTGCACATGTCAAATTTATTTGTACATATCATGGCAATTTCATTCTATATATTGCCTATGGCACAACACTTTCATTTTTTGACTGAGGGTATTATAAACAAGTTTTTGTTGCAAGAAAAATATTGTATACACGATTTTTTGTTTTTGTTTTTTATTAAGAACATGTCAGACTTAATTATGTAGATCATGATATCCATCTGAAACCACGTCTAAAATAAAATCCGATGGCACCATTAGCCAGCATATCAATCTAGAGAGCATGTCTAGGCTCGGCTATGGCACCATATCCATCTAGAGAGCTTGTCTACGGCTAGGCTACGGCACCAATATCCATCGATCGATATCTCACGTAGCAAGCATACATCCATAACATAAAAAGTAGCAACCATAGCATACTTCTTAATAAAACATAGGGTACCCTAAACCATAGCATAGTCCACAAACTATTCAAAAATTAGCTTGTTTTTGTTCATACAATATACGGAATAGGGCCACCAGCAATTCAAAAAAAAAGCTTTTCTTCTTCTTCTTTTCAACATCAACATGGCTCATTTTTCTAGCTTTAGTTTCCTTTTTGACACTTCAACTACTTCATTATCCTTGCGTTCAAAAACTTGACCCTACTCTAAATGGGCGAACACTTGCTGGTTTTCATTGAGGAATACTCAATCATTGATTGATTTAGCAGAAGGGCTCGTGTACGGCACCATATCCATCTAGCGATTTATCTAACGTCAAATAAGATAGAAATAGAAAGCAAAAAACACTGATAACCAACGACATATCAAATAGGGATTCCCTATCAAATAAGGGTAGCAAGCATAACAAAGTTCTTAGGGGATAACACGACAGAGATCAAAAGTTCCCGGTACAACCAACGACATAATTAAGATAGAAATATATAAAAGATAAAAAAATCCCTAACACCCTAGGGCAAGACAAGCTCATGATCGAGACCGGGACTTCACCACCATCTTCACTGCGCCTTCTCTTCACTGCTCCCTCTCCATGTCGTCGTGGCCGATGTAGTAGGGGAGGTTGTGCATACCATCGCGGGTGGGGAAGATGCAGTCGAAGTTTGTGAAGATGTTGTGGGTTGTGAATGCAATGAATTCGCATCCACACCAAAACACCTTGCCGAGGAGGTAGTACGCATCAAATCTGTTGGTGAAGGTGACGGTGAGCCCTATCGGCGGAGTCCTGGAGTTTGGACGCACTTCCTCCAGTCAAAACATCACCGACGAGCCCGCTGGGAGGTGGGCGAAGCCCGCACGGAGGAACCACTCGGCAAACCCCCTTGCACCCCTCCAGCGTGAGAACGCCCACACGCGGAGCGTCCTCTCCACGACGACGACGGCCGGATACCGTCTCTCCGAAACGGCCGGTGGGAGCTCAAAGGTGGGGCCATTGTACTGCATCCTCGCCTCGCTATGTAAGTGCTCTGGGTTTGGGTGAAGGGGGCGGCGCAAATGGATGTGTGGAGAATAGGTGGAGGGGTGGTGGTTTAAATAGGGAAAGGGGAAGGGAAGGGGAGTGGCACCGGCCGCACTTTGGATTTGCTACGTTCAAACGAGCTGCGTCGATCGATATGCCACTTTAATTGCCAACAGGTCTTAATTGCCACGTTGAATAGATGTGAGTGGATCGAAAAGTGTGAAACAATGCTCTACATCGAGGAGACACGCGTGGGAGATGATACGAACCAGCGGCAGCAACCGTCCCTGTGTCCGTGGCGGCTTGCGTGAAAATGAGGCCGGTCAGCGTCCGTGGCGGCTCGCGTGAAAAAGAGGCCGGTCAGCGCATCGTGGCGGCGGGCGGCGGCGCATGCAGGTAGGCTAGCTACGTGCATGCATGCAGGCTAGTTCGACATGTCGTGCATGCATAGCAGGCTTCTGTTGTTGCGGCGCATGCACGACCCAATTCTAACCAGGCCCAACGGGCTAACCGCGACACCGTCCGCCGCAACCCCACTCATCAGGTCCAACGAGCGACATAGTCAACGCAGCCCCACTCGTCAGAGTTAACGGTAAAAGCACTGACCCGACGACATCCACTGTTTGTGACCAGTTCTGAGGGTTTCGGCCAAGGGAGTGGGGAAAAGTGAGCAAAATTTAAGAGCGTGGGGATGAATGGGTATGGCTAAGGAACCAGGGGCACAGATATAAAAAAAAACCTTGTTCCTATGACCATGAGATCATGCAACTCCCGGACACCGGAGGAATACCTTGTGGGTTATCAAATGTCGCAACGTAACTGGGTGACTATAAAGGTGCTCTATAGGTATCTCCAAAGGTGTGTGTTGGGTTGGCATGGATCAAGACTGGGATTTGTCACTCCGTGTAACGGAGAGGTATCTCGAGGCCCACTCGATAATACAACATCACAACAAGCCTTGCAAGCAATGTGACTAAGGATTTAGTTACGAGATCTTGTATTACGGAACGAGTAAAGAGACTTGCCGGTAACGAGATTGAACTAGGTATGGAGATACCGACGATCGAATCTAGGGCAAGTAACATACCGAAGGACAAAGGGAACAGCATACGGGATTAACTGAATCCTTGACATAGAGGTTCAACCGATAGAGATCTTCGTAGAATATGTGGGAGCCAATATGGACATCCAGGTCCCGCTATTGGTTATTGACCAGAGAGTGTCTCAGGTCATGTCTGCATAGTTCTCGAACCCGCAGGGTCTGCACACTTAAGGTTCGGTGACATTCGGTATAGTTGAGTTATATGTGTTGGTGACCAAAGTTTTGTTTGGAGTCTCGAATGAGATCTCGGACGTCATGAGGAGTTCCGGAATGGTACGGAAACGAAGATCGATATATAGGAAGTTGTTATTTGGATTCCGAAAGGTTTTCGGGCATTGTCGACAGTGTACCGAGAGTGATGAATGGGTTCCGGGGGCCCACTGGGTGGGCCCACCATGCCCAAGGGGTCCACGTGGGTCTATTGGATGCGCAATAAGGCATAATAGGCTGACAAAGTCATCCAAGAAAATCCCATGAGGAAAAGTGGAAAATCCAAAAGAGGTGGGAAATTAAGGAAGGAGTCCTAATCCAAGTGGGATTGGAGGAGGACTCCTCCCTCCTCCACTTCGGCCGACCCAAGGGCTCCTCCCTTGTGGCGAAGGGCCTGCCCCCTCCCTCCTTCTATATATACTAGAGGTTTAGGGTTGTTTGAGACACAACTTTGCCACGTGTTGCCCTCTCCTCTAGGTCGTAGTTCTTCCTCTAGATCGGTTTTCTGCGGAGCTCGGGCGGAGCCCTGCAGGAATAGATCGCCACCACCACCGGAGCGCCGTCGCGCTACCGGGGAACTCATCTACATCCCCGTCTCTCTTGCTGGGAAAAGAAGGCGGAGATCGTCATCGAGCTGTATGTGTGCGGAACGCGGAGGTGCCGTCCGTTCGGCACTTGATCGGGACGGATCACGAGATGGTTCATGGGACGGATCGTGAAGACGTACCACTACATCAACCGCGTTTCTTAATGCTTCCCGCTTAGCGATCTACAAGGGTATGTGGATCCGATCTCCCTCTCGTAGATGAACATCACCATGATAGGTCTTCGTGTGCGTAGGAAATTTTTTGTTTCCCATGCAACGTTCCCCAACAGCTCGACCTTCGTTCGGGCTATCACCAGGTGAGGATGCATCCGGACGATGTCGCCAAGACGGCGTTTCCGACACATCATGGTCACTTTGAGTTCTTGGTGATGCCTTTTGGGCTCTCCAACGCTCGAGCGACCTTTCAGGCATTGATGAATGACGTCATCCGCCCCTACTTACGTCGGTTTTTGCTCGTCTTCTTTGATGACATTCTTATCTACAACTCTTCTTGGGCAGAGCACCTTCACCATGTCGCCATCGTCTTCAACATGCTTCGAGCGCATCATCTTCATCTTAAGCGCTCGAAGTGCTCGTTCGGCACGCCTTCAGTCGCCTACCTCAGCCATGTCATCTCGACCGGCGATGTGGCTATGGACGCCGATAAGGTGGCGGATGTCGCGACCTGGCCAACGCCGCACTCGTTGCGGGCTCTCTGCGGCTTCCTGGGCCTCGGAGGGTACTACCGGAAATTTATCCGGGAGTTCGACCTCATCGCGTCTCCGCTCACACGTCTGTTACGACGCGACACTTTCGCCTGGGATGCGGAGGCAACGGAGGCGTTTGAGGCTCTCAAGTAGGCCCTCACGATGGGTCATGTCCTCTAGATGCCCGACTTCGACCAGCCATTTATGGTGGACTGCGACGCCTCTGGTGTGGGGTTCAGCGCCGTCCTTCATCAGGGCGACGGGCCGCTTGCCTTCTTCAGCAGGCCTTTTGCCGCGCGCCATCATAAGCTCGCGGCCTATGAGAGGGAGCTCATTGGTTTGGTGCAAGCCGTACGCCACTGGCGGCCATATCTTTGGGGCAGCCGTTCCGGATTTGCATGGATCACTACAGCCTCAAGTTCCTATTGGACTAGAGGATGTCCACCATACCGCACCACCAGTGGATCAGTAAGCTTTTTGGCTTCGACTTCACCGTGGAGTATCGTCCGGGTCGCCTTAGCACCGTGGCCGACGCCGACCACGACACGGACACCGGCGACTCGGCAGGGGCGGCGCTCTGCATCCGCTCGGGGGCCTCCTTCGCCCTCCTTGACGACGTTCGCAGGGCTACCGCAGACGCGCCCGATGCTCAGCTTCTTCGACAGGACCTCACAGTCGGTGACCTGGCCGAGCCGTGGCGCTTGACGAACGGGTTGCTCCTACATGGCCGTCGCCTCTTTGTGCCGGATCACTGCGATCTCCGTCACCAGGTCCTGTTGTTGACCCACTCAGCCGGCCATGAGGGTGTGCAGAAGACCCTCCACCGTCTCTGTGCTGATTTCTACATTCCCGGTGATCGGGCCTTGGTCCGGGACTGGGTGCGTTCTTGCGTTACGTGCTAGCGTAACAAAACAGAGACACTGTGTCCGGCAGGGCTGCTACTGCCCTTGGAGGTGCCCTCTCAAGTCTGGGACGATATCTCCATGGACTTCATTGAGGGACTCCCTAAGGTGGGCGGCAAGTCCGTCATCCTCACAGTGGTCAATCGCTTCTCCAAGTACGCCCACTTCATCGCGCTTGGCCATCCTTACACCGCCACCTCCGTGGCTCGGGCCTTCTTCGACGGCATCGTTTGCCTACACGGGTTTCTCTCTTCGATCGTCAGCGACTGGGACCCGGTGTTCACGGGGCATGTTTGGCGCGATCTCTTCAGGATGGCGGGCGTGAAGCTACGCTTAAGCACGGCATTCCATCCTCAGACGGACGGTCAATCCGAGGTGGTCAACAAGGTGATTGCCATGTATTTGTGTTGTGTTACAGGTGATCGTCCACGTGCTTGGGTGGACTGGCTTGCGTGGGCGGAGTACTGCTACAACACTTCTTATCACTCCGCCCTGCGCGCCACGCCATTCGAGGTGGTCTATGGCCGACCGCCCCGCCCATCCTACCGGTTGACCCGGAGACGGCTAGGACGGAAGCGACGGCTGATCTTCTTCGCAGCCGCGACGAGATGCTTGCTGAGGTGCGCCAACGCCTCGTTCAGGCCCAGCAGTTGGCCAAACATTACTATGACGGCCACCACCGCGAGGCGGAGTTCGCGGTGGGCGACTGGGTGTGGCTGCGTCTTCTTCACCGTTCTACGCAGTCCCTTGACCCTCGTGCAAGGCGCAAACTAGTCACGCGCTACGTCGGGCCATTTTCCGTGCTGGAGCGCATCAGCAAGATGGCCTACCGTCTTCAGCTTCCGGTCGGTGCTTGCATCCACGACGTCTTCCATGTGGGGCTCCTCAAGCCTTTCCGTGTGGAGCCACCGGCAGCAACGCCGGCACTACCCCTGACCTCCGACGGGCGACTTCTTCCCGGGCCAGCAAAGGTGTTGCAGGCCCAACTACGTCGCGGGGTGTGGTACTTGTTGATCCAGTGGGAAGGCCTTCCTGAGGAGAACGCAACGTGGGAGCATCGTGACGACTTCACTCAACACTATCCAGACTTCCAGCTCGAGGACGAGTTGTTTGCGCAGGCGGGGAGAGATGTTATGGCCGGTACTACGTACCAACGGAGGAGGCCCAATGGGCAGGGTTAGTTACGGGCTTAGCCCAAGTTATCTTAGCTATCTTAGAGTCCAAGTTATATTAGAGTCTAAGTTATCTTAGATATCTTAGAGTCCAAGTTATTGAGATTATATAAACAGGTGTAAACAGCTATTTTGAGATCAAGCAATAAGACTATTCTATTGCCCGGCTCCCAGAGGAGCCGGAACCCTAGCCGCCGCATCCTCTACTCACCGCCGCCTCCTCCCTGCGCCAAGACAGCACCGTCGCGCCGGCTACGGCGACCTCACCTCCTCCAACCCCCCTCCTATCCGTATAATCTGAGGTAGAGGCCTGGTAGAGCCCCTAGCTCCTACCAGCTACCTTACCTTGCACATGATATGCAAGTCTGCTACCCTATCTTGTGCTCTTCTGTGAAAAACATGAGTGCAATACAACAACACCAATAACAAAAGGAGAGATGCAGGATTGAGAGCATACTAGCAATCAAGAATATAAAATTGTCCTGAGATAAAACTGCCCTGAACTGGAACTGACAGAGCAAAATCTGAAGCACGTCGGCCACAAAAAAGGTTGGTTCTTCATGGACTTGACACAAGATTGGCTAGAGGTAAACTGAAAACAAGACCTAATACTACTAACAGTGTACTCCCTCTGTACCTAAATATTTGTTGTTGGGGAAAACTAATAAAAGTTTCCCCAGCCACAAGTATTGTAGTACAGAGGGAGTAAAATCAGAACACGTTTCACATATTTGCCTACTCTGTAAAACCCCAAACACAAACTGTCTGTCCAAACTCCCAAGACGAGCACCATTATTTGATGAACAATGTTCCCATGGTTTTGCTCCCCACTCAATTGAAATCCTTCGAACAGGGCAAAACAACCAGTGTAAGGAACTTCAGACGAGCACTCTAAAATTACAATGCTCTGCCTCCTATCCATGTCAGTTTGGTGTTTAGATTGGAGATGAGAGTGAGAAAAGATAGTAACACCCTGGTACCCTACCTTCCACATGTATGATTTGCTTCTGCAAAGACACAAGACACAACGACACCAATAATAAAAGAAGAGATACATCAAGAGCAGACCATCTCTACTTAGCAGTTACCAGCAATCGAGGCTATACAATAGGAAACAGCTGAGAAAATATCCAAGATGAGCGCGGGGAGAAGAAAGAAGCGTCGATGCAGCACACGAAAATCAAGGGACCAGACTCTTCCTTTACATGGTTTCATGATAATCACACGATGCAACCACCCAAGTTAAAACTGTCCTGAACTGGAACGGAGTCTCAGGATCAAATGGACAAGATGGAAAGGGCAGAAGCCAAATCTGAAGCAAATCCACCCCAAAAGATTGATTCGTCAATGGATATTACACAAGAAGGCCCGCTATATCATAACTGAAAACAAACACTCATACTAGTAAGTAGTAACAATGTAACATTGTAAGATCAAAATATGTTCCACATATTCACTTACTCTGTAAAACTCCAAACACAAACTCTTTGTTCCAGTTCCTCACAAAAAGAAAAAACTATGATCCAATAATAGGTAAGCAGATCTTGATTTGCTACATGTTCTATATTTAAGCAGATAAATGCCAAACTGTTGTCATGTAATGCATATACTGAAGTGACTGTAAACAGCAGAAGCAACAGGCCATGAATTCATGTACAACTGTAAAAGGTTCAGTAAAAGGTTCAGAAGTTTCCTTACGTGTTATTTTGAATTGTTTCTCAGGGACAACAAAGTCGATTCACCACTGAATATTACATACATAAGCTAAGGGCAAGAAAGCTGCTTCCTGGAGTGTAAATAATGCAAATAAGAAACTGTTCATTTTCTCTGAATTTACATAGGACTGAACAAACTGACATTATTATCTATCCTCCACAAACTGATACTGTAATTATCACCAACCTTAATGATGACGTGTATGTCCCCAACATGAATTTTATGCACCATTAACAGTGTGCAAGGGTAACCGAGGATCTATGCTGTGACAAGACACTGTACAGCAAAGAAGTTTGGCTCCTGCTTGATGCGCTACATTTCTGATTCAAATCCAATGTTCCAAAACCCTTCGGGTGTCAATGGAGGGGCATATCTGTATCTGTGTCTAGACACACCATCATGATGCTCGCACCTCATACTTGTAGCACCATCACCATTTACACGGCCATCAGGAAGCACAGCATCATAGAACTTCTTGCACTGCTTGCATTCAACACCTTTCAGATTCGCCCGATCAGCTTTCTTTCTTACAGGTTCTGTATATTTGAAATCTTTATTCGGTGGCTGGATTGAAATCGAGCTTCGCTGCTTGGGAACTGGTATGCTGTTGAGGCCCTGAGGGACAATATTGATGTCTTGAGTCTCATCATCTGAGTTATTGAAGTCCATATCTTGGGGAGGAGGGGCAGCAAGAGCTAGTGCCTCTTCTCTGGTTGTAGGGTTCCTGACCGTATTTCTTGCAGCCTCTAGAGGAGTATCAAGAAAATCATCATGTGGATCAACAACACCTGGTTCCGTACGCACACGAGTTTCCCTCCAGTGTACACTTGGGCGGGTGAAACTAGATGATGCATCTGCCTTTGAAGTGCTAGCAGCATTCTTGTGCCGAGGGTTAGTTGCATGAGGTGGTAGACAAAGGCGCGAGGTACTGAACACGCTCCTGACAGAGGTACCATTTTGGGCCTTCACACATGAACTAGGTGAATTCTTTTGGTCTTCAGTCTTAGAAACTACCTGAATGCTCTCATTTTTCGTGTCTTGTAAATCTGGAAATCAAAGTGAGGTGTTAATACAGTATCCAACCAGTAACTCCTACATATTTAAGACACATGCATCTTAGGTCATAGGATTGACAGAAAAGACAAACTGATATTTATCAGGATATAATGCACCATTGATCATATTTGCACAAAAAGTACAGACCCTTATATGTGATTCTTAAAGTATAGTGGTAAATCAGAAACAAAAGTGTGATACTGGATTAAGAAAACTTAAGTAGCTCATGTGCTAGGATTGACAGAAAAGAGATGCTATCAAATTGACATTCGTCAGAATATAATGCATCATTAATCATATTTGCACAAAAAAATACAGATCCTTATATGTTTCTTAAATTTTAGCAGTAATACCGGAACAATACCGTGATTAAGAAAACTTAAGTAGCTCTACGAATTTGGGAAGTCATGGGGATGTACCTGTAAACTTTCTCTTACTTGGAGGACTTCCACAGGACTTCCGATTCACAGGGGACTTGGAGCCTTCACTCGGGTCAATCTTGGAGCCTTCATTCTGGTCAATCTTGGAGCCTTCCATCTCCGCGATCTTTCCTAGAAGATAGTTGTGCTCAGACTTGAGATGCTTGTATTGTGTCGTCGCATGATTGAATTTATTCTGCTCAAGAAGAAGATCCTTATCCTTCAACTCCAACTGATGTAGCAGCTGCTGATGGGCCTCCCTCTCACTTGAATTCTCAGCAGCCCTCTCCCCAATCTCTCTTTTGAGCCGACGAATCACCTCATCTTTCTCCATTTCCTCCTCCAATCTCCCCCTCTCCCTGGATATCTCAGCAGCCTTCACCTCAATCTCCCTTTCGAGCCGGTGGATCACCTCATCTTTCTTCATTTCCTCCTCCAATCTCCCCCTCACCCTTGATATCTCAGAATCCTTCTCCTCAATCTCCCTTTGGAGCCGACGAATCACCTCATCTTTCTTCATTTCCTCCTCCAATCTCCCCCTCACCCTTGATATCTCAGCATCCTTCTCCCCGATCTCCCTTTCGAGCCGGTGGACCACCTCATCTTTCTTCATTTCCTCATCCAATCTCCCCAGAAGCTGCTTCTTCTCAGCATCGTGCTCCGCAGCCAACCGCTCGGCGTTGAGGAGCATCCCTCGCATCTCCTCGAGAGAGCTCTCCAGCTGCAGCAGCCTATCCTCCGCACGCCGCTTGCCGCGACTGAGCTCCTCCAGCTGGCTCAGCAGGCCGGCCTCCTTCTGCCCCCACTCATCCTCGGCCTCCCTCGTGGCAATGGAATCGGCCAGCCGCGCGTGGAGGAGCTTTGACTTGGCCTGGAAGTGCGGGAAGATCTGGCTGCAGAAGATGAACTCCATCTGGGAGACCCGGTCCTTCACCTCCTGGATGGTGGCCACCAGGATGGTGCTCATCCCGGTGATGTACTTGAAATCGTCCGCCGCCGCGTCGGCGCCGCAATCGGCGGCCGAGAAGCCCACCGCCTTGCCCTCCATTTCGGCAACCAGGGGCGGATCTAGATGGTGCGCCGGGTGGGGACCCGAATTCGTGGAAGCTAGGAGTGCGGCGGAGGGCCAAGGCGACAGAGGGAGAGGAGGGGGGGCACCGCCGTCAGGAGGGCCGGCGAGGAGAGCGAACTGGGGTTAGGGTTGGTGGTGTGGAGGGGATGAGATGGGAGGGATTTGGGGATCTCCAAATTTAGAGCGCGCTCTTTCAAAACTACTCGTATTGTTTCCGGCGCTCTGCCTCCGATTTTGGAATGTGGCCGAGGCTGGCGCTAGGCCCCATCCGGATGTAGTTAGCAAAAATACAGCAGCCTCGTCAGCCGTTGGATGCACGCAATCTTTATCGTCCGTTCACTTCCCACAACCTATGGCTCGATGGTCGCCCGCCAGCAGCGCTTGACACCACCGGCCGTCACAATAGCTCCTCTTGCAGCATTGACAGTGGTGGCGCAGTCGAGCACCGATTTGCATCATGATCTTCATGGTAGCACGGTCTTGTCGTTGCAACACCTGCTTGCGGCATAATGGTCGTCGCAGCACGGGCTCAAGTCATGGTGGCCATGGCAGCACGGCAGAGCCGTTGTAACACTAGCTTGTAGCATGATGATCGTCGCAACACGGGCTCATAGCATGCTCACATAGCAGCACGACAGCGACGCCATCACAGCACCGGTCTACAGCATGATGGTTGTCACAACAACACATCACAACATGATCGCCATGGTAGCACGGTCGCACCGGCGCAGCTCCTGACGCTCCCTTCGCTCAATCTCTTTCAACTGCGATGAAAGGATCGATATGGTTGACTAGAGGGGGTGAATAGACAACGACCACTTTTTAATTAATCTTAGCAAGTTAAGGTAAACAACATACGGGTTCACAAATATTACGACAATGAGGTGAACCCTAATGGAGCTAACAACGAGAGCTATTAAGACAAGTAAGATATAGTTAACAACATAAGCATGCACAAAGTAAAGGTTAGAGATAACCACAAGTGGAACCGATGGAGACGAGGATGTGTTACCGAAGTTCCTTCCCTTTGACAGGAAGTACGTCTCCGTTGGACCGGTGTGGAGGCACAGTGCTCCTCAATAAGCCACTAAGGCCACCGTATTCTCCTCACGCCCTCGCACGATGCAAGGTACCATGATTCCACTATAGGTGCCCTTGAAGGCGGCGACCGAACCTTTACAAACAAGGTTGGGGCAAACTCCACACAAAGCTTGGAGGCTCCCAACTAGACCACGAAGCTTCACCATAATGAAATATGGCTTCGAGGCGACCTCAACCGTCTAGGATGCTCAAACACCCAAGAGTAACAAGATCCGTAAGGATTGGTGGGGGAATCAACTTTTCTCTTGGTGGAAGTGTGGATCTAGGCCTTCTCAACCAATCCCTAAAGAATCAACAAGTTTGATTGGCTAGGGAGAGAGATCGGGCACTTTTGAGCTTGGGGCGCAACAATGGAGCTTAGGAAGGTAAGAGATGAGGTTCCACGGCTAGAAGAACCCTTTATATAATGGGGGGAAAAATCAGACCGTTTTCCCACTCTCTGCCCGAGCTCCAGTGGTACTACCGCTGGCTGCAGCGGTACTACCGCTCGCACTCCAGCGGTACTACCGCTGACCAGGGGCGGTACTACCGCCGACTAGCGGTACTACCGCTCGCACTCCAGCGGTACTACCGCTGGCCCCAGAGGTACTACCGCTGGGCCCCTGGTAGTGCAAAAGCACTACCACCGCCAAGAAAGTCTTCGCAAAAAGGTCCGTCCACGAACAACCGCTATGCAAGCGGTACTAAGCTCCTGAAGCGGTACTACCGCTGACCAGGGGCGGTACTACCGCCAGCCAGCGGTACTACCACTGGCTGCAGCGGTACTACCGCTAGGGCCAGCGGTACTACCGCTGGGGACCATTTTGCAAGGAGGAAAGAAACACAGTGGCGGGGGCCGCTCCAAAGATGAAGGTAAGGGAGAATATGTGAAGTGTGCGCGTGCAAAGATAGATTCCACCCAAACCTTTCCACTACGGTTGCCCTCTTAATAGCACGGCTTTCCTATGACTCAAATAAAGAGAATCGTAGAGAGCGTCTTGCTTCCGTTCCATGAATGAGGAGGCGAGTCGTCTTGTGCCGTTGACGTGTGTTATTTGAAACCTTAACACACACGGTTAGTCCTTTACGGCACTGTCATCAATCACCAAAATTACTTAGGCATAAACTATGCCCCAACAATCTCCCCCTTTTTGGTGGATTGATGACAATACCGGATTTGCACAGAGAATAATATGAGAACAAAAAGGTAGAGATATATGACAATACGGGGCATATGACTCACAACATATGATGGAAATAAATCTCACATAAGTTCATGTCTCACAAACGAAAGCAAACTAGAAGCAAACCAAGTTCGAAGCAAACCACGAAAGAAAGCAAAGCAAGGCAAAGTTCGACTCTGAAAGCAAATCCAGCTCCTAGACTCTCTCCCCCTTTGGCACAAGACACCAAAAAGGGGCACACCTAACGCCACAGGTGGTTACTCCTCATCCTCAGCATCGCCAGGCTCGTCGGTACCCTCCTGATCGTCCTGCTCCTCCTCTTCCTCCTCATCGCCAGACCACTGGTAACCTTGAGCCTGCATCCAAGTAGCCTCTGGAGTGATGTCATCCTCTGATCCGCTGGAGATGTCCACATCAAGAGTCCTTAGAACACGCTTGTGCCTCTGGCGGCTCTCCTTATGAGCCACGTGCACCTGGTACTGGCCCTTGGCCTGCATACAGAATAGGGTCTTCATCTTATCCTGCAGTTTGATGGCCCAAGATGGCATGGCAGAAGAGCGGGACTGAGAGGCGGTTCCTCTGTCAGCAGCAGTCTTTGTGTCAGTATCCATGTGCTGAGAGGAAGTTAATGGGTTGGCCCATTTATCCTTGACGCGAAGCTTGACCGGGTCGTGCACAATGTAGTCAGACTGAACGTAGAGCTGCTCCTGCGGATAAGTATCTTGCCATTTCTGACGAATATAAGCGAACAGATAGGGCCCGTAGATGGGAACCTTACGCATGATGATGCAGTTCCAGAGCTCCGTGAACATCACATCAGAAATATCAAGAGGGGCAGACTCCTTAGTCATAGCCTCCTCACAAAGCAGCAGCATCTCAGCCAAAGAGCCACGAACCTCGTCGAAGTTACCAATGCAAGGGAAGAGGGTGTTGCGGAAGATCCGATGCATGATGTCCAGATGCTTGGGGAGCACACCCTTCCTCACATAGAGTTGCTGCAATCTGTCCTTTGCTGGGGGCCTATCGGTGGGAGCTGCAGCATGAGGACGTGACCCAAGTGGAGTGTCAGCTCCCTGGAAGTCAACCTTGAGGAATGTCATGAATTCACGCCAGGTGCCGGTCATCTTCTGAGTCCCAGTCATCCACACCATAGAGCGCTCTTCATCAGGAGAGAAGTGGACCGTGACATAGAACTGGGCAACAGCAGTGGGGTCAAAATCTGTCTTGAAAGTGATGATGTCCTTGATGCCCAGTTTGTCAATCAGAGAGAGGGCATCACCAAAATAGTCCAGGTTTCGCTGAAGATGAGCTAGGTCAATCCACTGAACGGGGACATAGTTCTTCTTGAAATGCATGACAATATCACGGTAGATCCTACAGTGATATTTTGCCCAAACATGGTCAACATTCTTGATCACAGCCTTCTCTTTGAGATAATGGTTCTGAGTGCGAAACCGCAGAAAGTCCTTGGGGGCCATTGTTCGGACATTGATCCCCTTATCCTTGTTCGCGGTCTTCTTGAAGGACTGCTTTTTGGGTTGCAGACCTGAAGTGGCGGAACCCTCGGGAGCCTCTGGGTTGCGATACTGCTTTGACTGCGTGTCCCGTGGGGGGTTCGAACGGCGAGAACCACCTGTGACAGAAAACACACAGCGAAAAGAGGCGACAAAAAGAGTCAAGGCAATGAACTAGAAAAAACAGAAAAATAAACACTCATTGCCAAGCACACGAAAAGAATGCACAGTGAATCCTCCTGGCGGTAGTACCGCTACCCCTGGCGGTAGTACCGCTGGGGGTCCTAGCGGTAGTACCGCTACCCCTGGCGGTAGTACCGCTGGGGTTTTGACTTTCAGATCTGACAGATAAAATAGACCTCATGCATAGGGCTACACGATTTTTACGAGGGGCATGGGCTGTATATGAACACTAAGAACTCCACCACAGCCCTACTCACATGAGGATCATATGTATCACCGAAATAAGTACATGCCTAGGCAAGAGAGAGCAAGTTTTAGATCTAATCCAACCATAGTTCAAGTGCTTGATCTAAAACAAGTAAATCCTAGGGCATGGCAAAATAATCAGCAACGATTCATAGGACCTACACTCCCCGCAAATATCTCCTTCATGCCATCCAAGAACAAGGCACAAGATCAAAGACATGGATCCAATCCCCCAATGCTCCTAACCCTAGAACAAGAACATCAACCAATAGAAGAAGGGGAGGAGCTTTACCGGGATTCATGGCCCTTGGAGGAGGAAGGAGAAGTGGAGCAACCCCTCCAATCCAAGGGAGAGAAGGAGCTCCACGAAACAAGATCAAAACAGGGGATTTCGGGCTAGGGGAGGGAGGAGCCACGAGGAAGAAGAAAGAGCGTGGGAAAAACGGGCCCCCCCTCCTTTATATAGCCCAAGGGGTATGGGCCAGCGGTAGTACCGCTGGATGCAGCGGTAGTACCGCTGGGGCCTGGCGGTAGTACCGCTCCCCCTTGAGACAGCCCTAAAAATTTCCTAGCAGGTCGTGTTAGATGGGAATCCTGGCGGTAGTACCGCTGCAAATGTCACAACGCGACCTAGGATAAGAGAAGAACTTGGGCAAATGACAAGTAAGAAAAAAGAGATAGCACCTAGAAATATGTACTGACTTGTCATTGTATATCCTTTCTTCTATACGAAAGAAAGGTGGGAGGGGCGGTGGCCGAGGCCACCTATGTTTGAGACAATGGTATGACACCACGAAGAATTATCCTTGGGTTCATGACCAATGCTCGTCTTTGAAGCACGAGTGCCATTTGACAATGGCTAAAGTGAAAGACTAGATTGATTTATGCATAATGGGGGGAGGGAAAGTTCATTGAGAGAACAACACTCCCCCTATGTCCATGCCTACATCTAGACCAAGATGGAATACAAAGTGAGGTGCAACATGCCTAGTTTCAATCCACATTACTTGAATCAATGATATTTAGCTCATGCCTTAACTCCCGGAACCTTGCTTCATCTAGGGGCTTAGTGAAAATATCTGCAAGTTGCTCTTCAGTGTGGATGAAATGAACCTCGATATCACCTAGCTTGATATGTTCACGAATGAAGTGATGGCGAATATCAATATGTTTGGTTTTGCTATGTTGTAGTGGGTTGAGGGAAATATTGATAGCACTTTGATTGACACATAGAAGAGGCACTTTGTCACAAGTGACACCATAATCCTTTAAAGTTTGCCTCATCCATAGCAATTGTGCACAACAACTTGCAGCTGCCACATACTCAGCTTCGGTGGATGATAAGGAGACGCAATTCTGCTTCTTTGACGACCAACTTACCAATGAGCGACCAAGGAATTGGCATCCTCCAGACGTTGACTTCCTCTCCACACAATCTCCTGCCCAATCTGAGTCAGAGTAGCCAACTAGATTGAAGTTTGCTCCTTTGGGATACCAAAGGCCAAAGTTTGGGGTATGAGCCAAATATCGAAAGATTCGCTTAACAGCCATGTAATGGATTTCTTTTGGTGCGGATTGAAACCGTGCACATATCCTTACACTCAACATAATATCCGGTCTAGATGCACAAAGGTAAAGGAGGGATCCAATCATGGAGCGATATACCTTTTGATCCACTGCTTTACCATTGGGATCACTGTCAAGCTTGCATCTTGTTGGCATGGGGAACTTGACCGGTTTGACATCTTCGAGCTCGAACCGTTTGAGCATGTCTTGAGTGTACTTGGCTTGTTTGATGAATGTCCCTTCTAGACCTTGTGTAATCTCGAACCCGAAGAAGAACTTCAACTCTCCCATCATGGACATCTCAAACTTCTCAGTCATTAGTGCAGCAAATTCTTCATTGAAGGAAATGTTAGGAGAGCCAAAGATAATATCATCAACATATAGTTGGCATATGAACAAATCCCCTTTAACCCTCTTAGTAAAAAGAGTGGGATCTATCTTCCCAATTTCAAACCCACGATCTTGTAACAACTCAGTAAGATACTCATACCACGTGCGTGGGGCTTGTTTAAGGCCATAGAGTGCCTTATTAAGTTTGTACACATGATTGGGGAGCTTGGGATGTTCGAATCCAGGGGGTTGTTTGACATAGACCAACTCATTCAAAGGACCATTAAGAAAGGCACTTTTCACATCCATTTGTTGTAATTTGAAGTTATGATGAGAAGCAAATGCAAGCAACATGCAAATAGATTCTAGACGAGCAACAGGGGCAAAGGTTTCACCGTAGTCGATACCCTCGACTTGGGAGTAGCCTTGAGCCACCAATCTTGCCTTGTTTTGAATCACAATCCCATTGGCATCTTGCTTGTTCTTGAATATCCATTTGGTCTCGATGACATTATGTTCCTCCATTGGCCTAGGCACTAAATCCCAGACTTGGTTGCGCTCAAAGTTGTTAAGTTCTTCGTGCATGGCCATAAGCCAATCCTCATCATCGAGCGCTTCCTGTACCTGGTGAGGTTCACAATACGAGACAAACGTGTAATGCTCACAATAATTCCAAATCTGTTGACGGGTGGATACTCCCCTTTTTAAACTGCCAAGTACATTCTTCATAAGATGTGACTTGACTCTCAGCTTGTTCGCAATCTTGGCTGCTCGACGCTCCAAGAGCTCTTCATTAGATAATGGGGGAGCATCGACTTGTTTCCTTTGCTTGCCCTTGCGTCTTGAGCCGGCTGTTGGTGCTCCAGAAGGGAATTGTGAGACCGTATCCTGATCATCTTGTCCTTCGACTTGAGCAGGTTCACTAGTTTGTTCTTGTATTTGTGGTTGCTCTTGATCTTGATCTTGTGCTTCTGCTTGGTCTGGATCTCGGGGTTGCACTTGATCTTGATCATGAGCAGGTTCGGAGTCTTGGGGTAGTGCTTGAATATTCTGAGACACATCATCATTGTTGGGCAATTTATCTTGACCTTGAGCTTGTTTATTTTGTTGAGAGTCTTCTCTTTGTTCATCGGAAGCGTGTGGGGCTTGTGGAGGTGATGGATCCACTTGAGTAGAGCATTGTCCTTCTCCTTCGGCCACAAGGGGTTCCTCAATGGGGAGTATTTGACCAATCCCCATTCTTCTTATGGCTTGGGGGGGGGGGAATTTCATCACCTACATCACAAAGACCACTTTGCTCCACTTGGGAGCCATTATTTTCATCAAACTCTACGTTACACGTCTCCTCAATTAGTCCGGTGGACTTGTTGAGGACACGGTAAGCATGAGAGTTTGTAGCATAACCAACAAAGATACCCTCATGTGCTCTAGAATCAAATTTAGCTAACCGTGCACCTTTCTTGAGAATGAAACACTTACAACCGAATACCCGGAAGTACTTGAGATTGGGTTTGTTTCCAGTTAGAATCTCATACGGAGTCTTGTTCAAGCCTTTGCGGATGTAGAGCCGATTGGATGCATGACATGCTGTGTTGATGGCCTCTGCCCAGAAGTTATATGGAGATTTGAATTCTGCCATCATTGTCCTTGCAGCATCTATCAAGGTCCGGTTCTTCCTTTCTGCCACGCCGTTTTGTTGAGGGGTATATGATGCAGAATATTGGTGTTTTATTCCCTCATCACCTAGAAACTCATCTAAGGTGTAGTTCTTGAACTCGGTGCCGTTGTCACTTCTAATCATCAAGATCTTTGCTTCATGTTGACGTTGCGCTTCATTAGCAAAGTTGATGACCGTTTGTTGAGTTTCACTCTTCTTTTTAAAGAAATATACCCAGGTATATCTTGAGTAGTCGTCAACAATCACTAAGCAATACTTTCTCCCTCCAAGACTATGAAATGATGGAGGACCAAACAAATCCATATGGAGAAGTTCCAATGGCCTCTTAGTGTAGATAAGAGTCGTTGGACGATGAGCAGTTTCATGAATCTTTCCTTCAATGCAAGCACTGCAAACATGATCTTTAGCAAAGCTCACATTTGTTAGTCCACGAATATGGTCCCCTGTTAGAAGACTTTGCAAAGATCTCATATTGACATGAGCTAAACGGCGATGCCAAAGCCAGCCCACGTCAACTTTAGCCATTAAACATGTCGCAGTCTTAGTGGGTCGCTTTGAGAAGTTCACCACATAAAGACCATTTTCGACATGTCCAACATAGGCTACTTTAAGAGTCTTGCTCCTCAGGAGGACCACAGTATCAAGATTAAAGAATGTGGAAAAACCCATAATTGCGAGTTGACGAACCGAAAGTAAATTGTAGGCAAGTGACTCAACAAGCATGACCTTCTCAATAGATAGATCTTGAGAGATGACCACCTTACCAAATCCCAATACCTTTGAAGAGGATGCGTCGGCGAATTGGACATGGGTGGGCATAGATGGAGAAGGATGCACATCCACCACTAAGTCCTTGCTTCCGGTCATATGATTTGTTGCTCCACTATCGAGCAACCATGACACCCCACCGGAAGCAAACTCCTGCAATAGATCAAGGCTTGGTTTTAGGTACCCATTTTTTAATGGGCCCTTTCATGTTAGAGACAAGGGTCTTAGGAACCCAGATAGCCCATTCAACATCCTCATCGTAGGAACCAACAAATCTGGCATAAACATGCCCATCACTAGCACAACATAAGACATAAGAAGAATTGAATTTGCCGGCTGTGTTAGTAGGAATGGTTTTGCCCTTCTTGAGGTTTCCATAGTCCACCTTGTTCCTGTTCACCTTTTGAGTCCCCTCACCCTCTTTGACAAAGATGTCCATGAGGGTGGGAGATTGTTTGTTCCTGTTCCTCTTTTTACCTTTTGACTTGGAGGTAAGTCCAAGTCCCTCCTTTCCTACAACACCCTTTTTAGTGCTCAAGAGGTCGTTCAGACTCTTCTCACCTTGTATGCATGCCACAAGGCCCTTCTCAAGTTTCTCCTTTAACTTGGCATTTTCCTCCACAAGATGTACATGCTCACAACACGGGTTAGTTGCACAAGCATTATCAATTAACACAAAGGGAGGGCAAGTAGAGATCTCCTTGGTAAGCTTTGCTTGGAGTTGATCATGAGACTCTTTTAGAGAGAAATGAGCACCTTTCAAGACCTTGTGGGCCTTATCAAGTGTGTCAAACTCCTCTTTGAGTCTGTCATGGCCAACCCCAAGAGCATACTTTTGAGACTTAAGCATACGAGTAAGAACAACATCATGATCTAGTTTCTTTTGCATTTTAGCACAGTCATCGTTGTATGATTCCTCAAGAGCCAAACGAAGAGTGCGCTCCTCTTCTAGAGCATTAGATAATTCGGCAATTTCATCGGCATATTCACGACTGTGTCCCTGAAGCTTGGAGATGGTCTCCTCATGAGACTCAATGAGGCCAGTGGCCTCACCCAGTTGTTCCAAGAGAGCAACAAAGTGCTTCTTGGGTTCTCCCTTAATAGTGCACAGAAACTTGTCAAGATCATGCTCATTAAGTTCCCCAACATCACTATCTTCAACACAATTTAACAATGAAGGAGCAGAAGCAATGTTGGTCTTAATGATGGGAGTTACCTGATTGATACCTTTTGCCATGAGGCACTTGGTGATGTGGTTCTCGTTGGGGGCGTTGAAGAGAGACACCTTCTGGGGAGAGGTAGTGGCAATAGCAACAGTTGCCGTTGCCACTGTATCATCATCATCACAATCATCATATGAAGGATACTCTTCAAGGGCCACCATCCCTTTTGGGTGAGGTTTCTTCACAAAGTTGTTCTTGATTGGAAATGATTTGGTTTTGTCTTTGCGAATGAGCTTGCCTCCGTTGTCTTCCCTTTTTAGGGACATTCGGCCACGAAGTGACTCACGTTACCACAGTTATAACATGTCCTTACTCGTTGTTTGGGTTTGAATCCACTCGAGTTGTTCTTGGTGAAGGTGGGTCTTGAGTTCCTCTTGTTGCCCCAGAATTGCCTTGATGCAAGAGCCATGTGCTCATGATAGGCATACTTTGTGTCTTCAGGGCAGCCCTCCTCTTCCTCATCATCTTCTTCTTCTTCAAGCATTGCTTTTGCTTTCAACGCAAGGTTGGGTGAAGTTGTCTTTGATCGAACACGAGCAAGAGCATTGTCGGCTGTTTCGTTCATGATTGACATTGCAATGAATTCATCCAACACCTCAGTGGAAGACAAGGAGTGGAAGTCTGGCCGCTGACGAATGACAGATGACATGGCTTTGTTGAAAGGCATGATGGCTTTAAGGAACTTGCGCTTGACCCATGTATCATCCACATCCTTGCTTCCATGATCCTTGAGCGCGACAGCAATAGCAGTCACCCTCCGATAGAGATCACGGGGGTCCTCGTCTTCCTTCATGACAAACTCATCGGCCTTATCAAGTATCACTTCATAGTTGGATCGTTGAATGCTTGAGCTTCCCTTGTACAACACCATAATATGCTCCCAACAATCCTTGGCCAAAGTGAAGGGACGCAAGTGAGGAAGATCTTCAAGTGGCACTGCACACTAGAGAATAAACAAAGCAGAGTGATTGTATTGATTGTCTGCATCTTCTCTTCGAGTGAGGTTGCTTGGATCATGGGGATAATATCCTTGCTCGATGATTCTCCACAAGTTTGTTGAGATGTGATTCAAATGAGACTTAATAGAAAATACCTAGTTAGCAAAGTCACCTTTCACAAGCTTAGGAGGAGGACCAACAGGATTAAGACGAGGTGCGGGAACGGATCCTCCATAGACCATGGGGGTGGAACTGAGGCATATGTTCCAGTCCCATCCTTTTCGTGAGATGAGGAAGGTCGATAGACCATGGCGGGGTGGAACGGATCCTCCATAGACCATGGGGTAAAGGATCGATATGGTTGACTAGAGGGGGGGGGGTGAATAGACAACGACCACTTTTTAATTAATCTTAGCAAGTTAAGGTAAACAACATACGGGTTCACAAATATTACGACAATGAGGTGAAACCTAATGGAGCTAACAACGAGAGCTATTAAGACAAGTAAGATATAGTTAACAACATAAGCATGCACAAAGTAAAGGTTAGAGATAACCACAAGTGGAATCGATGGAGACGAGGATGTGTTACCGAAGTTCCTTCCCATTGACAGGAAGTACGTCTCCGTTGGAGCGGTGTGGAGGCACAATGCTCCCCAATAAGCCACTAAGGCCACCGTATTCTCCTCACGCCCTCGCACGATGCAAGGTACCGTGATTCCACTACAGGTGCCCTTGAAGGCGGCGACCGAACCTTTACAAACAAGGTTGGGGCAAACTCCACACAAAGCTTGGAGGCTCCCAACTAGACCACGAAGCTTCACCACAATGGAATATGGCTTCGAGGCGACCTCAACCGTCTAGGATGCTCAAACACCCAAGAGTAACAAGATCCGCAAGGGATTGGTGGGGGAATCAACTTTTCTCTTGGTGGAAGTGTGGATCTAGGCCTTCTCAACCAATCCCTAAAGAATCAACAAGTTTGATTGGCTAGGGAGAGAGATCAGGCACTTTTGAGCTTGGGGCGCAACAATGGAGCTTAGGAAGGTAAGAGATGAGGTTCCACAGCTAGAAGAACCCTTTATATAGTGGGGGGGAAAATTAGACCGTTTTCCCACTCTCTGCCCGAGCTCCAGCGGTACTACCGCTGGCTGCAGTGGTACTACCGCTGGCACTCCAGCGGTACTACCGCTGACTAGGGGCGGTACTACCGCTGGTTGCAGCGGTACTACCGCTGGCACTCTAGCGGTACTACCGCTGGGCCCGTGGTAGTGCAAAAGCACTACCACCGCCAAGAAAGTCTTCGCAAAAAGGTCCGTCCACGAACAACCGCTAGACAAGCGGTACTAAGCTCCTGGAGTGGTACTACCACGGACCAGGGGCGGTACTACCGCCAGCCAGCGGTACTACCGCTGGCTGTAGCGGTACTACCGCTAGCATTCCAGCGGTACTACCGCTAGGGCCAGCGGTACTACCGCTGGGGACCATTTTGCAAGGAGGAAAGAAACACAGTGGCGGGGGCCGCTCCAAAGATGAAGGTAAGGGAGAACATGTGAAGTGTGCGCGTGCAAAGATAGATTCCACCCAAACCTTTCCACCACGGTTCCCCTCTTAATAGTACGGCTTTCCTATGACTCAAATAAAGAGAATCGTAGAGAGCGCCGTGCTTCCGTTCCGTGAATGAGGAGGCGAGTCGTCTTGTGCCGTTGACGTGTGTTATCTGAAACCTTAACACACACGGTTAGTCCTTTACGGTACTGTCATCAATCACCAAAATTACTTAGGCATAAACTATGCCCCAACATGCGACCACCTAGCAAACTCAATGCCGACGACCTCCCCCCTCCCTCCCCCCTCAACTTTGGCGAGCTCCAGTCGTCGCACGACATACAACACCAATAGCCCCTTTACAGCACTAGCTCGCAAAAACAGGCAAGCCTCCTTCTGCCGCCACTCATTCTCGGCCTCCCTCATGGTAGTGGAAATGGCGAGCCACGCGTGGAGGAGCTTCGACTTAGCCTGGAAGTGCGAGGAGATCTGGGTGCAAAAGATGAAATCCATCTAGGAGATCCGGTCCTTTGCCTCGTCTTGCCCACCGCCTTGCCCTCCATTTCAGCAACCAGGGTCGGATCTAGATGGTGCGCCGGGTGAGGACCCGAATTCGTGGAAGCTAGGAGTGCGGCGGAGGGCCAAGGCGACAGAGGGAGAGGAGGGGGCACTGCCGTCAGGAGGGCCGGCGGGGAGAGCGAACTAGGGTTAGGGTTGGTGGTGTGGAGTGGATAGGATGGGAGGGATTTGGGGATCTCCAAATTTAGAGCGTGCTTTTTCAAAACTATTGTTTCCCGCGCTCTGCCTCCAATTTTGGAAAGTGGTCGAGGCTGGTGCTAGGCCCCATCCGGATGTAGTTAGCAAAAATACATCATCCTCGTCAGCCATTGCATGCACACAATCTTTATCGTTCGTTCACTTCCCACAACCTAGGGCTCGATCGTCGCCCGCCAGCAGCGCTTGACACCACCGGCCTCCACAGCAGCTCCTCTTGCACCATGACAACATCATGGTGGTGCAGTCGAGCACCGATTTGCATCATGATGGCCATGGTAGCACGGTCTTGTCGTCGGAACACCTGCTTGCGGCATGATGGTCGTCGCAGCACGGGCTCAAGTCATGGTGGCCATGGCAGCACGGTAGAGTCGTTGCAACACTGGTTTGTAGCATGATGATCGTCGCAGCACGGGCTCTTAGCATGCTCACATAGCAGCACGACAACGACGCCATCACAGCACCGGTCTACAGCATGATGGTTGTCACAACACCACATCACAACATGACCGCCATGGTATCACGGTCGCACCAGCGCAGCTACTGGCGCTCCCTTCATGGAATCTCTTCCAACTGCGACCACCTAGCAAACTCAATGCCGACGACCTCCCCCTCCCTCCCCCTCAACTTTGGCGAGCTACAGTCGTCGCACGACACACAACACCAACTGCCCCCTTTTATAGCACTAGCTCGCAAAAGCAGGCAGGCCTCCTTCTGCCGTCACTCATTCGCAGCCTCCCTCGTGGTAGTGGAAACTGCCAACCATGCGTGGAGGAGCTTCGACTTAGCCTGGAAGTGCGAGGAGATCTGACTGCAGAAGATGAAATCCATCTGGGAGATCCGGTCCTTTGCCTCGTGGATGGGGGCACCAGGATGGTGCTCATCCCGGTGATGTACTTGAAATCGTTTGCCGCCGCGTCGGCACCGCAATCGGTGACCGAGAATCCCACCACCTTACCCACCATTTCGGCAACTAGGGGGCGGATCTAGATGGTGCGCCGGGCGGGGACCCGAATTCATGGAAGCTAGGAGTGCAGGAGAGGTGCAAGGCAATGGAGGGAGAGGAGGGGGCGCGCCGCCGTCAAGAGGGCCCACGGGGAAAGCAATATGGGGTTAGGGTTGGTTGTGTGGAGGGGATGGGATGCGAGGGATTTAGGGGATCTCCGAATTTAGAGCGTGTTTTTTAAACTATTGTTTTCGACGCTTTGCCTCGAATTTTGAAAAGTGACGGAAGAGGTAGCATGCCATCGTTTTTGTTAACCCCTGTAGTGTGTTTGGTTGGGGTAATTAGAGTTGGGGAATGAAAAATAAAGAGGTATGAGACTATAAATTTATAGTTTGGTTAGAGCGACTCAAAATTTATAGGGGAACAATTATGGGACTTGAGATTTCAACTCTCATTGTTTTATTAATAGGGGAGGGTGGGAGTTGAAAGGGAATTGTTTTAGTGAGTTCTTTAGTGAGGCGATCTTAACCTTTGTGACGCCCTCGATTTGATTGTACGCTAATCATACACGCAAATGCATAGGACCAAGCTCAAGGACTCACGAGAAGATATCACAACACAACTCTAGACACAAAATAAAACAAACAAGTTTCATATTACAAGCCACGGGCCTCGAGGGCTAGAATACAGAAGCTCGATAAACACACAAGTCAGCGGAAGCAACAAATATCTGAGTACAGACATTAAACATGACAATGCCTTGTTGGAAATATGCCCTAGAGGCAATAATAATATAATTTTATTATATTTACTATTTCAAGATAATCGTTTATTATCCATGCTATAACTGTATTGAATGGAAACATAAATGCATGTGTGGATATATAGACAAAACTATGTCCCTAGTGAGTCTCTAGTTGACTAGCGTGTTGATCAAGGATGGTTAAGGTTTCCTAGACATAGACAAGTGTTGTCACTTGATGATGGGATCACATCATTAGGAGAATGATGTGATGGACAAGACCCAAATTATAAACATAGCATATGATCGTGTCATTTTGTTGCTACTGTTTTCTGCATGTCAAGTATTCATTCCTATGACCAT
Source organism: Hordeum vulgare subsp. vulgare (assembly GCF_904849725.1). Classification (NCBI taxonomy): domain Eukaryota; kingdom Viridiplantae; phylum Streptophyta; class Magnoliopsida; order Poales; family Poaceae; genus Hordeum; species Hordeum vulgare. The sequence goes on along the minus strand of NC_058520.1, from coordinate 72,198,903 downwards.
GAGATCATGTAACTCACTAACACCGGAGGAATGCCTTGTGTGTATCAAACGTCACAATGTTACTGGGTGACTATAAAGGTACTCTACAGGCATATCCGAAGGTGTCCGTTGAGTTAGCATGGATCAAGACTGGGATTTGTCACTCCGTGTGACGGAGAGGTATCTCGGGGCCCACTCGATAATACAACATCACATACAAGCCTTGCAAGAAATGTGACCAAAGAGTTAGTCACGGGATCTTGTATTACGGAACGAGTAAAGAGACTTGCCGGTAACGAGATTGAAATAGGTATGGAGATACCGACGATCAAATCTCGGGCAAGTAACATACCGAAGGACAAAGGGAATGGTATATGGGATTATATGAATCCTTGACATAGTGGTTCAAACGATAAGATATTCATATAATATGTAGGATCCAATATGGACATCCAGGTCCCTCTATTGGATATTGACCGGAGAATGTCTCAGGTCATGTCTACATAGTTATCGAACCCGCAGGGTCTGCACACTTAAGGTTCGGTGACGTTTCAGTATAGTTGAATTGTAGGTGTTGGTGACCAAAGTTTTGTTCGGAGTCCCGGATGAGATCCCAGAGGTCACGAGGAGTTCCGAAATGGTCTGGAAACCAAGATTGATATATAGGAAGTTAGTATTTGGATTCCGGAAGGATTTCACGCATTACCGGCAGTGTACCGGGAGTGATGAATGGGTACCGGGGGTCCACCAGGTGGGCCCACCACTCCCCAAGGGGGGCACGTGGAATTGATGGTGGCACAACAGCCCTTTATGGGCTGACTAGTCAACCAAAGAAAGCCCATGAGGTAAAAAATGGAAAAACCAAAAGAGGTGGACAAGTTGGGGAGGAGTCCTAATCCAAGTAGGATTGGAGGAGGACTCCTCCTCTCCTAGTTCGGCCGAGCCCAAGGGAGGATCCCTTGGTGCGAAAGCCTATCCCCTCCTTCCTCCTATATATACTACAGGCTTATGGGTTTTTGAGACACAATTTCAGCCACGTACTACCCTCTCCTCTAATTTGTAGTTCGCCTCTAGATCGGATTTCTGCGGTGCTTAGGCGAAGCCTTGCAGGAATAGATCACCACCATCATCGGCGCGCCGTCACGCTGTCGGAGAACTCATCTACTTCCCAGTCTCTCTTGCTGGATCAAGAAGGCGGAGATTGTCATCAAACTGTTCGTGTGCTGAACGCGGAGGTGTCGTCCGTTCGGTGCTAGATCGGGACGGATCGTGGGACGGCGGCGATTTGGATCGCGAAGACGTTCCACTACATCAACCGCGTTTCTTAATGCTTCCCGCTTAGCGATCTACAAGGGTATGTAGATCCTATCTCCCTCTCGTAGATGATCATCATCATGACAGGTCTTCGTGTGCATAAGATAGTTTTTGTTTCTCATGCAACATTTGTTGGGGAACGTTGCATCGGAAACAAAAAAATTCCTACGCACACACAATACCTATCCATGGTGATGATCATCTACAGAGGGGAGAGTGAATCTACATACCCTTGTAGATCGCTAAGCGGAAGCCTATATAACGCGGTTGACTTAGTGGAACATCTTCGTGATCCAAATCGCAGCCCGTACCGCGATCTCATCACGATCCGTCCCCGCGATCCCACCACGATCCATCCCGATCTAGTGTCGAACGGACGACACCTCCGCGTTCAGCACACGTACAGCTCGATGACGATCCTCGCCTTCTTGATCCAGCAAGAGAGATGGGGAAGTATATGAGTTCTCCGGCAGCGTGACGGCACGCCGGTGATGGTGGTGATCTATTCGTGCAGGGCTTCGCCTAAGCACCGCAGAAATCCGATATAGAGGAAGAACTACAAACTAGAGGAGAGGGTAGCACGTGACTCAAATTGTGTGTCTCAAAAACCCTCAATACCTATAGTATATATAGGAGGGAGGGAGGGGAGGAAGCAGCCTCACACCCTCAAGGTTTGGCCGAAATTGGAGGTGGAGGAGTCCTACTCCAATCCTACTAGGAGTAGGATTCCTCATTTCCACTTGGAAACCCTTTCCACCTTTTCCACCTTTGGTTTTTTTGCCTCTCAAACCTCATGGGCCTTAGTAGGAGCTTATGTCAGCCCACTAGGGGCTGGTTTGTATCCTACCACAGCCCATAAGGCCCCTCGGGGCTTGACACCCCTCCCAATGGTCCCTGGTACCCTCCCGGCACTCCCATTACACTATCGATGAGCCCAAAACTTTTCCAGTGACCAAAACAGGACTTCCTATATATATCAATATTTACCTCCAGACCATTCTGGAGCTCCTCGTGACGTCCGGGATCTCATCCGGGACTCCAAACAACTTTTGGTTACCAACACCTATAACTCAACTATACCGAAACGTCACTGAACCTTAAGTGTGCAAACCCTGCGGGTTCGAGAACTATGCAGACATGACCTGAGACATTCACCATTCAATAACCAATAGCAGGACCTGGATGTCCATATTGGCTCCTACATATTCTATGAAGATCTCTATCGGTTGAACATGTCAAGGATTCAGTTAATCCCGTATGTTGTTCCCTTTGTCCTTTGGTATGTTACTTGCCCGAGATTCGATCGTCGCTATCTCCATACCTAGTTCAATCTCATTACCGACAAGTCTCTTTACTCGTTCTGTAATACAAGATCCTGTAACTAACTCCTTAGTCACATTGCTTGCAAGACTTGTTGTGATGTTGTATTACCGAGTGGGCCCCGAGATACCTCTCCGTCACACGGAGTGACAAATCCCAGTCTTGATCCATGCCAACCCAACAGACACCTTTGGAGATACCTGTAGAGCACCTTTATAGTCACCCAGTAACGTTGCGACGTTTGATACACACAAGGTATTCCTCCGGTGTCCGGGTGTTGCATGATCTCATGTTCATAGGAACAGATACATTGACATGCACAAAAACAGTATCAATAAACTGACACGATTATGTGCTACATTTGTAGTTTGGGTCTTGTCCATCACATCATTCTCCTAATGATGTGATCCCGTTATCAAGTGACAACACTTGCCTATGGCTAGGAAACCTTGACCATCTTTGATCAACGAGCTAGTCAACTAGAGGCTTGACATGTCTCCGTCGTATCTACTTTTCCGAACTCTTTTGCCCTTGTTTTGGAGTCTAATTTGCATGATTTGAATGGAACTAACCCGGACTAACGCTATTTTCAGCAGAATTGCCATGGTGTTGTTTTTGCGTAGAAATAAAAGTTCTTGGAATGACCTGAAAATTTACGGAGAATTTTTGTGGAATATATAAAAAATACTGGCGCAAGAATCAGCGGGGGAAGTGGAGCGTGGAGCCCACAAGCCCACCAGGTGCGCCTGGCAAGCTTGTGGGGCCCACAAAACTCCACCGCCTCCAAATCCAGCTCTATTTAGCCTCTTTCGTCCGAAAAAATATCAAGGAGAAGAGTTTATCGCGTTTTACGATACAGAGGCGCCGCCACCTCCTGTTCTTCCTCTAGACGGCAGATCCGGAGTCCGTTCTAGGCTCCGGAGAGGGGGGACCATCGCCATCGTCATCACCAACCTTCCTTCATCGCCAATTCCATGATGCTATTCTCCGTTCATGAGTAATCTCATCGGAGGCTTGCTGGACGGTGATGGGTTGGATGAGATCTATCATGTAATCGAGTTAGTTTTGATGGGAATTGATCCCTAGTATCCACTATGTTCTGAGATTGATGTTGCTACTACTTTGCCATGCTTAATGCTTGTCACCAGGGCCCGAGTGCCATGATTTCAGATCTGAACCTATTATGTTGTCGCCAATATATGTGTGTTCTTGATCCCGTCTTGCAAGTTGTAGTCACCTACTATGTGTTATGACCCCGCAACCCCGGAGTGACAATAGCCGGAACTACTCCCGGAGATGATCATAGTATGAGGAGTTCATGTATTCACCAAGTGTTAATGCGTTGGTCCAGTTCTTTATTAAAAGGAGAATCTTAATATTCCGTAGTTTCCATTAGGGCCCCGCTGCCACGGGAGGGATGGACAATAGATGTCATGCAAGTTCTTTTCCCTAAGCACGTATGACTACATACGGAATACATGCCTACATTACATTGACGAACTGGAGCTAGTTACATATCTCTCCATGTTATAACTGTTGCATGATGAATAGCATCCGGCATAATCATACATCACCGATCCAATGCCTACGAGTTTTTTCTACTGGTCCTTGCTATGTTACTTTGCTGCTACTGTTGTCACTTTGCTGCTACTGGTTACTGTTGCTACTGCTGCTATCATACTACCTTGCTACTGATACTTTGCTGTAGATACTAAATCTTTTAGGTGTGGTTGAATTGACAACTCAATTGCTAATACTTGAGAATATTCTTTGGCTTCCCCTTGAGTTGAATCAATAAATTTGGGTTGAATACTCTACCCTCGAAAACTGTTGCGATCCCCTATACTTGTGGGTTATCAAGACTATTTTCTGGCGCCGTTGCCGGGGAGGCACAACTATATTCTCTGAGTCACTTGGCATTTACGTCTGCTGGTCACTATGAGGAATCCGATAGATCCAAGAACTAAAGTCTTGCCCTCAACTACGAGGACATGTAAGGAACTGCCATCTAGCTCTGCACTTGATTCACCTTTAGTTATGAGTAAGTTTGCGAAACCACCTCCTGCTAGAAATCTTGATATGTCGCCTGTGCTTGATGATGCTACTTCTACTGCCCATGATGCTTATGATGATGCTATGCTTGATACTGCTTTGCCACTAGGTGCATTCCTTGATGCACAAATTCCTAGAGTTGCTGCTAGATGTGATGATACTTCTGAAACTGCTGATACTATTGAAGTAGAACCTGCTATTTTGCCTGCTAGAACTAGCTCTCCTAGACATGAATTGCCTGATATGCCTGAGTGTTATGTTATGGAGGAAGAGATAGCTGAAGACTTTTTTGCTTGTAAGGATAGATATGATGTTGAGAAATTACTGCTCAAGTGGAAAGAAAAATCTTTGAACGCTAGGATGAAATACGACCCGAAGTTTGCTACTTCGCCTATCTTTGTGACCGATAAGGATTATGAATTCTCTGTCGACCCTGAGTTAATCACTCTGGTCGAATCTGATCCTTTTCACGGTTATGAGTCTGAAATGGTTGTAGCCCATCTTACCAAACTGCACGATATAGCCACCCTATTCACTAGTGAGGAAAAGATCCGCCACTACTATATCCTCAAGCTGTTTCCTTTCTCGCTAAAGGATGATGCTAAGACTTGGTTCACTTCTCTTGCTCTTGGTTGTGTGCGTAGCCCCCAGGATATGATCTACTACTTCTCTGAGAAATATTTCCCTGCCCATAAGAAGCAAGCTGCCTTGCAGGAAATATACAACTTTGCTCAAGCTGAAGAAGAGAGTCTCCCACAAGCTTGGGGGAGGCTCGTCCAGCTACTGAATGCTTTGCCCGATCACCCTCTTGAGAAGAATGAAATACTTGATATCTTCTATGATGGACTTACCGATGCTTCTAGAGACCACCTAGATAGTTGTGTTGGTTGTGTTTTTAGGGAACGAACTATAGAATAAGCTGAGATCCTATTGAATAACATCTTGTGCAATGAGAATGCTTGGACTATTCCCGAACCACCTCCTAAGCCAACTCCGAAGAAAAGAGGTATTCTATCCCTCAGTCCTGAAGATATGCAAGAAGCTAAGAAATCTATGAAAGAGAAAGGCATTAAATCTGAAGATGTCAAAAATCTACCACCTATCGAAGAGATCCATGGTCTTGATAACCCGATACAGGTAGTAGAAGTAAATTCTCTGCGTAGATTCAATGAGAGTGATATTCCTTTTGATAAACCTGCTAGCTTATGCCTGGATGAATTTGATAACTTTGTTGCCAAACAACAGAGTTTCAATGATTATGTTAGAAGATAATTGGAACAGAATGCTCTTATGCTTAGTCATTTAAGTGCTTGTGTGGATAGAAACATCAATGATCTTAAGCTCCTGAGTAAACATGCCTTTATGGTTACTACTCAAGTAGAACAAGTACTTAAGGCTCAAAATGACTTGCTCAATGAGTTGAATGATAATTCTGTTAGAGTCGTCACTAGAGGCGGTAGAATGACCCAGGAACCTTTGTATCCTGAGGGTCATCTAAGAGAATTGAACAAGATTCTCAAGGAGTCAGCACTGATGCACCTAGTCATCTGCTATCCCACAGACAACAACGCCAGAAATTGACACGTTGACAGAGGCTGGGCTTGCGTTGGTTTTTCCCTTGAAGAGGAAAGGGTGATGCAACACAGGAGCAATAAGTATTTCCCTCAGTTTGAGAACCAAGGTATCGATCCAGAAGGAGGGTCTCGTCAAGTCCAGAGTACCTACGCAAACACAAACAAGCTTGCACGCAACGCTTCAAAGGGATTGTCATTCCCTTCAAGATTGTTTGCAAAGTGAGATCTGAAGGCGGAAAGTGCAACGAAGTAAAAAGTGTAAGGCTGAAAATATGGTGTGGAGTAGACCCTGGGGGCCATAGTTTTCACTAGAGGCTTCTCTCAAAATAGCAAGTATTATGGTGGGTGAACAAATTACTGTCGAGCAATTGATACAACCACGCAAAGTCATGACGATATCTAAGGCAATGATCATGCATATAGGCATCACGTCCGAGACAAGTAGACCGATACTTTATGCATCTACTACTATTACTCCACACATCGACCGCTATCCAGCATGCATCTAGTGTATTGAGTTCTTGACGAACAGAGTAACGCTTTAAGCAAGATGACATTATGTAGAGGGATAATCTCAAACCAATGATGAAAACCCCATCTTTTTACCCTTGATGGCAACAACACGATGCATGCCTCGCTACCCCTTCTGTCACTGGGTGAGGTCACCGCACGGTATGAACCCAAAACCAAGCACTTCTCCCATTGCAATAATCATAGATCTAGTTGGCCAGACAAAACCCACAACTCGAAGAGAATTACAAGGATATGAAATCATGCATAAGAGAGATCAGAATAAACTCAAATAAGATTCATAGATAATCTGATCATAAATCTACAATTCATCGGATCTCGACAAACACACCCCAAAGAAGATTACATCGGATAGATCTCCATGAAGATCATGGAGAACTTTGTATTGAAGATCCAAGAGAGAGAAGAAGCAATCTAGTTACTAGCTATGGACCCGTAGGTCTATGGTGAACTACTCACGCATCATCGAAGAGGTCATGGTGTTGATGGAGAAGCTCTCCGTGTCCGAATCCCCCCTCCGGCAGGGCACCAGGACGTGCCCCAGATGGGATCTTGCGGAGACAGAAGCTTGCGGCGGCGGAAAAGCGATTGCGATGATCTCCTGATTTTTTCTGGAATTTATGGGAATATATAGGCGAAAGACCTAGGTCAGGGGACGTCCAAGGGGCCCACAAGCCTGGATGGCGTGACCCCCCTGGCCGCGGGGTGGGGGCTTGTGGGGCCCCTGGGCTACCTTGCCTTGGCTCCCAAGCTCCCCGATCTTCTTCCGTTCTAAAAAATATTTTCGAGGATTTTCTTCCGTTTGGACTCCGTTTCAAAATTTCCTGTGGAAGGGGTCAAAAACATGGAAAAAACAGGAACTGGCACTTGGCACTGAGTTAATATGTTAGTCCCAAAAAATAAATAAAAGGCATGCAAAACATCCAAAGTTTGACAAGATAATAGCATGAAACCATAAAAAATTATAGATACATTGGAGACGTATCAAGCATCCCCAAGCTTAACTCCTTCTCGTCCTCGAGTAGGGAAGTGATAAAGAATGAATTTTTGATGTGGAATGCTACCTAGCATAGTTTTCCTTTGCAACTTCTTTCACGTGACATGAATGTTCAGATCCGTAAGATTCAAAACAATAGTTTGCTATTGACATGAAAACAATAATACTTCAAGCAAACTAGCAAAGTAATCATGAACTTTCAAAATAACAAGGCCAAAGAAATTTATCCCTACAAAATCATATAGTCCGGCTATGCTCCATCATCCTCACACAACTAATGTAAATCATGCACAACCCTAGAATTGGCCAAGTAATTGTTTTCGCACTCTTACTTTCTCAAACCTTTTATAACTATCACGCAATACATGAGCGCGAGCCATGGATATAGCACTATAGGTGGAATAGAGTGTGGTGGTGGTTGTGAGACAAAAAGGAGGAGATGGTCACATTGACTCGGCGTATCAATAGGCTATGGAGATGCCCATTACTAGATATCAATGTGAATGAGTAGGGATTGCCATACAAGAGATGCACTAGAGCTATAAGTATGTGAAAGCTCAAGAGGAGAACTAGTGGGTGTGCATCCAACTTGCTTGCTCACGAAGACCTAGGGCAATTTTGAGAAAGTCCATCATTGGAACATACAAGCCAAGTTATATAATGAAGATTCCCACTAGCATATGGTAGTGACAAAGCAAGAAGCTCTCAATCATGAAGAACATGGTGCTAACATGAAGCACAAGTGTGGAAAAAGATAGTAGCATTGTCCCTTCTCTCTTTTTCTCTTTTTTTCATTTGGGATCTTAGGCCTGTTTTTTTCTTTTGCTTTCTTTTTTTTGTTTTTGGGCTCTTTGGCCTCTTTTATTTATTTATTTATTTCCTCACATGGGACAATGCTCTAATAATGATGATCATCACACTTTTATTTACTCACAGCTCAAAGATCACAATGATGATGACTCCATAGGAAATGCCTTTGGCAGTGTACCGGGATGTGCAATGATCTAGCATGGCATATGACGTTGAAACATCTCGCTAGCTATCTTACAATAATGCAATGGAAATAAGAGAGTGATGACACAAGTCATGAGACGGAACGGTGGGAGTTGCATGGAAATATATCTCGGAATGGCTATGGAAATGCCATAGTGGGTAGGTATGATGGCTGTTTTGAGGAAGGAATTTTGTGGGTTTGTGCACCGGCGAGAATTGCACGGCACTAAAGCGGCTAGCAATGGTGGAAGGTGAAAGTGCATCTATAAGAACTCACATACTTATTGCGAAAGTTTTTATTAGTAATCGAAACAAAGTGCTAAACGCATACTCCGAGGGGAAGGGTTGGTAGGTGTAAACCATCAAGCGATCCCGACCTCAATACAAAGGATGACAATCAATAGATCAATTATGCTCCGACTTCCTAACATAGCGGTTCACCATACGTGCATGCTACGGGAATCACTAACTTCAACACAAGTATTTCTAGATTCACAACACCCTACTAACATAACTCTAAATATTACCGAATCCATGTCTCAAAACTAATTGAGAGGAATCGAAACTTCTCTTTCTACTCAATGCACATGAAGATGGAGGTTTTTGCATCCTCTTTGGGTACCTAGCACATTTGGGACTTCTTTCATAGCATAAGCCAACTACCAAATCACGCACCGCCATGCTCTAAAGATATAAGTGAAGCACAAGAGCAAAAGTATCTAGCTCAAAAGATATAAGTGAAGCACTAGAGCAAAAGTACCTAGCTCAAAATATATAAGTGAAGCACTAGAGCAAAAGTATCTAGCTCAAAAGATATAAGTGAAGCACTATGAGCATTCTAGCAAAATCACGATGAGTGCATGTCTCTCTCTCAAAAAGGTGTGCAGCAAGGATTATTGTGACACAAAAAAAAGAAAAGACTCCTAAGATACAAGACGCTCCAAGCAAAACACATATCATGTGGTGAATAAAAATATAGCTCCAAGTAATGTTACCGATGGATTGAAGACGAAAGAGGGGATTGTTGGGGAACGTCGCATGGGAAACAAAATTTTTCCTACGCGCACGAAGACCTATCATGGTGATGTCCATCTACGAGAGGGGATGAGTGATCTACGTACCCTTGTAGACCGTACAGCAGAAGCGTTAGAGAACGCAGTTGATGTAGTGGAACGTCCTCACGTCCCTCGATCCGCCCCGCGAACAATCCCGCGATCAGTCCCACGATCTAGTACCGAATGGACGGCACCTCCGCGTTCAGCACACGTACAGCTCGACGATGATCTCGGCCTTCTTGATCCAGCAAGAGAGACGGAGAGGTAGAAGAGTTCTCCAGCAGCGTGACGGCGCTCCGGAGGTTGGTGATGACCTTGTCTCAGCAGGGCTCCGCCCGAGCTCCGCAGAAACGCGATCTAGAGGAAAAACCGTGGAGGTATGTGGTCGGGCTGCCGTGGAAAAGTCGTCTCAAATCAGCCCTAAAACCTCCGTATATATAGGTGGGAGGGAGGGGACCTTGCCTTGGGGCTCAAGGAGCCCCAAGGGGGTCGGCCGAGTCCAAGGGGGAGGACTCTCCCCCCCAAACCGAGTTGGACTTGGTTTGGTGGGAGGGAGTCCCCCTTCCTTCCCACCTCCTCCTTTTTTTTTCTTTCTCTCTTGATTTTCTTCTCTTTGGCGCATAGAGCCTTTTGGGCTATCCCACCAGCCCACTAAGGGCTGGCGTGCCACCCTCAAGGCCTACGGGCTTCCCCGGGGTGGGTTGCCCCCCCGGTGAACTCCCGGAACCCATTCGTCATTCCCGGTACATTCCCGGTAACTCCAAAAACCTTCCGGTAATCAAATGAGGTCATCCTATATATCAATCTTCGTTTCCGGACCATTCCGGAAACCCTCGTGACGTTCGTGATCTCATCCGGGACTCCGAACAACATTCGGTAACCAACCATATAACTCAAATATGCATAAAACAACGTCGGACCTTAAGTGTGCAGACCCTGCGGGTTCGAGAACTATGTAGACATGACCCGAGAGACTCCTCGGTCAATATCCAATAGTGGGATCTGGATTCCCATATTGGATCCTACATATTCTACGAAGATCTTATCGTTTGAACCTCAGTGCCAAGGATTCATATAATCCCGTATGTCATTTCCTTTGTCCTTCGGTATGTTACTTGCCCGAGATTCGATCGTCAGTATCCGCATACCTATTTCAATCTCGTTTACCGGCAAGTCTCTTTACTCATTCCGTAATACAAGATCCCGCAACTTACATTAAGTTACATTGCTTGCAAGGCTTGTGTGTGATGTTGTATTACCGAGTGGGCCCCGAGATACCTCTCCGTCACACGGAGTGACAAATCCCAGTCTTGATCCATACTAACTCAACGAACACCTTCGGAGATACCTGTAGAGCATCTTTATAGTCACCCAGTTACGTTGCGACGTTTGATACACACAAAGCATTCCTCCGGTGTCCGTGAGTTATATGATCTCATGGTCACAGGAACAAATACTTGACACGCAGAAAACAGTAGCAACAAAATGACACGATCAACATGCTACGTCTATTAGTTTGGGTCTAGTCCATCACATGATTCTCCTAATGATGCGATCCCGTTATTAAGTGACAACACTTGCCTATGGTTAGGAAACCTTGACCATCTTTGATCAACGAGCTAGTCAACTAGAGGCTTACTAGGGACAGTGTTTTGTCTATGTATCCACACATGCACTGTGTTTCCAATCAATACAATTATAGCATGGATAACAAACGATTATCATGAACAAAGAAATATAATAATAACTAATTTATTATTGCCTCTAGGGCATATTTCCAACAGTCTCCCACTTGCACTAGAGTCAATAATCTAGTTCACATCACCATGTGATTCCAACGAATCCAACACCCATATAGTTATGGGGTCTGATCACGTCTTGCTCGTGAGAGAGGTTTTAGTCAACGGTTCTGAAACTTTCAGATCCGTGTGTTCTTTACAAATATTTATGTCATCTTATAGATGCTGCTACTACGTGCTATTCGGAAATGCTCCAAATATCTACTCTACTATACGAATCCGTTTCACTACTCATAGTTATTCGGATTAGTGTTAAAGCTTGCATCGACGTAACCCTTTACGACGAACTCTTTAACCACCTCCATAATCGAGAAAAATTCCTTAGTCCATTAGTTACTAAGGATAATTTTTGACCCCTGCTAGTGATTCAATCATGGATCACTCTCTGTACCTCTCAACATACTTTGAGTCAAGGCACACATCAGGTGCGGTACACAACATGGCATACTTTAGATTCTACGGCTAAGGCATAGAAGACGACCTTCGTCTATTCTCTTTATTCTGCCGGGGTCGGGTTTTGAGTCTTACTCAAATTCACACCTCACAACGCAACCAAGAACTCCTTCTTTGCTGATCTATTTTGAACTCTTTCAAAAACTTGTCAAGGCATGCATCTTGTTGAAACTTCTATTAAGCGCTTTCGATCTATCTCCATAGATCTTTGATGCTCAACGTTCAAGTAGCGTAATCCAGGTACTCCTTTGAAAACTTCTTTCAAACAACCTTGTATGCTTTACATAAATTCTACATTACTTCTGATCCACAATATGTCAACCACATATTCCTATCAGAAATTCTATAGTGCTCCCACTCACTTCTTTGGAAATACAAGTTTCTCATAAACCTTGTACACACCCAAAATCTTTGATCATCTCATCAAAGTGTATATTCCAACTCCGAGATGCTTGCACCAGTCCATTGAAGGATCACTGGAGCTTGCATACTTGCTAGTATCTTTAGGATCGACAAAACCTTCTGGTTGTATCACATACAATGTTTGCTCAAGGAAACCGTCGAGAAAACAATGTTTTGACATCCTACGTGCAATATTTCATAAATAATGCATCAACAACTAACATAATTCTAACAGACCTTTAGCTTCGCTACGAGTGAGAAAGTCTCATCATAGTCAACTGTTTGATCTTGTCGAAAACATCTTTGCGACAAGTCGAGCTTTTCTTAATAGTGACTTATCACCATCATCGTCTGTCTTATTTTAAAGATCCATTTTTATTCAATAGTCCTATGACCATCAAGCAGTTCTACCAAAGTCACACTTTGTTTTCACACATGGATCCTCTCTCGGATTTCATGGCTTCCAGCCATTTGTCGGAATCTGGGCCCACCATCGCTTTCTCCATAACTCGTAGGTTCACTGTTGCTCAACAACATGACCTTCAAGACAGGGTTACCGTACTACTCTGCAGCAGTACGCGACCTTGTCGACCTACGAGGTTTGTAGCAACTTGATTCGAAGCTCAATGATCACCATCATCAGCTTCCACTTCAATTGGTGTAGGCGCCACAGGAACAACTTCCTGCGCCCTGCTACACGCTGGTTGAAGTGATGGTTCAATAACCTCATCAAGTTCTACTACCCTCCCACTCAATTCTTTCGAGAGAAACCTTTCCTCGAGAAAGGATCCGTTTCTAGAAACAAACACTTTGCTTTCGGATCTGAGATAGGAGATGTACCCAACTGTTTTGGATATCCTATGAAGATGCATTTATCCGCTTTGGGTTCGAGCTTATCAGACTGAAACTTTTTCACATAAGTGTCGAAACCCCAAACTTTCAAGAAACGACAGTTTAGATTTCTCTAAACCTCAGTCTATACTGTGTCATCTCAACGGAAATACGTGGTGCCCTATTTAAACTGAATGCGGTTGTCTTTAATGCATAACCCATAAACGATAGTGGTAATTCGATAAGAGACATCACAACATGCACCATGCCAAATAGTGCGTGGCTATGACGTTTAGACACATCATCACACTATGATGTTCTAGGTGGCATGAATTGCGAAACAATTTCCACATTGTCTTAACTGCGTACCAAAACTCGTAACTCAGATATTCATTTCTATGATCATATCGTAGATAGTTTATCCTCTTGTTACGACGAACTTCACTCTGAAACTGAATTGAACTTTTCAATATTTCAGACTTGTGATTCATTAAGTAAATACTCCTGTATCTACTCAAGTCGTCAGTGAAGTAAGAACATAATGATATCCACTGCGTGCCTCAGCACCCATTGGACTGCATACATCAAAATGTATCACTTCCAACAAGTTACTATCTTGTTTCATCTCAATGAAAACAAGGCCTTGCTCATGTGGTATGATTTGCATGTCACTAGTGATTCAAAATCAAGTGAATATAAAGATCCATCAGCATGGATCCTCTTCATGCAATTTATACTAACATGACTCAAGCGGCAGTGCCACAAGTAGTGGTACTAACATCATTACTTTGTAACTTTTGGCACCAATATTATGAACATGTGTAACACTATGATCGAGATTCAATAAACCATTGAAGGTGATTATTCAAGCAAATAGAGTAACCATTATTCTCTTTAAATGAATAATCGTTTTGCAATAAACACGATCCTATCATGTTCATGCTTAACGCAAGCACCAAATAACAATTATTTCGGTTTATCACCAATCCCGATGGTAGAGGGAGCGTGCGACGTTTTGATCATATCAACCTTGGAAACACTTCCAACACGTATCGTCACCTCGCCTTTAGCTAGTCTCCGTTTACGCCGTAGCCATCATTTCTTGTTACTAATCACTTAGCAACCAAACCGGTATCCAATACCCTCATGCTACTAGGAGTACTAGTAAAGTACACATCAACATCATGTATATCAAATATACTTCTTTCGACTTTTGCCAGCCTTCTTATCTACAAAGTATCTAGAGTTGCTCCGCCTCAGTGACTGTTCCCCTCATTACAGAAGCACTTAGTCTCAGGTTTGGGTTTAATCTTGGGTCTCTTCATTAGTGCAGCAACTGTTTTGCCATTTCACGAAGTATCCCTTCTAGCCCTTGCCTTTCTTGAAACTTAGTGGTTTTACAAACCATCAACTATTGATGCTCCTTCTTGATTTCTACTTTCGCAGTGTCAAACATCGCGAATCGCTCAAGGATCATTGTATCTATCCTTGATATGTTATAGTTCATCACGAAGCTCTCACAGCTTGGTGGCTGTGACTTTGGAGAACCATCACTATCTCATCTGGAAGATTAACTCCCACTTGATTCAAGTGATTGTCGTACTCAGACAATCTGAGCACACGCCCAATGATTGAGCTTTTCTCCTTTACTTTGTGGACAAAGAATATTGTCGGAGGTCTTGTACCTCTTAACAAGGGCACAAGCATGAAATCACAATTTCATCTCTTTAGAACATCACTTATGTTCCGTGACGTTTTACAACGTTTTCGGCGCCTTGCTTCTAAGCCATTAAGTATTTTGCACTGAACTATCGTGTAGTCATCAGAAACGTGTATGTCGGATGTTCATAGCATCCACAGATGACGCTTGAGGTGCAGCACACCGAGTGGTGCATTAAGGACATAATCCTTCTGTGCAGCAACGAGGACAATCCTCGGTTTTACAGACCCAGTCTGCAAAGTTTTGCTACTATCAATTTTCAACTAAATTTTCTCTAGGAACATATAAAAACAGTAGAGCTATAGCGCAAGCTACATCGTAATTCGCAAAGACCATTAGACTATGTTCATGACAATTAGTTCAATTAATCATATTACTTAAGAACTCCCACTCAAAAAGTACATCTCTCTAGTCATTTGAGTGGTACATGATCCAAATCCACTATCTCAAGTCCGATCATCACGTGAGTTGAGAATAGTTTCAGTGGTAAGCATCTCTATGCTAATCATATCAACTATATGATTCATGCTCGACCTTTCGGTCTCATGTGTTCCGAGGCCATGTCTGCACATGCTAGGCTCGTCAAGCTTAACCCGCGTGTTCCGCGTGCGCAACTGTTTTGCACCCGTTGTATGTGAACGTTGAGTCTATCACACCCGATCATCACGTGGTGTCTCGAAACGACGAACTGTAGCAACAGTGCACAGTCGGGGAGAACACAATTTCGTCTTGAAATTTTAGTGAGAGATCACCTCATAATGCTACCGTCGTTCTAAGCAAGATAAGGTGCAAAAAGGATTAACATCACAAGCAATTCATAAGTGACATGATATGGCCATCATCACGTGCTTCTTGATCTCCATCACCAAAGCACCGGCACGATCTTCTTGTCACCGGCGTCACACCATGATCTCCATCATCATGATCTCCATCAATGTGTCGCCATCGGGGTTGTCGTGCTACTCATGCTATTACTACCAAAGCTACGTCCTACCAAAATAGTAAACGCATCTGCAAGCACAAACGTTAGTTATAAAGACAACCCTATGGCTCCTGCCGGTTGCCGTACCATCGACGTGCAAGTCGATATTAACTATTACAACATGATCATCTCATACATCCAATATATCACATCACATCGTTGGCCATATCACATCACAAGCATACCCTGCAAAAACATGTTAGACGTCCTCTAATTTTGTTGTTGCATGTTTTACGTGGTGACCATGGGTATCTAGTAGGATCACATCTTACTTACGCAAACACCACAACGGAGATATATGAATTGCTATTTAACCTCATCCAAGGACCTCCTCGGTCAATTCCGATTCAACTAAAGTTGGAGAAACTGACACCCGCCAGTCATCTTTGAGCAACGGAGTTACTCGTAGCGATGAAACCAGTCTCTCGTAAGCGTACGAGTAATGTCGGTCCGAGCCGCTTCGATCCAACAATACCGCGGAATCAAGAAAAGACTAAGGAGGGCAGCAAAACGCACATCACCGCCCACAAAAACTTTTGTGTTCTACTCGAGAAGACATCTACGCATGAACCTAGCTCATGATGCCACTGTTGGGGAACGTCGCATGGGAAACAAAAATTTTCCTACGCGCACGAAGACCTATCATGGTGATGTCCATCTACGAGAGGGGATGAGTGATCTAGGTACCCTTGTAGACCGTACAGCAGAAGCGTTAGAGAACGCGGTTGATGTAGTGGAACGTCCTCACGTCCCTCGATCCGCCCCGCGAACAATCCCGCGATCAGTCCCACGATCTAGTACCGAACGGATGGCACCTCCGCGTTCAGCACACGTACAGCTCGACGATGATCTCGGCCTTCTTGATCCAGCAAGAGAGACAGAGAGGTAGAAGAGTTCTCCAGCAGCGTGACGGCGCTCCGGAGGTTGGTGATGACCTTGTCTCAGCAGGGCTCCGCCCGAGCTCCGCAGAAACGCGATCTAGAGGAAAAACCGTGGAGGTATGTGGTCGGGCTGCCGTGGAAAAGTCGTCTCGAATCAGCCCTAAAACCTCCGTATATATAGGTGGGAGGGAGGGGACCTTGCCTTGGGGCTCAAGGAGCCCCAAGGGGGTCGGCCGAGTCCAAGGGGGAGGACTCCCCCCCCCAAACCGAGTTGGACTTGGTTTGGTGGGAGGGAGTCCCCCTTCCTTCCCACCTCCTCCTTTTTTTTTTTCTTTCTCTCTTGATTTTCTTCTCTTTGGCGCATAGAGCCTTTTGGGCTGTCCCACCAGCCACTAAGGGCTGGTGTGCCACCCTCAAGGCCTATGGGCTTCCCCGGGGTGGGTTGCCCCCCCGGTGAACTCCCGGAACCCATTCGTCATTCCCGGTACATTCCCGGTAACTCCGAAAACCTTCCGGTAATCAAATGAGGTCATCCTATATATAAATCTTTGTTTCCGGACCATTCCGGAAACCCTCGTGATGTCCGTGATCTCATCCGGGACTCCGAACAACATTCGGTAACCAACCATATAACTCAAATACGCATAAAACAACGTCGAACCTTAAGTGTGCAGACCCTGCGGGTTCGAGAACTATGTAGACATGACCCGAGAGACTCCTCGGTCAATATCCAATAGCGGGATCTGGATGCCCATATTGGATCCTACATATTCTACGAAGATCTTATCGTTTGAACCTCAGTGCCAAGGATTCATATAATCCCGTATGTCATTCCCTTTGTCCTTCGGTATGTTACTTGCCCGAGATTCGATCGTCAGTATCCGCATACCTATTTCAATCTCGTTTACCGGCAAGTCTCTTTACTCGTTCCGTAATACAAGATCCCGCAACTTACATTAAGTTACATTGCTTGCAAGGCTTGTGTGTGATGTTGTATTACCGAGTGGGCCCCGAGATACCTCTCCGTCACACGGAGTGACAAATCCCAGTCTTGATCCATACTAACTCAACGAACACCTTCGGAGATACCTGTAGAGCATCTTTATAGTCACCCAGTTACGTTGCGACGTTTGATACACACAAAGCATTCCTCCGGTGTCCGTGAGTTATATGATCTCATGGTCACAGGAACAAATACTTGACACGTAGAAAGCAGTAGCAACAAAATGACACGATCAACATGCTACGTCTATTAGTTTGGGTCTAGTCCATCACATGATTCTCCTAATGATGTGATCCCGTTATTAAGTGACAACACTTGCCTATGGTCAGGAAACCTTGACCATCTTTGATCAACGAGCTAGTCAACCAGAGGTTTACTAGGGACAGTGTTTTGTCTATGTATCCACACATGCTCTGTGTTTCCAATCAATACAATTATAGCATGGATAACAAACGATTATCATGAACAAAGAAATATAATAATAACTAATTTATTATTGCCTCTAGGGCATATTTCCAACAGGGATGCCTTCCCGGGGCATACCCAAGATTAGGCTTTTTGGTTTCCTTGAATTTGGCTTGGGATGCCTTGGGCATCCCCAAGCTTGAGCTCTTTCCACTCCTTATCTCTTTGTCCATGAGAACATCACCCAAAACTTGAAAACTTCACAACACAAAACTTAAACAGAAACTTGTGATAACATTAGTACAAGAAAACAAACTACCACTTCTTTTGGTACTGTAGAAAACTTGAATTCTATCTATATTGATGATGGGCTACTTTATTCTCACTTTTCCATGTTTAGTACCCCCCGATACTAACCATAGTTTCATCAAAACAAGCAACCAACTCAACAAAAACTGAATCTGTCAAAAACAGACCAGTCTGTAGAAATATGTATACTTCGTATACTTCTGGTGCCTCAAAAAATGTGAAAAATTACTACGGCCTGGGGAAAAAGCATATCAATCAGCAGAAAAAAGAATCAACTCAAAAGCTCTTTCTGAGTAAAAATGAAAAATCATCCTGTGAGCAAAAGTTTCTGTCTTTTTCCAGCAAGATCAAACAATCATTACCAAGACTAGTCATAAAGGCTTTGCTTGGCTCAAACACAAAAAGAAACACAAAAAACACAATCACAACAGAATTGTGAAAGCGTGGACGCAACAAAACAGAAATAAAAAGATAAATTCATTTGGTTGCCTCCCAACAAGCGCTATTGTTTAACGCCCTTAGCTAGGCATAAGGATTTTAATGATGCTCACATAAAAGATAGCAATCGGACACGAAGAGAGCATCATGAAACATGTGAAAATCACATCTAAGTCTAACATACTTCCTATGCATAGGCATTTTATAGGAAAACAGATTGTCAAGACAACCAATAGTTGCCATATGCAAGGAAGAAGAAAGAGACAGTAGCAATCTCCACATATCGAGAGGTAATTTGGTAACATGAAAGTTTCTACCACAATATTTTCCTCTCTCATAGCAATTACATGTGGGATCATAATCAAATTCAACAAGATAGCTATCACAAAGGATATTATTTTCATGATCTACATGCATGCAAAGTTGACGCTCTTTAAAAATAGTGGGATTACCATTAACTAAAGTCATGACTTCTCCAAACCCACTTTCAATATTATTGCAAATATCATTGCAACAAGTAGTGGACATAGCAAAACTAGCATCCCCAAGCTTAGGGTTTTGCATATTTTTAGCATGATTGTCATTAATAGAATTTATAATGAAATCATTGCAATCATGCTTTTCATTCAAGGAGCCCTCGTGAATCATTTCATAAATTTCCTCATCACGATTTTCCAGAATCACGCATCTTAAGCAAAACTCCATAGAGAAAGTCAAGTGCACTCAACTCACTAGCAATTGGTTCCACATAAGTGGATCTCTTAAAGAGATTAGCAAGTGGGTGAGGATCCATATCACTAGATTTTCAACAAGCGAAGATGCAAGCATATTGAAGGCACATGGCACACAAGCGAACAGAAAGTAAGCAAGAGAAAAGGGCGAACGAAAAGGTGAGCGAAAAAGGAAAATTGGTGAAGTGGGGGAGAGGAAAACGAGAGGCAACTGGCAAACAAAGTAAATGCAAGAGATGAGCTTGTGACACCTACTTGGATGAGTTCTTGACTTGATCTTCCTCCCCGGCAACGGCGCCAGAAATCCTTCTGCTATCCCACAGACAACAGCGCCAGAAATTGACACGTTGATAGAGGTTGGGCTTGCGTTGGTTTTTCCCTTGAAGAGGAAAGGGTGATGCAGCACAGGAGCAGTAAGTATTTCCCTTAGTTTGAGAACCAAGGTATCGATCCAGAAGGAGGATCTCGTCAAGTCCAGAGTACCTGCGCAAACACAAACAAGCTTGCACCCAACGCTTCAAAGGGGTTGTCAATCCCTTCAATATTGTTTGCAAAGTGAGATCTGAAGGCGGAAAGTGCAACGAAGTAAAAAGTGTAAGGCTGAAAATATGGTGTGGAGTAGATCCTCGGGGCCATAGTTTTCACTAGAGACTTCTCTGAAAATAGCAAGTATTACGGTGGGTGAACAAATTACTGTCGAGCAATTGATAGAACCGTGCAAAGTCATGACGATATCTAAGGCAATGATCATGCATATAGGCATCACGTCCGAGACAAGTAGACCGATACTTTCTGCATCTACTACTATTACTCCACACATCGACCGCTATCCAACATGCATCTAGTGTATTGAGTTCATGACGAACACAGTAACGCTTTAAGCAAGATGACATGATGTAGAGGGATAATCTCAAACCAATGGTGAAACCCCCATCTTTTTACCCTTGATGGCAACAACACGATGCATGCCATGCTACCCCTTCTGTCACTAGGTGAGGTCACCGCATGATATGAACCCAAAACCAAGCACTTCTCCCATTGCAATAATCATAGATCTAGTTGGCCAGACAAAACCCACAACTCGAAGAGAATTGCAAGGATATGAAATCATGCATAAGAGAGATCAGAAGAAACTCAAATAAGATTCATAGATAATCTGATCATAAATCCACAATTCATCGGATCTCGACAAACACACCGCAAAAGAAGATTACATCGGATAGATCTCCATGAAGATCATGGAGAACTTTGTATTGAAGATCCAAGAGAGAGAAGAAGCCATCTAGTTACTAGCTATGGACCCGTAGGTCTATGGTGAACTACTCACGCATCATCGGAGAGGTCATGATGTTGATGGAGAAGCCCTCCGTGTCCGAATCCCCCCTCCGGCAGGGCACCAGGACGTGCCCAGATGGTATCTTGCGGAGATAGAAGCTTGCGGCGGCGGAAAAGCGATTGCGATGATCTCCAGATTTTTTCTGGAATTTATGGGAATATATAGGCGAAAGACCTAGGTCAGGGGACGTCCAGGGGACCCACAAGCCTAGATGGCGCGGCCCCCCTGGCCGCGGGGTGGGGGCTTGTGGGGCCCTTGGGGCTCCCCTGCCTTGGCTCCCAAGCTCCCCGATCTTCTTCCATTCCAAAAAAATGTTTTCTTGGATTTTCTTTTGTTTGGATTCCGTTTCAAAATCTCCTCTGAAAGGGGTCAAAAACATGGAAAAAACAGGAACTGGCACTTGGCACTGAGTTAATAAGTTAGACCCAAAAAATATATAAAAGGCATGAAAAACATCCAAGGTATGACAAGATAATAGCATGAAACCATCAAAAATTATAGATACGTAGGAGACGTATAATCATCCTAGAAAGAAGAAGAAAGATGATAGGAACTTGCACGCTAGCAACCCAGATGTTGTTACCCCTGAGAGTCCAAACGATGCCTCTGTTTCTGATGCTGAAACACAATCTAGTGATGAACATGAGCCTAATGATAATATCAATAGTGATGTTCATGATGATGCTCAACCTAGCAATGATAAGGATGTGGAGATTGAACCTGTTGATCTTGATAACCCACAGCCTAAGAATAAGAGATATGATAAGAATGACTTTGCTACTAGGAAGCATGGTAAAGAAAGGGAACCATGGGTTCAGAAACCCATGCCCTTTCCTCCTAAACCATCCAAGAAAAAGGATGATGAGGATTTTGAGCGATTTTGTTGAAATGATTAGATCTGTCTTTCTGCAAATGCGTTTGACAGATATGCTCAAAATGTCTCCGTATGCTAAGTACATGAAAGATATTGTCACTAATAAGAGGAGGATACCTGAGGTTGAGATTTCCACCATGCTTGCTAATTACGCCTTCAAGGGTGGAACTCCTAAGAAACTAGGTGATCCCGGAGTGCCCACTATACCTTGCTCCATTAAAGGCAACCACGTTAGAACTGCTTTATGCGACCTTGGAGCCGGTGTTAGTGTTATGCCTCTCTCTCTTTATCGTAGACTTGAACTGGATAAGTTGACACCCACTAAAATCTCTCTGCAAATGGCCGACAAATCAACTGCTTTCCCTATCGGCATTTGCGAGGATGTGCCTGTTGTGGTTGCGAACGTCACTATTTTAACACACTTTGTTTTTCTGGATATTCCCAAGGACGATGCCATGGCGGTCATCCTCGGAAGACCCTTTTTAAACACTGCAGGGCTGTTATAGATTGCAACAAAGGCAATGTCACTTTCCATGTCAACAGTAGTGAGCATATGGTGCACTTTCCGAAGAAACAATATTGAGTACATTGCATCAATGCTATCGAAAAAACTTCATCGATTCTTATTGGGAGGTTTGAATGCCCTATACCTCCTGTTAAGATGAAGTATGATTTGCTTGTTGGGGAGATACACATCCCCATTGAGGTGAGCTAGTCACTATTCGATAATTCTCCGTTCTCTTTTGCAATTCAAAAAACTTTGTCAAGGAGACTTGATCAACTTCATTGACAGATTTCTTTTGATGACCATGAGATGGATGAATCGAGGAGTCACCAACCTCTGTTCCAAGCTTTCACCTTCGGTTTCTTAGAAGAAAAATGTTAGGTTTAATTTAGTTTTCCCTGTTTTCTGTTTTAGCATCCCGTAGAAAATTAACCTGAAAATAAAAGTTCTACGAATGCCGTGAAAATCAAGTATGATTTTTTCTGGATTTTTTGAAAAATACTGAGACGAAGAGCTAGTATGGGGGCTGCACCAGTGTGCCACAAGCACTGGAGGCGCGGGCACCCCCTGGCCGCGCCTACCAGGCTTGTGGGGCCCATGTGCACCCCCTCCACTCATTCTAGCTCCCATATGCTCCTCCTACCTCCAGAAAAAATCATTTCGTAGCTCAAACCCGTGTTCTTGCTCTTCTTGCTGGGATTTTCGATCTCCTCGTGCAAAGCACCATTCACCAAACTGTTTTGAGGAAATTACTCCTTGGTAAGTGACTCCTCCATTGGTCCAATTAGTTTTTTGCTCTAGTGCCTTATAGATCGCATATTTTTGCTGCCTTGGTGACCATGTTCTTGAGCTTTGCATGCTAATTTTAGCTGGTCCCAAGTAGTTTTGATGCGTAATATGGACTCTAGGCACTTGTGGGAGTAGTTGCTACAAGTTTAGTTGAGCCTTGTTCACTTTTCCATAGAGTCGCCGAAAATTTCAGAAAAGGAAGATGTTGAGGAGAAACTATCATGGTGGTTCCTCAAGCAAGAGAGGCCCCCTCTCGCGAGTCGGGAGCCCGATCCTTACCAACCAAGGAACACACAAGTACAACCATGTGAATGGCCTTCTGATGAATTCATGATTGAGGCAGGTTTCAAAGACGAGTTTGATACACTTGTTCACAACGTCGGACTCGAAGAATTCATCTCCGATAAATGTGAACAGTATGTTGCTCTCACTGCCTCTTTTGTTCGTAGATTCAAATTTTCAGTTGGCCGTGATACATCTGTACTGTTTGATCTCTATGACAAATCGTATACCATGCATTTAGAGGATTTCAATAGAATTTTCAAGATACCTATTTGGGGTAGTCTCAATGACCCTCCTAAATCTTCGGTTAGAGATTTTTTCTCTGGTATAACTATTGGAGAAACTAGAGATATTACGCAGGCTACCATGGGGAATATTCATTTTCCTGCCTTGCACTACTTTGCCCTCTTCATAGGCAGATGCATTAATGTCAAGATTGAGCATTGTCGCCTTTGCGCACCTGACCTTAGTATTTTTAAGAGCGCAGTGACGGGTGATAGAAGTTTTACCATGGGAGCTATAATAGCAACGAGGCTGAATAATAATGCTAATGAAGGGGATTTCTTTGGTGGGATCTATGCCACTCGCATAACAAATTTTCTTGGAGTACCCATCCGCGAAGGAGATGCCCCGCCCCATACAGCTTTTCTTGACCGCATCGCTTTGACACGCTACGAGTTCCTTGAGAGGGATGATGAATCCCTCCTATACCGTTTAATATTTAACCGACAGCGTGTTTTCCATATTACCCTTCCTGCTCCTGCCTTCTTTGACTTTTAAGTAAAACGGAGATATTACATAACCAGAGGAGAGGCAGAGGAGTATGAGAGGGAGGCAAAGGCTGCTCGTCTATGTGAGGCAGCTATTCAGGCAGTGGCTGCAGCGCTCCCGTATAACCCCCATTATGATTTTGGGTATCGCCCGGACCATCCATGGGAGTAGACCAATTTAGGCCAAAATCCTAAGCTTGGGGGAGTACGTGTTTCTCACTGACTTTATATTCTTGCTTATGCTTTCACTTTGTTAGTCGGTGTTCACACTTTGCCATTGTATCATCCATGCTAGTTTATTTTCTTTTTCTCATTTTCTTTTTGTGTATTTGTCTAGTTTGAGAAAAACCCAAAAAGATTTTCTTGTTCTTCTTTTGCTTGTTGGGAGCTTTCCCGTGTAAATAGTTTTCTTTTTCTTTGGGTCAAGGTAGAAGACCATGGTTACAATGTTTAGTGGCTCTCACATGCATATCTGTTTATCTGTTAAAGAGCCATATTACTTTGTCTTCTCCTTTCTGTTTGCTTGCAGATTCCAGCTTAGTCCAATGCACGAGCACTCTTATTATTGTTCACATCATTCGGTCGTGCAAGTGAAAGGCAATAATGACGATATAAGATGAAGTGACTGAGCCTGGAAAAGCTGGTATGAACCCGATCTATATTTTTTTGTAAATATGACTAGCTCATCGTTCCTGATTCAGCTTTGTTATGAGAGAAACATGTTTGCAATGACAACTTAGAGATCATAGTTTCTGATGCCATGCTTAATTAGCTAGGAGCTTATAATGGTTTGTCTTGGATGCCAACATGAATCTTGAGATGACTATGATGTAGTATGATAGGATGGTATCCTCCTTTGAATGATTCAAGTGGCTTGACTTGGCACATGTTCACGCATGTAGTTGAAACAAAATCAACATAGCCTATATGATATTCATGTTCATGGTGATTTATGTCCTACTCATGCTTGCACTCAATGTTAGTTAATCTCAATGCATTTTGATGATTGTTGTCGCTCTCTAGTTGGTCGCTTCCCAGTCTTTTGCTAGACTTCACTTGTACTAAGCGGGAATACTGCTTGTGCATCCACTTCCATAAACCCATAGTTGTTCCATATGAGTCCACCATACCTACCTATATGCGGTATCTACCTGCCGTTCCAAGTAAATTTGCATGTGCCACTCTCTAAACCTTCAAGAAATAATATGTTTTGCATGCCCGAACCGCTCATGTGGTGACAGGGGGCTATCAGTATCTTCCATGCTAGGCGTGTTATCCTCGATATGTGTTTATTCACTATCATTCACGAGAAAGGGGCCGGTAATTGGAATTCCCAGTTCCATGCTCAAATCGAAAAGATAATTGCAAACAAAACTCCCCCTGGATTGATGTTGGTATGGACGACACCCGAGGATTCGGCTAGTCGTGGAGTGTGATTGGTCGGTGGTGGGGAAGTCAAAACTTTACTTTTCTGTTCGGGAACCGCCTATAGCATGTGTAGCATGGAAGATGATGAAAACTCTTGGTCATTGCATTGACAATGAAAGCATGCCACCCAAAATTATTATCTCTGTTTTAAAAGCTTGAGCTCCGGCACCTCTGCAAATCAATGCTTCCCTCTGCAAAGGGCCTATCTATTTATGTTCTTGTTGAGTCATCCTCCTCTTATAAAATCACCAATTAGAGAGCACCTCTGTCATTTTTATGCTTTGCTTTTAACTGTGTTGGGTATGACTGTGACTGGATCTTCTTTGCCTTGAATTACAATGTTTAGTCAGCCCTTGGTCTTTGAAGGTGCTCTGCATTTATGTTTTGCGGTCTCAGAAAGAGCTAGCGAGATACCATCTGTTCGTACTGCTTCATGATTGTTTTGATTGAAGTGTTGACGTTTGAGACTTATTATTATTTGCTCGCTAGTTGATTATGCCATTAATACGAGTTTACCGTGAGACCTAGATGTCATTTGCTTATGTGGTTAGCTTGTGATCTTGCTGAAATTCTAGTTACGAGTTAGACATAGTTGCAACAACAAGATCAAACAGAGTTCATAAAAGTTTTTCTTTTGTCTCTTTCAGTTTGTCAACTGAATTGCTTGAGGACAAGCAAGGGTTTAAGCTTGGGGGAGTTGATACGTCTCCGTCGTATCTACTTTGCCGAACTCTTTTGCCCTTGTTTTGGACTCTAATTTGCATGATTTGAATGGAACTAACCCGGACTAACACTGTTTTCTGCAGAATTGCCATGGTGTTGTTTTTGCGTAGAAATAAAAGTTCTCGGAATGACCTGAAAATTTACGGAGAATTCTTGTGGAATATAAAAGAAATACTGGCTCAAGAATCAGCGGAGGAAGTGGAGCATGAAGCCCACAAGCCCACCAGGCGTGGCCCCCCTGACCGCGCCTCGCAGGCTTGTGGGCCCCACAAAACTCCACCACCTCCAAATCCAGCTCTATTTAGCCTCTTTCGTCCGGAAAAAATCAAGGAGAAGAGTTCATCGTGTTTTACGCTACGGAGGCGCCGTCACCTCCTGTTCTTCCCGTGGAGGGCAGATCTGGAGTCAGTTCTAGGCTCCGGTGTGGGGAGATCGTCGCCATCGTCATCACCAACCTTCCTTCATCACCAATTCCATGATGCTCTGCACCGTTCGTGAGTAATCTCATCGTAGTCTTGCTGGACGGTGATGGGTTGGATGAGATCTATCATGTAATCGAGTTAGTTTTGACGGGGATTGATCCCTAGTATCCACTATGTTCTGAGATTGATGTTGCTACTACTTTGCCATGCTTAATGCTTTTCACTAGGGGCCGAGTGCCATGATTTCAGATCTGAACCTATTATGTTGTCGCCAATATATGTGTGTTCTTGATCCTATCTTGCAAGTTGTAGTCACCTACTATGTATTAGACCCGGCAACCCCGGAGTGACAATAGCCGGAACCACTCCCGGAGATGACCATAGTATGAGGAGTTCATGTATTCACCAAGTGTTAATGCGTTGGTCCGATTCTTTATTAAAAGGATAACCTTAATATCCCGTAGTTTCCATTAGGACACCGCTGCCACTGGAGGGATGGACAATAGATGTCATGCAAGTTCTTTTTCCTAAGCACGTATGACTACATACGGAATACATGCCTACATTACATTGACGAACTGGAGCTAGTTACATATCTCTCCGTGTTATAACTGTTGCATGATCAATAGCATCCGGCATAATCATCCATCACCGATCCAATGCCTACGAGTTTTTCCTACTGGTCCTTGCTACGTTACTTTGCTGCTACTGCTGTCACTTTGCTGCGACTGGTTACTGTTGCTACTGCTGCTATCATACTACCTTGCTACTGATATTTTGCTGCAGATACTAAATCTTTCAGGTGTGGTTTAATTGACAACTCAACTGCTAGTACTTGAGAATATTCTTTGGCTTCCCCTTGAGTCGAATCAATAAATTTGGGTTGAATACTCTACCCTCAAAAACTGTTGCGATCCCCTATAGTTGTGGGTTATCAAGGCTCACTAGGGACAGTGTGTTGTCTATGTATCCACACATGTATTTGAGTTTCCAATCAATACAATTCTAGCATGGATAATAAATGATTATCATGAAAAAGGAAATATAATAATAACCAATTTATTATTGCCTCTAGGGCATATTTCCAACAGTCTCCCACTTGCACTAGAGTCAATAATCTAGTTCACATCACTGTGTGATTGTAACAAATCTAACAGCCATACAGTTTTGGGGTTCGATCATGTCTTGCTTATGAGAGAGGTTTTTAGTCTATGGATCTGAATGTTTCAGATTTGTATGTGCTTTACCAATCTCTATGTAATCCTATAGATGCTGCTACCACGTGCCATTTGGAACTATTCCAAATGACTGCTCCACTATACGAATCCGCTTTACTACTCAGAGTTATTCGTTGCTGATCTATTTTGGATTAGTGTCAAAGCTTTCATCGACGTAATCCTTTACGACGAACTCTTTAATCACCTCCATAATCGAGAAAAATTCCTTAGTCCACTAGTTACTAAGGATAACTTTTGACCGCTATCCAGTAATCCATTCCTGGATCGCTTCTGTACCCCATGACAGATTCATGGCAAGGCACACATCAGGTGCGGTACACAACATAGCATACTATAGAGCCTACGGCTAATGCATAGGGGATGACCTTCGTCCTTTCTCTTTCTTATGCCGTGGTCGATCTTTGAGTCTTACTCAAATTCACACCTTACAACACATCCAAGAACTCCTTCTTTGCTGATATATTTTGAACTCTTTCAAAAACTTGTTAGGGCATGCATTTCGTTGAAAGTTCTTATTAAGCGTCTTGATCTATCTCCATAGGTCTTCATGCTCAATGTTCAAGTAGCTTAATCCAGGTTTTCCTTTGAAAAACGCCTTTCAAACAACCCTTTATGCTTTCCAGAAATTCTACATTATTTCTGATGAACAATATGTCAACCACATATACTTATCATAAATTATATAGTGCTCCCACTCACTTGTTTGGAAATACAAGTTTCTCACAAACCTTGTATAAACCCAAAAGCTTTGATCATCTCATCAAAGCGTATATTCCAACTCCGAGATGCTTGCACTAGCCCATAGAAGGATCGCTGGAGCTTGCATACTTGTTAGCATCCTTAGGATCGACAAAACCTTCTGGTTGTATCACATACAACCTTTCCTCAAGGAAACCGTCGAAGAAACAATATTTTGACATCCTATGTGCAATATGTCATAAATAATGCAGAAATTGCTAACATAATTCCAACAGACTTTGAGCATCGCTACGAGTGACAAAATCTCATCATAGTCAACTCTTTGAACTTGTCGGGAACATCTTTGCGATAAGTCGAGCTTTTAATGGTGACTTTTCACCATCATCGTGTGTCTTCCTTTTAAAGATCCATCTATACTTAATAGTCTTACGGCCATCAAGTAGTTCTTCCAAAGTCTACACTTTTTTCATACATGGATCCTCTCTTGGATTTCATGGCCTCCAGCCATTTGCCGGAATCTGGGCCCACCATTGCTTCTCGATAGCTCGTAGGTTCATTGTTGTGCGACAACATGACCTCCAAGACAGGGTTACCATACCACTTTGTAGCAGTACGTGACCTTGTCGACCTACGAGGTTTGTAGTAACTTGATCCGAAGTTTCATGATCACTATCATTATCTTCCACTTCATTTGTTGTAGGTGCCACAGGAACAACTTCTCGCGCCCTGCTACACACTGGTTGAAGTGACGATTCAACAACCTCATCAAGTTTCCAGCATCCTCCCACTCAATTCCTTTGAGAGAAACCTTTCCTCGAGAAAGGACATGTCTTTAGAAACAAACACTTTGCTTCCGGATCTAAGATAGGAGTTATACCCAACTGTTTTGGGTGTCTTATGAAGATCCATTTATCCGCTTGGGTTCGAGCTTATCATGCTGAAACCTTTCCTCATAAGCATCGCAGCCCCAAACTTTTAGGAAACGACAGCTTAGGTTTCTCCAAACCATAGTTCATACGGTGTCATCTCAACGGAAATACGTGGTGCCCTATTTAAAGTGAATGCGGTTGTCTCTAATGCATAACCCATAAACGATAGTGGTAATTTAACAAGAGACATCATAGTATGCACCATATCAAATAGGGCGCGACTGTGACGTTCGGACACACCATCACACTATGGTATTCTAGGTGGCATGAGATGTGAAACAATTTTCACATTTGTCTTAATTGTGTACCAAACTCGCAACTCAGATATTCATCTCTATGATCATATCGTAGACATGTTACCCTCTTGTCACGACGATCTTCAACTTCACTCTAAAACTACTTGAACCTTTCAATAATTCAGACGTGTGTTTCATCAAGCAAATACACTAGTATCTACTCAAATCATCTGTGAAGTAAGACTGCGTGCCTCAGCACTCATTGGACTGCATACATCCAAATGTATTACTTCCAATAAGTTACTTTCTAGTTCCATCTCACTGGAAAACGAGTCCTTCAGTCATCTTGCCCATGTGGTATGATTTGCATGTCTCAAGTGATTCAAAATCAAGTGAGTCCAAATGATCTATCTGCACGGAGTTTGTTCATGCGTTTATACCAATAGGTATGGTTTGCATGTCTCAAACGTTTCAAAAATGAGTGAGTACAAAGATCCATCAACATGGAGCTTCTTCATGGATTTTATACCAACATGACTCAAGCGACGGTGCCACAAGCAAGTGGTACTATCACTACTACTTTGTATCTTTTGGCATCAATATTATGAACATGTGTAGCACTACGACCGAGATTCAATAAACCATTGAAGGTATTTATTCAAGCAAACAAAATAACCATTATTCTCTTAAATTAATAATCGTATTGCAATAAACATGATCTAATCATGTTAATGCTCAACGCAAACACCAAATAACAATTATTTAGGTTTAACACTAATCCCGATGGTAGAGGGAGCGTGCGATGTTTGATCACATCAACCTTAGAATTACTTCCAACACACATCGTCACCTCACCCTTGCTAGTATCCATTTAATCCGTAGCTATAATTTAGAGTTACTAACACTTAGCAACTGAACCGGTATCTAATACCCTGGTGCTACTAGGAGTACTAGTAAGGTACACATCAATATTAGGTATATCCAATATACTTTTGTCGAATTTTCCAGCCTTCTCATCTACCAAGTATCTAGGGTAGTTCCGCCTCAGTGACCGTTCCCCTCATAACAGAAGCACTTAATCTCGGGTTTGGGTTCAACCTTGGGTTTCTTCACTAGAGCAGCAACTGGTTTGCCGTTTCATGAAGCATCCCTACTTGCCCTTGCCCCTTTTGAAACTAGTGGTCTGACTAACCATCAACAATTGATGCTCCCTTTTGATTTCTACTTTCACGGTGTCAAACATCGTGAATAACTCAAGGATCATCCTATCCCTGATATGTTTATAGTTCATCACGAAGCTCCAGTAGCTTGGTGGCAATGACTTTGGAGAACTATGCCAATCACTATCTTATCTGCAAGATCAACTCCCACTCGATTCAAGCGATTGTAGCACCCAGACAATCTAAGCACATGCTCCACGATTTAGCTTTTCTCCCTTACTTTGTAGGCAAAGAATCATACCTAAGGTTTCATACCTCTCAACATGGGAACCTCTCAACACGGGCACGAGCATGAAATCGTAATTTCATCTCTTGGAACATCTCATATGTCCCGTGACGTTCATAATGTCTTCGGCGCCTTACTTCTAAGCTGTTTAAGCATTACGCACTGAACTATCATGTAGTCATAAAAAATGTGTATGTTAGATGTTCGCAACATCCACAGACGACGCTTGAGGTTCAGCACACCAAGCGGTGCATTAAGGACATAAGCCTTCTGCGCAGCAATGAGGACAATCCTCAGTTTACGGACCCAGTCCGCATAATTGCTACTATGAACTTTCAACTAATTTTCTCTAGGAACATATCTAAAATAGTAGAGCTAGAATGCAAGCTACAACATAATTTCCAAAGACCTTTTGACTATGTTCATGATAATGAGTTCATTTAATAATATTATTTAAGAACTCCCACTCAAATAGACATCCCTCTAGTCATTCGAGTGGCGCATGATCCAAATCCACTAACTCAAGTCCGATCATCACGTGAGTTGAGTATAGTTTCAATGGTGAACATCTCCATGTTGATCATATCAACTATATGATTCATGCTTGAACTTTCGGTATCTTGTGTTCCGAGGCCAGGTCGGTACATGCTAGGCTCGTCAAGTTTAACCCGAGTGTTCCGCGTGTGCAATCATTTTGCACCCTTTGTATGTGAACGTTGAGTCTATCACACCCGATCATCACGTGGTGTCTCGAAACGACGAACTGTCGCAACGGTGGACAGTCGGGGAGAACACAATTTTATCTTGAAATTTTAGTGAGGGATCACCTTAGAATGCTACCATCGTTCTAAGCAAAATATGGTGCATAAAAGGATTAACATCACATGCAAATCATAAGTGACATGATATGGACATGAACTTGTGCTTCTTGATCTCCATCACCAAAACACCGGCATGATCTCCATCGTCACCGGCGTCGCACCATGATCTCCATCATCGTTCCGCCATCGAGTTGTCACGCTATCTATGCTATTACTACTAAAGCTACCACCTAGCGATATAGTAAAAACATCTGCAAGCACAAACGTTAGTTTAAAGACAATCCTATGGCTCATGCCGATTGCCATAGCATCGACATGCACGTCAATATTTAACTATTACAACATGATCATCTCATACCTCCAATATATCATATCATGCCTTTGTCCATATCACATCACATGCATACCCTGCAAAAACAAGTTAGACGTCCTCTAATTTGTTGTTGCATGTTTTACGTGGCTGCTATGGGTATCTAGTATGATCGCATCTTACTTACGCAAAGCCACAATAGTGATATGCAAATTGCTATTTAACCTTCTCCAAGGACAACCTCGGTCAAATCCGATTCAACTAAAGTTGAAGAAACACACACCCGACAGTCATCTTTATGCAACAAGTTGCATGTCAGTCGATGAAACCGGTCTCTCGTAAGCGTACGAGTAAAGTTGGTCCGGGCCGCTTTAATCCGACAATGCCACCGAATCAAGAAAAGACTAAGGAGGGCAGCAAATTGAACATCAATGCCCACAAACTCTTTTGTGTTCTACTCGATATATCATATATGCATGAACCTAGCTTGTGATGCCACTGTTGGGAACGTTGCATGGGAAACAAAAAAATCCTACGAACACGCAATACCTATCCATGGTGATGATCATCTACGAGAGGGGAGAGTGAATCTACATACCCTTGTAGATCGCTAAGCGGAAGCTTATATAACGCGGTTGGCGTAGTGGAACATCTTCGCGATCCAAATCACATCCCGTCCCGCGATCTCATCACGATCCGTCCCGCGATCCCATCATGATCCATCCCGATCTAGTGCCGAATGGACGACACCTCCGCGTTCAACACACGTACAGCTCGATGACGATCTCCGCCTTCTTGATCCAGCAAGAGAGACGATGAAGTAGATGAGTTCTCCGACAGTGTGACGGTGTGCCGGTGATGGTGGTGATCTATTTCTGCAGGGCTTCACCTAAGCACCGCAGAAATCCGATCTAGAGGAAGAACTACAAACTAAAGGAGAGGGTAGCACGTGGTTGAAATTATGTGTCCCAAAAACCCTCAATACCTCTAGTATGTATAGGAGGGAGGGAGGGGAGGAGGCAGCCTCAAACCTTCAAGGTTTTGCCGAAACTGGAGGTAGAGGAGTCCTACTCCAATCCTACTAGGACTAGTATTCCTCCTTTCGACTTGGAAACCCTTTCCACCTTTTCCACCTTTGGGTTTTTGCCACTCAAACCTCATGGACCTTAGTGGGATATTATGTCAGCCCACTAGGGGATGGTTTGTATCCTCCCACAGCCCATAAGCCCCCTCGGGGCATGACACCCCTCCTAATTGTCCCCGGTACCCTCCCGGCACTCCCGGTACACTACCAATGAGCCCGAAACTTTTCCAGTGACCAAAACATGACTTCCTATATATCAATCTTTACTGCCGGACCATTCTGGAGCTCCTTGTGATGTCCGGGATCTCATCCGGGACTCCGAACAACTTTCGGTTACCAACACCTATAACTCAACTATACCAAAAAGTCACCGAACCATAAGTGTGCAGACCCCGCGGGTTCGAGAACTATGCAGACATGACATGAGACATTCTTCGGTCAATAAGCAATAGCGGGACTTGGATGTCCATATTGTCTCCTACATATTCTAGGAAGATCTCTATCGGTTGAACCTCTATTTCAAGGATTCAGTTAATCCCGTATGTTGTTCCCTTTGTCTTTCGGTATGTTACTTGCCCGAGATTCGATCGTGGGCATCTCCATACCTAGTTCAATCTCGTTACCGGAAAGTCTCTTTACTCATTCCGTAATAGAAGATACCATAACTAACTCCTTAGTCACATTGATTGCAAGGCTTGTTGTGATGTTGTATTACCGAGTGGGCCCCGAGATACCTCTCCGTCACACGGAGTGACAAATCCCACTCTTGATCCATGCCAACCCAACAAACACCTTTGGAGATACCTGTACAGCACCTTTAGAACCACCCAGTAACGTTGTGACGTTTGATACACACAAGGTATTCCCCCAGTGTTCGGGAGTTGCATGATCTCATGGTCATAGGAACAGATACATTAACATGCAGAAAAACAGTAGCAATAAACTGACATGATCATATGCTACGTTTATAATTTGGGTCTTGTCCATCACATCATTCTCCTAATGATGTGATCCTGTTATCAAGTGACAACACTTGCCTATGGCTTGGAAACCTTGACCATCTTTGATCAACGAGCTAGTCAACTAGAGGCTCACTAGGGACAGTGTGTTGTCTATGTATCCACACATGTATCTGAGTTTCCAATCAATACAATTCTAGCATGGATAATAAACGATTATCATGAACAAGGAAATATAAAAATAACCAATTTATTATTGCCTCTAGGGCATATTTCCAATAACGTTCCCCAACAGTGGTATCATAAGCTATGTTCATGTGTAGATGAAATCTCGAGTAGAACACAAAAGAGTTTGTGGGCGTTGATGTTCAATTTGCTGCCCTCCTTAGTCTTTTCTCGATTCGACGGTATTGTTGGATTGAAGCATCCCGGACCAACCTTACTCGTATGCTTACAAGAGACCGGTTTCATCGACTGAGATGCAACTTGTTGCATAAAGATGACTGTCGGGTGGTTGTTTCTTCTACTTTAGTTGAATTGGATTTGACCGAGGCTGTCCTTGGAGAAGGTTAAATAGAAATTTGCATATCATCGTTGTGGCTTTGCGTATGTAAGATGCGATCATACTAGATACCCATAGCAGCCACGTAAAACATGCAACAACAAATTAGAGGTCGTCTAACTTGTTTTTGTAGGGTATGCATGTGATGTGATATGGCCAAAGACATGATGTGATATATTGGATGTATGAGATGATCATGTTGTAATAGTTAAATATCGACTTGCACGTCGATGCTTCGGCAACCGACAGGAGCTATAGGGTTGCCTTTAAACTAACGTTTGTGCTTGCAGATGCATTTACTATATTGCTAGGTAGTAGCTTTAGTAGTAATAGCATAGATAGAACGACAACCTCGATGTCGACACAATGATGGAGATCATGGTGTGGCACCGGTGAATATGAATATCATGCCGGTGCTTTGGTGATGGAGATCAAGAAGCACAAGATCATGGCCATATCATGTCACTTATGATTTGCATGTGATGTTAATCCTTTTATGCACCTTATTTTGCTTAGAACGGCGATAGCATTATAAGGTGATCCCTCACTAAAATTTCAAGATAAAATTGTGTTCTCCCCGAGTGTGCACCATTGCGACAGTTTGTCATTTTGAGATACCACGTGATGATCGGGTGTGATAGACACAACGTTCACATACAACAGGTGCAAAACAGTTGCACACGCGGAACACTCAGGTTAAACTTGACGAGCCTAGCATGTACAAACATGGCCTTAGAACACAAGAGACCGAAAGGTCGAGCATGAATCATATTGTAGATATGATCAACATGGAGATGTTCACCACTGAAACTATACTCAACTCACATGATGATCGGACCTGAGTTAGTGAATTTGGATCATGCGACACTGGAATGACTAGAGGGATGTCTATTTGAGTGGGAGTTTATTAGTAATATGATTAGCTAAACTCAATTGTCTTGAACATAGTCTAAGTAATCTTTGCAAAATTTTATGTTGTAGATCAATGTCTCGCGCAATAGCAACCTTGCATTTCAATACGTTCCTAGCGAAAGCTAAGCTGAAAGATGATGGTAGCAAGTTTGTAGTCCGGGCTCAAAATCTGAGGCTTATCCTCCAAGTTGGCAAAAGAATTATGACCTTGATGCAGCGCTAGGAGATGAACCACCCGCTATGGCTGACCAAGATGTTTTGAATGCTTGGCAAGCTCGTAAGGATGACTACTTACTAGTTCAATGTGCGGTTTTGTATGGCTTAGAACCGGGACTTCAAAGACATTTTGAACGTCATGGAGCATATGATATGTTCCAGGAGTTGAAGTTTATCTTTGAGAAGAATGCCCGAATTGAGAGGTATGAGACCTCCGATGAATCCTATGCTTGGAAAATGGAGGAGAATTGATCTGTCAGTGAACATGTGCTCAAAATGTCTGGATACTCAAACCGTCTAGCTGATCTGGGGATCGCTCTCCCGCAAGAAGCTATCACTGACAGAATTCTTCAATCACTGCCACCTAGCTACAAGAGCTTCGCGTTGAACTATAACATGCAAGGGATGAATAAGTCACCCGGTGAGTTATTTGCGATGCTGAAAGTCGTTGAGTCCAAAATCCAGAAAGAACATCAAGTGTTGATGGTTAATAAGACCACTAGTTTCAAGAAGAACGACAAAGGCAAGAAGGGCAACTCCAAGAAGAGTGGCAAAGTTGTTGCCCCTCTGAGGAATAAACCCAAGGCTAGGCCTAAGACGGAAACTGAGTGCTATTATTGCAAGGGGCTGGTCACTGGAAGCGCAACTGTCCCAAGTATCTGGCCGATAAGAAGGCGGCCAACGCCAAACAAGGTATATATGATATACATGTTATTGATGTGTACCTCACCAACTCTCGTAGTAGTGCCTGGGTATTTGATACCGGTTATGTTGCTCACATTTGCAACTCGAAACAGGAACTGCGGGATAAACGAAGGCTAGCGAAGGATGAAGTCCCGATGCACGTGGGAAATGGTTCCAAGGTTGATGCGATCACCGTCAACACAGTCTCACTTCAGTTACCATCGGGATTAGTTATGAACTTAAATAATTGTTATTTAGTGCCTGCGTTGAGCATGAACATTATATCCGGATCTTGTTTATTGCGAGACGGTTACTCATTTATGTCTGAGAATAATGGTTGTTCTATTTATGTGAGTAATATCTTTTATGGTCATGCACCCATTGTGAGGGGTTTGTTCATATTGAATCTCGATTGTGATGACAGTCATATCCATAACACTGAGAGCAAAAGATGTAGAGTTAACAATGATAACGCTACTTTCTTGTGGCACTGCCGCTTAGGTAATATTGGTGTTAAGCGCATGAAGAAACTCCGTGCTGATGGACTTTTGGAGTCACTTGATTTTGAATCACTTGACACATGCGAACCATGCCTCATGGGCAAGATGACTAAGACTCCGTTCTCTGGAACAATGGAGCATGCAAGTGACTTATTGGAGGTCATACATACTGATGTGTGCGGACCAATGAGCATAGAGGCGCGCGACGGATATCATTATTTTCTCATCTTCACTAACGATTTGAGTAGGTATGGCTATATCTACTTGATGAAGCACAAGTCTGAAACGTTTGAAAAGTTTAAACAATTTCAGAGTGAAGTTGAAAATCATCATAGCAAGAAGATCAAATTACTACGATCTGATCGAGGAGGAGAATGTCTGAGTTACGAGTTTGGTGCTGACTTAAGAAAATGTGGAATTGTTTCACAGTTGACACCGCATGGAACACCACAGCGTAATGATGTGTCCGAACGTCGTAATCGTACTTTATTAGATATGGTGCAATCTATGGTTCTCTTACCGATTTGCCACTATCGTTTTGGGGCTATGCATTAGAGACAACTGCATTCACTTTAAATAGGGCACCATCAAAATCCGTTGAGGCGACACCATATGAGCTATGGTATGACAAGAAGCCAAAGTTGTCGTTTCTTAAAGTTTGGGGATGTGATGCTTATGTCAAAAAGCTTCAGCCTGAAAAGTTGGAATCCAAAGCGGAAAAGTACGTCTTCATAGGTTACCCAAAAGAGGCAGTTGGGTATACCTTCTATCTCAGATCCGAGGACAAAGTGTTTGTCGCTAAGAACGAAGCTTTTCTTGAGAAAGAGTTTCTCTCGAAAGAATTGAGTGGGAGGAAGAAAGAACTTGTGCAAGCTCCAGCGATCCATTTATGGACTGGTGCAAGCATCTCGGAGTTGGAATAAGCGCTTTGATGAGGTGATCAAAGCATTTGGGTTTATACAATTCGTTGGAGAATCTTGTATTTACAAGAAAGTGAGTGGGAGCTCTATAGCGTTTCTAATATTATATGTGGATGACATATTGCTGATTGGAAACAATGTGGAGTTTTTGGAAAGCGTAAAGAATTACTTGAATAAAATTTTTTCAATGAAAGACCTAGGATTACTTGAATAAATATTGGGCATAAAGATCTATAGAGATAGGTTGAGACGCCTAATAGCTCTTTCACAAAGCACATACCTTGATAAAGTTTTGAAGAAATTCAAAATGGAACAATCCAAGAAGGGGTTCTTGCATGTGTTACAAGGTATAAAGTTGAGTAAGACTGAATGTCCAGTAACTGCAGAAGATAGAGAAAAGATGAGTGTCGTCCCCTATGCTTCATCCATAGGGTCTATCATGTATGCAATGTTGTGCACAAGACCGGATGTCAGCCTGGCCATAAGGATGGCACACAGGTTTCAGAGTGATCCAGGAGAGGAACACTGGGCAGCGGTCAAGAATATTTTGAAGTACCTGAAAAGGACTAAGGAAATGTTTCTCGTTTATGGGGGTGATGAAGAGCTCGTCGTAAAGGGTTACGCCGATGCAAGATTTAACCCTGATCCGGATGACTCTAAGTCGCAAACTTGATACGTATTTGTTCTTAACGGGGGTGCGGTAAGCTGGTGCAGTTCCAAGCAGAGCATCGTAGCTAGTTCTACATGCGAAGCGGAGTACATATCTGCCTCAGAGGCGGCCAAGGAGGGTGTTTGGATGAAGAAGTTCATGTCAGATCTTGGAGTAGTGCCAAGTGCACTGGATCCAATCAATCTGTTATGTGACAACACCGGTGCCATTGCTCTAGCCAAGGAACCAAGGTTTCACAAGAGGACGAGACACATAAAGCGACATTTCAACACCATCCGCGATTAAATCAAGGAGGAAGACATAAATATTTGCAAAGTGCACATAGATCTGAATGTTGCAGATCCACTAACTAAACCTCTTCCACGACCAAAGCATGAACAACACCAGAACTGTATGGGTGTTAGATTCATTACACTGTAAATCACATAAAGATGTGAGGCTAGATTATTGACTCTAGTGCAAGTGGGAGACTGTTGGAAATATGCCCTGGAGGCAATAATAAAATAGTTATTATTATATTTCCTGTTTCAAGATAATCGTTTATTATCCATGTTATAACTGTATTGAATGGAAACATAAATGCATGTGTGGATATATAGACAAAACTATGTCCCTAATGAGTCTCTAGTTGACTAGCCTATTGATCAAGGATGGTTAAGGTTTCCTAGCCATAGACAAGTGTTGTCACTTGATGACGGGATCACATCATTACGAGAATGATGTGATGGACAAGACCCAAACTATAAACATAGCATAGATCGTGTCATTTTGTTGCTATTGTTTTCTGCATGTCAAGTATTCATTCCTATGACCATGAGATTATGTAACTCACTGACAGCGGAGGAATGCCTTGTGTGTATCAAACATCGCAACGTTACTGGGTGACTATAAAGGTACTCTACAGGCATCTCCAAAGGTGTCCGTTGAGTTAGCATGGATCAAGACTGGGATTTGTCACTCCGTGTGACGGAGAGGTATCTCGGGGCCCACTCGGTAATACAACATCACATACAAGCCTTGCAAGCAATGTGACTAAAGAGTTAGTCACGGGATCTTGTATTACAGAATGAGTAAAGATACTTGCCCGTAACAAGATTGAAATAGGTATGGAGATACCGACGATCGAATCTCGGGCAAGTAACATACCGAAGGACAAAGGGAATGGTATACGGGATTATATGAATCCTTGACATAGAGGTTCAGCCGATAAGATCTTTGTAGAATATGTAGGATCCAATATGGACATCCAGGTCCCGCTATTGGATATTGACCAGAGAATGTCTTAGGTCATGTCTACATAGTTCTCAAACCCGCAGGGTTTGCACACTTAAGGTTCGGTGATGTTTCGGTATAGTTGAATTGTAGGTGCTGGTGACCGAAGTTTTGTTAGGAGTCCGAGATGAGATCCCGGATGTCACGAGGAGTTCCGGAATGGTCCGGAAATGAAGATTTATATATAGGAAGTTGGTATTTGGATTCCGGAAGGATTTCGGGCATTAACGGTAGTGTACCGGGAGTGACGAATGGGCATCGGGGGTCCACCAGGTGGGCCCACCACTCCCCAAGGGGGCCACACGAACTTGATGGTGGCGCAACATCCCTTGATGGGCTAACTAGTCAACCAAAGAAAGCCCATAAGGTAAAAAGTGGAAAAACCAAAAGAGGTGGATAACTTGGGGTCGAGTCCTAATCCAAGTAGGATTGGAGGAGGACTCCTCGTGTCCTAGTTTGGCCGAGCCCAAGGGAGGCTCCCTTAGTGTGCAAGCCTAGCCCCTCCTTCCTCCTATATATACTAGAGGTTCGATGGTTTTTGAGACACAATTTCAGCCACATGCTACCCTCTCCTCTAGTTTGTAGTTCCTCATCTAGATCGAATTTTTGCGATGCTTAGGCGAAGCCCTGCAGGAATAGATCACCACCATTATCGGCGCACCGTCACGCTGCCGGCAAACTCATCTAGTTCCTCGTATCTCTTGCTAGATCAAGAAGGCGGAGATCATCATCGAACTATACATGTGCTGAACGCGGAGGTGCCGTCCGTTCGGTGCTAGATCGGGACGGATCGTGGGACGGTGACGATTTGGATCGCGAAGACGTTCCACTACATGAACCGTGTTTCTTAATGCTTCTCGCTTAGCGATCTACAAGGGTATGTATATCCGATCTCCCTCTCATAGATGATCATCACCATGATAGGTCTGCTTGTGCGTAGGATTTTTTTGGTTTCTCATGCAACGTTCCCCAACATGCCTTAGAGAAGGCTAGCACAAAAGATACATCGATCGGACAAGGCGAGGCCTCGTGCCTGGAACCTCCTAAACTACTCCTGGTCTTCAGTGGCCTCCACGTAGTAGTAGGCACCCTCAGGATAGCAGTCGTCGTCGGCGGGATACGCCATCTCCTGGGCTCCAACATCTGGTCGTAGCAATCGAATCAAGGCTAAAAGGGGGAGCAAAGCAATGGTGAGTACTCATCCAAAGTACTCGCAAGACTGACATCAGAACTATGCTTAGTATGCATCAATATCAAAGGAAAGTGGGTTTTATGTGGATGACTGCAGTAATGCGAGAATAGAGAGAGGAGACTAGTCCTATCGAAGACTAGCATCTTCAGCGTCTTGTAGCAATAGAAGAGAGTAGAGCAAGTAACACATTTAAATAGTCATACTTTTACAGTAATATTAACTAAGGTCATGCCACGAGATTCTTCCTTGGCTCCTTGCGAGGAAGCAATCCCGGAGCAAAACATGCCAGTTAAGTAACAGTTGTAGTTGTATAAGATCGGGGCACAACTCCAAGTCATCGTGTAACCATGGACACGGCTATCCAAATAGTTAATTTTCATCCCTGCAGGGGTGATGCCCCAACCTCGGAACATCAACATGTTGCAGCCCTACCTAGGCTCAATAGAGAGGCCAGCCCGCCGGTCTAACTCCTAAGCATGCAGGGATCATGGGCCCATCACCCATTGCACTCCTGCACGTTACG
This sequence comes from Hordeum vulgare subsp. vulgare, assembly GCF_904849725.1. Lineage (NCBI taxonomy): Eukaryota > Viridiplantae > Streptophyta > Magnoliopsida > Poales > Poaceae > Hordeum > Hordeum vulgare. The sequence goes on along the minus strand of NC_058520.1, from coordinate 72,156,832 downwards.
AGGGCGACCGATGTCAGTCCTGGCACCTCTTATATAAGAACGATGCTTATCCAGACCACTCGGGCGTGCGCCGCTCTATTGCTGACGTCTGAAGAGCTTCGGCTGATACCACGACGTCGAGTACCCATAACTTCTCCCATGTGGACGGTGAGTTCGAAAAGGTGTACAACTAACCCATATCAAATACCCAAATCCATTAGCATTTTAATTAACTCATCGTCACATACACGCGGGAATCCACCCGCAACACACCATTCATCAAGTTCCCAATAACAAGGTCAAGCAGGTGTCTGGCTATAACATCATAGGGATCCGAGGTATCACCCTCGATGGATTCCGAGCGATGTAACCGTCAAGGTGGCCAGTGAGAAATCACCCTTGATGGACCACGCTTGATGGGTTGTACGACAGAGTCGTTATCGGAGGTGGTGAACAAGGAATCACCCTCCGAGAACCATGGTCGGTCAAGTACACTACAAAGCTAACATCAAGAGTACGTATCAAGGTGTCACCCTCGGTACTCGATAGTAGCTCTGCAGTGTCGTACAACTAAGGGGGTGTGAATGATGTGACGGGTCTTGGCTCGTCAATCAGATGATCGAGGCTTGATGAAAAGCAGGGGCAGCTGGACTAATGGTCAAAGGGGATCACTGCTCCACCTATACTAAGCAGTTTAAAGTGTGGTACAATAAGGTAGCACTTCATCAGAAACAGGCTATGCAACAGTTATAGGAGCTAACTACAACAGTAGCAAAATCTAATGCAAGCAAGAGGGAGAAAGAAATAGGCGATATAGGAATGATCAATGGGGTTTGCTTGCGTGGTTGCTCTGCACACAAATATGGATCCTCGATCGGGAAGTAGTCGATCACCGGATCATCATTGGTCTCGGGGTCTACCAGAAAGGAAGTAACGTAGGGGAAACACAATAAATAAAACATCAATTAAATGCATCACAAAGCATGAAATGGCTATATGCAGCGCTAGGCATGATCTATTGCAGTACTACACGTTATAGACAGATCGGGAAAATATCTCACGATATTTCTCAAGTCTCTCGATACTACCGGACAGATGAAATGGATGGAAAATCTCCATGTTCACTATGTTAGGGACACGTGACAAATGAACGGATAGTGTATCCGGGTTCGTCTTGTTTTTCTGATCAAGTTTCATGTAAAAATTATTTTCATTCAGATTGCGGATGATTTTATTTTATTTTGTAAAGTTCTAAATCATTTTAAAAAATTATTAGAATTAAACTAATTGGAATATGTTAATATGACATCATCATGATGTCAGCATGACATGAACAGTCAACAGCCTTGATGACCGGTAAACTGACCAGTGGCCCCCCTCTGTCATAGAGAGAGGGTTGAAACATGATTTAATTAATTTAAAAAGGTTAATTAGTAGGGGGTCCCACATGTCATACTGTGATTAATCTTAACAATGTGTTTAACTAACCTAATTAAGCTCAATTAAGTTGATGAACTAACTCATTAATTAATTAAGTAATTGTTTGTATATTATATTTCTTTATTTTTCTTAATTTTTGTTTAGGGCCATGGGCCCCATCTTTCAGCGGCTAAAAAAGGGGGGGGGGGTAGTGGGGTTAACCCCGTGACTAACAGCCCCGGCAGGTGGCACACACACGAGCGAGCGACCCCCTGCTGAGGCCAGCGCCGGCATGATGGCGGTCAATGGCGGCCCGGTGGCAACGAGCGGGTGGCTTGGGCGGGGCATATACGGGCACATGTGAGCGGGGTGGTTCGGGGGCGACGGCCATGCATGGGGGAAGGGGGGCGACGCGGTCCATGCGGCGGTGGCTGGAGTGGCCGCGGCGGTGCCGCGAGCACGTGAGCGCGGGTGCTGGTGGCATGCACGTGCAAGGCGGCAGGGAGGGTGCGGCAAGTGCGACCACTAGCGCTGGCGTAGGGTGCGGGGCGGCGCAAGCGGAGCGCTGCTCTGGGGGTGCCGTGCGGCCACGACGACCACAAGAGCTCACGGGAGGTGCGGTGCACTGTGGTGGCATGTTGGCCGAGCCGAGGGGGAGAGAGGAGAGGAGGGGCATAGCTCACTTGTGGTAGGAGGGGAATGACAACGGGCTCGTGGTGGCCGGTAGGGGAGGTGACGAGGAGGAGGCCGACAGGACAGTCCAGCGAGGGGAGATGCGGTGGTGGTCGGCGTCAGCCGGCGGTGGTGCGATGGTCGGCGAGGCATCGACAGGCACCATTGGGCTCGGGGGCTTGATGGGGGGGGGGGCGTTGGGGTGAGGTGTGGGCTCATGGTGAGGGGGAGCGAATGGGGAGGCACGGGAGGATTAGAGTTACAAGTGGGGTCTTATACCTCATGGTTAGTGAGCCGGCTGGGTGGGGGGTTAGGTGGGCCGGTTTGGCTGGGCCGGCCCAGGTAGAGGGGGGGGGGTCTTTTCCCCTTTTTTGTTGTTTTACTTTCATCTTTTTCTTTTGTTTTTTATTATTGTTGCTTAATTATTTTAGTGACAACAATACACATTTTAAAAATATGTGACTTAGCCCAATAATTGTAATGTAATAATTGGTATTGCCACAAATTCTTTGGGAGCCATTTAAATAGGTTTGGAATTTTCATAAATCAAAAGGTACTTAAATAATAGTTTTGGCCTTTGTTTTCCATAATTTAGGGCACTTAAATACTCTGTAAAATGTTGATTTCATATTGAAAATTACTTAGGGAATATTTTCAACCTAATCATGATTTTTATTTTATTGTTTGAAGAAATAATTTATTTGACTTAAATTATAATTTTAATTTAGTTTTGGTTTTTTTCAAGTGGCAATTTGGCTCAACTAATCTTGATGACAAGGCACCATTAGCGTGTGATTACTGTAGCTTGATTACAGGGGTTACTGTAGCCTAATCCGGGGATGTCACAACTCTCCACCACTAAAAGAAATTCTCGTCCCGAGCATTCAGAGGTAGGGGTAAGGGGGAAAAGTTTGGTTACAAAATTCTAACGAGTCTTCTCGGTCTTGTTTGTTCTTCTCGAAGAGATTCATCCTTTTTGTTGAAGTCCTCAATTCTCTAACTTAGGTCATCGTGATGAATTCGTCATCCTCCCTTCGGGGTCTTCGTCATCCTACGAATGCGATAATAAGGAAAACTTTGGAAGAACATAGCTACACAAAGTAGAGCATGTGATGGCGAACTCATGGAAGAGGACATGAATTATTCCTCAAGTTGTAACTCACATAATTTATTGGGAATACAACATGATGGTACAGAGGTTTCAAATGATTAGGCAATCATTTGATGCCTAAACAGATATGAAAAGGGGGGGGGTTAGAGCAATGAAATAAATATTACGTTTGTGACAAGAATAGATCGTCCCATTGAACGGTGGCTTGGGAATTTCATACGAAGCCAAGCGTAAAGGATACTTTGGATCCAAAGACGTACATGAGAGTGAGGTTTCGATCCCGTGGAACTTTGGGTTATCGGCCCATCATGCGGGCCAAGAGTAGGCAGAGCGGTGACATCTTGTACAGTCTTGGTAGCAAGACATGTCAGAGGATAGCCAATCGGTTACGTTGGCAACAACGTCGGTACCAAGGGCTGGGATGAATAGAACCATTTTCCTGCTCATTGAAATGAGACAGACCAATAGGCAAAGTGCTCGTCCCGGCGGTTACTGGAATGTTATCCACAATAGTAACAGGGTCTTACTGATAGAGTTATACCCCGAGGTTTTTACCTAAGCAGGGAATTACCACTACTGCGATAAGTTAGATTATAAGAAAAGGTTAAAGGGGCCAATGGAAAGGAAAACGTGTTCACACACACAATCATTAGAGTATACGATTCACGAGGAAAATAGAGTATCGTATACATGATAGGTCATCATGTACATAACCATTTAGATAAGAGGGCAAGGAGAATCATGATGTTTACCCATACCATACGGTTTGGATAATTGATTAGGAACAATGTAGTATTGCGCTTCCAATGTTCCTGTTGAAATTTGAAGTACCACATTCATGCTTCGGGGTAGCATCGACATGGTCATTAGGTAAAGGTCGGATCTTGGGTACACAAAGGATCCATCAGGAACAACTTATAAAATAAGTCATACAATTTCCTCACGGGAGAATAGCTAACCTTACCAAGGAAGATAGTATAACAATAGGTCCTTCGGCTAGGTGTGTTTGACAAGACATCACCGTACCGGGTTACATAAAGACCAAAGTTAAATTTTTTGGAAATATTCCATCCATCATATATGCCCAAGATTCAAATCTGATTGGTGTCAGGATACCTCAGGCTGAGGATGCGTGAGAAGAAAACAGGGCAACAACAATTTACGAGATGATGAGGCAAGATCCTCAGGATATTAACTAGGAAAGCAAGTCTTAATTTATGGGTTGGATCGTAAGACAAATGAACACAATGTCAAGAAACTTGTACCCACATGGGATTCTTGCTACAAAATGCAACCGAGTTTTGAATTGAGAATCATCATTGAGGATAACAAAGTCCTTGTGTAAGCCTGGATTAGCTCTTATGAAGGAGCTTAATTTCCTTGATCAAATCAGTCAGTGTCTTGGGGTGCTAAGAAAAATTATATGAAGTGAAGATAGCAAATCTTCAAAACATATAACACTTTGCACATGCGTGAATGATTTGGGATGATCCAGAACAAGCGAGAGAAAAACTTTCTCATATTCACGGCGACAAGAATGCATGTGAACTTTGAGAAATTACTTGTTTTTATCAAACGTATCCTTCATGAGCTAGGCACACGGATAACACTTTCAAGAGCTTCATGATGAAACATGGAGAAGTTTAGGGTGTGGCCGATGGGCTGAGCAACAATCCCTCAAGATTTCAATAGGGATGAATTTCCAAAATTATAAGATCAAGGGGATAGCATTTGTCAAATCAAATGATATAATGACGTATGCTCTAGGAAATATCAACAATTTAACATTGATTGAAGGGTGCACTCAAAGATACGGGATGAGTAGCATGACCAATGCTAGAATGGTGAGTCAACAACCAACGCACCAAGAATGGAACCATCAGTCATTAACTTCAAATCAATAGGGTTGCCAGGAGTATTGGAATCACACATCAGAGTTCACTTGTTGGTAATCCGGATAGAAACAACACGAGACCAAGAAATGAATGGTGACGGAGAGAAGTATCACTATATCAAGAATTCTTAAGAGGTTCATCAATTCTCACAACATTCTTGACATAAAATATGGTAATACTCCAAGGTGGAACCTAACATAAGCTGAATAGCAAGGAACTCAATGGACAACACAAAACAAGAACACGTTTGTGTTGGAGGGGATGCAACAAAGATGTCGATGATAATACAAACCATCAAGGGGAAAAGGTGGTATTTCTCATCATGAACTCATATGATATCGTGGAAGAGCTCAGAATGCTGATTATGATGACGATACATTTGTCGAGAAGTTTCATGAAGATGTAATCGATAAGCGACGACATCAAGCAAAGGAACGGTGAAGAAAAAGGTTGCTGGAAACAAAAATAAGATTGATAGTTCAGAATCAAAATTGCATTTCAAGACAACCAACATGATGTTGAAATGTCGATGTAAGCTTAACACATAGTTGGAAATGTGTTCGAGGGATGAAATACACAAATAGTATGTTCAAGCTCTAGCATGACGATGATGATGTAGCCTAACAGCTTGGAAAGACATGATCGAGTACAAACTCACAAGCAAACAAGATTACTATGAGTTGTTGAATCGCAATGCATACTCGACTCAGTTATCGGTTTCCTTGAGTGTCCAACAGCTCAAAACACGAGGAAACTGGAGTCAATGAAAATAACATAGTTGATGAGGAGCTCATAAGAAGTTATATAGCTCCATGATATTCTCGAGATACCAGGGATAATACTCGGAGGTAGATCAGAACAGAGGTCAAATTAATGTATTTTTAACTTGTCTACATACGGGATCAAAGAAGAACAATCATGGTCGGAACCACGGTTGGAAAGTACCAAATCACAGATGCAATATCAAATCATACAATGAATGATTATTGATACGAGAAGTTTCTATGATAGGATCAACGTCATTTTCATGGGCATGAGCACAAGTTCAAGGCCGACTCCCACTTCATCAATGCATCACCTACCATTCACTCCTCGCCTTTGATGAAGTCATAGCTTGGAAAGATTATTTGTCAAAACACTAGAAGAGTAAGACTCATGAAAATTCTTGGGATCACATTGATTTAGGAAGGCATAGGTTCAACCCATCGGGGTATCTTAGGAACATATACCATAACTTCAAGAGTAATTAACACATGCTTGAAGCGCATGGCTGACAAAAGCATAGGATACAACCTATCAGAGCGAGAAGACACAACTTACCAATGGCATCATGTATCAGGGGAAGCATATCACAAGAATTTTTGAATGTAAAGGATGTCGTCGGATAATAGCCCAATAATGGGTATGTCAGTTCACAAAGGACCCGATGTGAGTATCAATACTCAATCAGAGGAAGATAGAATGCAAGGCATCGGATTATAGAACATCTGAAAAATATCGATACTTAATTACCAAAGGAATTATAATTTCCAGGTTGGTGTATCAGAATCAGATGCTCCGATCAAGTACAAACAAGATGAATGGACTTAGATGCGTAATCAACCAAGGTTGACTTGCCGAGAACCAGCTCCTGTCTAGAAGGACGTCTAAGCCAGACGGATAATTTATGAGGATCAACTGATGATTCTGTGCATTCACACAAAGGTTGAATCAATAAGATCAAAGGAAAATCACAAAGGAATTTAATGAATGTTGCCAGACATATGGAATTAACCATAATGCAAGAAAGTGAGAAGGATCAAGACCAATAGGCAACTGAGGATTTCTGAAGATCGAATAGTAATCCGAGGGACTTGTGAAACCCAACACAACTGAGGACGAATGAATCCCCAGTAAGATAATTCGATGTACCTTGTAATAACAAGAGCAAGTGGAAAGAAAATATGAACGACATTTGTATGTAGTCATCCATAGGGGTTGACGGAGGAAGGGAAATCAAAAAAGTGTCTCGAGAGAACATCGAAGAGTGTATTCATAGTCTTCTGATGAATCGAGTCATCATCTGGGCTCGGAGGCTCTCTGAAGAAATTATTTACGAGAACCTAGAGTTAGAGTTAGTAAAATCTGTAACCCGAAAGAGAAGAGAGGTCAGAACCCAGAGTATAGAAAAGGATTAAAAGATCCTAATACCACCATTGGGACGTGGGCCCGTAAGCCACACAACATATAGATCAAAGCTTCAACAAAATATATAATCAATGATTAGCATCGACGCTTTGAGAAGTATGTGAAAAGCAAGAGCTCCCCCTAAATTTGTGCATTGTTTAAAATTTGCGTTTGAATGCAAATGCACAATCGATTAGGATGATGGGTCACTCTTCCATGTCACATACATCTTGGTGGTGCGCATACAAGATAAGAATGAATAGTAATCCACATGACACCAACAAGGTAGGTGAATGATCATCACATAGATACCTAAAAGGATAATAATGTAGCATCAACCAAGCAAAGCGTATGATCAAAGGCAGATAACGGGATAAAGTCATCCAAAAGACCAAAGTTTTATAACCAAATGAGAGAAAATAAAATCAAAATCTCTCTCTCTATCTCTTGAAGTCTATGATCTATACATTTCCCCCCTTTGGCAACAAGTTACCAAAAAGTTCAAAAAAGTATAGAACTACTTGTCTCTGTGGGCAGGTGATGACGGAGTCGACACAAGAGAGTCCATGAAGGCATCCGTTGAGGCTGGATGAGTGTATACTAGAGGTGCTTGAGCTGGAGTTGGTGCTGAAGGTGCAGATGCTTGAACTGATGAAGTTTGCCTTGTCTCCTAAGCAGTTACATCAGCTGATCTAGGCTAGGTGCTGAACCGAGTGGTAGTGAGAGGAGGTGATTCTTCATCATAATCATCTGAGTGCGATATCTCCACCTAGTTAACTTCATGTTGATGTTGTTTGACTATAGTGTTCAACTCTGTTACCTTCACATCCATGTCATGAAACTTTGTTTCAACGACTCTCTCAAGGCTTTTCTGACTTTGCACTATCTCCTGGATGTTCTTCTCCATACCTTGGAAAGAGTTAACTAGAAATGCCATTTTCTCAGCTTGAGTTCTAAGAGATGGAACTGGTGGTGGCTCATTTCTAGCAACCTTAGTTTCTGCTGCCTCTGTTGCCATTCTTGCTGCAGTTGAGCTGGGATCATTTTCATACATCACCATAACATTGCCTTCAAATTCTGGCTGAACGGGTAGATGGGGATGATCAAGGAGATATGCATGCTTGCCTAGCTTGGCATTGATAAGCATCTCAATGTAAGGGCCATATCCACATGATCTTTTCTGATCAGCAGCAGTCCTCCAGATAGTCTCTACTATCAAGTCCATCACTCTAAATCTAGTGTGAGAGTCTAAATGGTGCAGCAGATTGATGGAGTGTCCTCGAATCATCCTATCATCACCTGATTTAGGCATCAAGGTGTGTCTCAGAATGGTGTTAGTTGTGGGTATCCCTGCTTGCAAGAAGTATACCGAGCCCATCTTGTGACCAGCCAAATACTTGTGAGGAATTGGCTTGTACATATTTTCCATGGTGTTGTGGCTCATCTTTGCTTCAGAATGCACATCCACATCACTATCTTTCTGCTTGGGGGCACCAATGACAGTGGCCCATTCATCAATCGTAGACTCGTACTTGTGACCATCAGTCATCCAGACAATAAAACCATCTCCATAGAAATGAACAGTTGAGTAAAATTGCATGATCAGCTCATCATTCCATGGGGTCATCTCTCTTCCAACAAAATCTTCAATGTCTACTAACCAAAAAATTTCTTGCACATGGGGAAATAAATTTTCATTGTCTTTGATGTAAGCCCAGTCAACATATCACATATCACTGACAACTCGACTCTTCTCATACAGGACAGTCTCATAAAAGTCTTGTTGTTCCTTGGTGTGAAACCTTGGATCAACCACAGTTCTTCTCCTTATGGCATATGGATCTGCATCTATCCATTTCCTCAAATCTGCATCTTTGCTCTTACTCATATCTTCAGCTACTAAGTGAGCAGCATTGTGAACTGGCAGATTTGGTCGGAGCTTCCTGAGAATAGGTGCATTCTCATCTTCTTCCTATGCAACAAAGGCAATAGAAGGAGGGCCTTACTCCTTGGCAGCTGCAGGAATATCCTTTGTAGTCTTCCTATGAGCTACAACCTTTTTAGCCTTAGATGGAGGCTTAGGAGCATATTTCCTGGGCATGGCATCAACCATGAGCTTCTTCTTCTTAGGAGGAACTGGGATCTCATCTTCACCATCATCATCTTCACGGTTCTCATACATAGAAGTCTATCTCCCAACAACATGAACTACCCTCTTCCGGGCTCTCTTCACACCAACCTTCTTGGCAGGTTTATCAGTGGAGAGTGTTGTGCTCTGCTTTGCAAATTCAGGGGCTCTAACATGAGCAGGTCTTGCGTATTATTTCCTGACAGTCTTCTTAGGAGCCTTTGGAGGATCTGAAGTTTCCTCTGGCACAAAGTCTGAGTCTTCTTCATCTGAGTTTAGTTTCTTCCTCTGCCTTGGGCAAGCCATGGGAGCTGTATGTAACGACCAAGATGCGGTCCTTTCCGATCTGGGGATCGAGGCCCGAATAGGAAAGAAGCGCATCTAAGCGTTTCGCAAACAGGTACCACAACACATACATAATAATAAAGATAGACAATCAGGGATTCAATTGTCTTCTCATAAATATCTCAAAGTACATCACACATACAACCAAGGTAGTTCCGCTACGGACTACAAAAAAACATAGAAAGGCTATGCTACCCTGCCTACAGGCCCACGATCATGACCACGCCTCAATCTTCTGGATAGTTCAGGTAAAGGCAGTCTATCTCCTCATCGTACTGCCACGCCAGCTGCGTGCCGTCGGGATCATCTGTCTCTGGGGTACGTGTACCTGTTGGGATTTTGGAGGAATCCGTGAGCCACGGGGACTCAGCAATCTAAGACCTTGGTGCCAGAACTAGTCAAGTTATTAGGTAGGATAAGGTGAAGTTTTTAAGGTTGCAGCATCCTAAGCTTGATTTGGTGGCTATCTTACGTAAATCTTTTATGAAGGTGGTCTATTCTAGCGGTAGGGAATACTTGATCACTAGGTGATCTTGAACACCTACCTAAGTCATTCATAACCCCACCGTGTTCCCGATCGAAGAGAGGTCTTTGAGGGGACAGTCACGGTTATGCACACAGTTGGCAATTTTATTAGCTTTTGTTTAAGTTATCTAATACCGGATGTTAACAAAATACTCCAAGTTGCCACATAACCGCGGGCACGGCTTTCCAAAAGATTAAGCCCTGCAGGGGTGCTCCAACTAGTCCATCACAAACGTACACAGGCCACAAAGTCATCCTCTATCACGAATCTCGTGATCTCGTCGGATTCCTTAGAGGAAAACCTCAACTCTGGGGAAAACCAAAGCTTCACTGGGATTCCTATACACAAGATATACCGCTAAGGTAAGGCAAGACTAGCAGGACCTCCCGTCGTGTCAACGAACCCAATAAGAGCCACGTATCTTAGTCTCAGGACACGACGGATGGAAAAGCCTACAGGAGCCAAACCTCAAGTTTCCCTGTGGTGGCCCCCGAAGTCTGTCCATGTTGGACCAACACTCATGAGGAGCACTGGCCCGGGTTGTTGATTAAATTCCTCGGGGTAGCTATTCCCTATGCAGTTAATTATTAAGTGATTAGCAAATTAACACCAATGTGGGGTCCTGTCGGACAAGCCTTAGCACTACGCGATTTATCGAGGGGGTCCCCATAGCAACCCCGAACGTGTTAGGAGCGATCATCATGGAATCAAACACCGGTAACCGGTAACTAAGGCGGCAATAATGGAACAAAGCACCCGACAAAAGACTAGGCCTCGTGTCATTTACCAAGTATATAGGTGCATTAATTAAATAACAGCATTTAATAAAATGATATCAAGCTCATGTTATCGCATGAGGCAAAACACCTGCATCTAGCAACACTAACATTAGTAGCTGAGCAAAGCCTACTTAGCCATTCAAGTTTGCTAGGAAGGGATCACTGTTTGGGTTCATGGCATATGAAGTGGCAAATATTTCAGTGGTAGGCAGCGAGTAATATGACATGGAAACGCAAACTAGCATAACAAGTCTAGAGATGGAATCAAGGTCATATCATCTTGCGTGTGATATCCTCAGCTTGGAATGGTTCTTGTTCGTCCTGCACGAACTCTCCCGAATCCACGTACCCGTTCTACGATCCCGGTGCTACCCAACATAAGAATAACATCCAATTAACAACAACACCTCAAGATGCAACAAGCACATGATGAATGAGATGAATATGAGCATGCATCACTAATTTCTATCAGTAGCTCAAGCAAAAGAAGCTAATACAAGTTTCTGGACAGAACTGTACCATAAGCTATTTTTACATGCATGGCAATGACATGATCAGATGCGTCTCGAGAAATCGATGCAAAACCATATAAAGAACAATACAATCGGAGCTACGGATCAACGGGAATCAACAAAACAAGATAAGAAGCCCTACGTGTCCAAATCAACACCACACACTCAAATGGCACAAATCTGGTATTCCCAGGTTGCCAAGATATATTTCAACCCAACATGAATGGATTGGAGCAAGGAAGAACACCACAGCATCAACTAAGCACTCACAAATATCAAAGTGACAATACTACACAATCTGCCATAATCTGCATCTTAGCACTTTGTGAGCTACATGCAACATAGCTACAGCCCCCCAAATATGACAAATAATATATGTGGCTGTAGCTAGCCAAGAATACTACCAGAAAAAACAAGAATCACACAAAAAGGAATTATACACGGGAAGATGCAAGGCTGCAAAATTTCCCAAAACCATCAGATCTCAGGGACTTAGTGAAAATTCCTGCACCTGACTTTCTGTCTTTGCTCTGAAGCTTTTTGACAGCAGCCAAAACATAACCTACATGACTCCAAATGGGATGAAATTTTACAGGGAGATTCACAAACATATCAGGTCCAAATTCCTAGCACTGAACTAAGGCTAGATCGCAACAAAATGACCAGCACAACCTTATCAACAGAGGAAGAAAATATAACCAGATTCTCAGACTTAGTGAAAACCTCAGGTTTTCACTAATCTGGAATTTCAGCCACAAGCCTACTTTGGATGGGCACAACTTGCACACATGGATTCCAAATCATGAACCAAAACCAACATGTGGTAGAGGGGGTTACCCTCTACTACCACAACCAAGAAACAAATACAAGAGCACTTCACAAGTTACGGAACCAAGCTCTAAACTTGGAAGAAAATGTAAATATGACTTTTCCAGAAAATGTATCAATGGCAAAAATGATTTCACCAATGGATTCCTGGGATCTTTCTACCCCAAAAAAATATATAAAACATATGCACTTGCTTGGAGCAAGTGAGCTCAAACTAGGAAGGAAAAACTACATAGAATCCAACAAAGTGAACAGTGAAACATTTCATGCACTTTCACTAGAACCACTATCACATAGCTATGCTCATGTGCACAAAGACAATATAGACATGAGGGTTTGGACCCCATGTCTTATGTCATGCAAAACAACACCACAATCACTTCTACTACCACATTTATCTTACACACATCTCATGCCCTCTTTCATATGCACATGAGGAGGAGCACAAGTGTTGCAAAGTGGGGCTGTTTTCTCCAATGCATAACATCAACTCACATGCATATCACCTAGAAGAAACCACACCACCTGCACATGCTAGCAACACAATAGAATGCTAACACATGCATAAGGCACTTACACACACATGCATACCTACACTAGCAACACCTCATGTATGTGCAACACTCACACACACATGCACATATCTTGCCACCTATCTAGACACACAAGCAAAAGAACATACACCACCTACACTTGCAACAACTACAATGGAGGCACCACACACACACATGCACATTTGGCAAGCATCAAGTGTGCACACACACACACACACCTCTCACAAGAAAACATACACACATCACATCATATGGCCATTCTATAGCAGCAAAGAAAAACAATAAAATACCCTCTGCCATCTAAGTTTAATGCACAAACATCAGGCAAGCAAAAGAGCAAAAAGGAAAAATAAATAACAGAGAAAATAAAAAAAGGGCACCCTGGGGGTCGAACCCCTGTGCCTGTGGTGTGCAACTCTGCAACACACCACTGGGCTAAGAGGCCCTTGCTTGACAGATAAGGGCAAGGGAGCAGGGTATGCTCTCTGCTGGCTACTGTGCAGGTAAAAAAATCAGGAACAAAAAATAACGCCGAGGGGGGATCGAACCCGCGCCCTCACCACAGGCACACCACACCACATACCACTGGGCTACGCTACGATGCTTGACAGAACAAGGGTATAAAACAAGGTCGCCGTGCTCTCTGCTGCTGCTGTTGCTGCACGAAGAGAGGGAAATGCCCCTGCTGGTGCTTGACGTTACGCGGGGAAGCAAGGCCCTGCTGCTATGCGCATCCACAGCCACTATGTGCCACATCTACTGCACCACTGCAACTACTGCTGCTGCCCTGCTACTACAGAGAAGCACGCGAGCACCTCGCCAGATCCAGGGCGATCTAAGGGGGAAGAAGGTAGGGGGAGGTGCACCTCACCTTGGGAAGGAAGGGGGAAGCCGATCGGAGAAGGAAGGAGCGCCGGATGATGAAGAAAATGCTGGAGGAGTCCCTGCCTTGTCGAACCGAAGAAGAGGACGGAGAGACCACCGGGGCCGAGCCGTTGACGAGGTCGAGGCCGTCGGTGCAGTCGTTCCCCGGGGCTCCTAGCGCCAGGAATGGAGCGCGGGCACCTTCCCCGAGCCCCTGGACATGGTCGCCGGTGATGCTCGACGGAGATGGCGGGGGTAGACGCGGCGGGGCTGCTCTCTCCTCTCTGCTAACTCCTACAGAGATCTTACCTGACAGAGGAGATGGGGAGAGAGATGGGGAAAGGAAGGTGGCGGCGGCGGCCGAGGGGGAAAGGGAAACCCTAGGCCGAGGGGGGGCACGGACGCCAATGCTTTAAGGGGCCCCTCGACGTTAGTGCAACGGCGGCTGCGCGTTCTCTCTGCTAAGCCTAACAGAAGGAGCAGAGGGGGAGAGAGTAGACGGCGTCAGGTAGGAGAAGGTAAGCGCGGGACTGGGCTTAGCGCGGGGAGACGGGTACTGGGCCGCCAGGGGGGGGAGTGAGCCCACCTGAGGCGGCACTTAAGAGAGAAGAAAAACCCTGATGTTTTTCTTTTAACAGAAAAACCAGAGATCAAAGAAATGCACAGGGAAAACTACCGGGGATAAAAAAACAACAAAAATGCCCCTGTGCTTGGAAAAATCTAACCTATTTGAATAAAATGCAAAATAATATTAGAGGCAAATGAATATTTACAAAACAGCAATATGTGGGCTTTTTTGTAATTATTTTGCACCTTTTAAAACCCCTTTTAAAACAGCAACTCCACATCTTCATATCCACCACAAAACATTCTAAAACATGGGCATTTTTGAATCAAGGATGGGACAAGTAAATATTTCACTAGGGAATAAGAGAGAGGAGGGGTTTGCAACCAAAGGGTTTTGCAAAAAGCACCACCACACTACCACTTCTACCTATCACCACAACCATATATGCACCCACATCACAAGAACACACAAGACCCCACATCGTCACTACCACCTTGCAATCACAAGACACAATGAAACATGGAAGAGATGATATGACATGCATGCATGCAAGGAAGAAAAATACAAGGGACATCACATGAAGTCATGGCACAAAAAATGATATCATCACATCTCTGACAAGGTGGACCCACTTGCAATAGGTTCCAAATAGGGAAGGTTTACACTTGGGGCACTACAAACTCTCCCACACTACAAAGAAGATCTCGTCCTCGAGATCTAAGGCTGAAAGAAACCGGGAAATTCGAAACAGAGGTGATCCTCGCGTTCCCACGTAGCCTCTTTATCGGAATGGTGTGACCACTGCACTTTGAGAAATCTGACAGTCTTGTTACGGGTCTTGCGCTCAGTCGCCTCGAGAACCGCAACTGGATGCTCATGATAAGAAAGGCCAGGCTGAAGGTCGATGTCTTGAAGATGCACAGTGCGCTCGGGGGTCTTGAAACACCTCCGAAGCTGAGAAACATGGAACACATCATGGAGATTTGCAAAGGTTGACGGGAGCTCGAGCTGGTACGCAAGGTCGCCTCTCTTGCCAACCACTCTGAACGGACCAACGAAACGAGGCGCAAGCTTTCCTTTGATGCCAAAGCGCTGCATACCCTTCATAGGCGACACCTTGAGATAGACAAAGTCATCAAGCTCATAAGATATGTCACGGTGCTTGCTATCATAATAGCTCTTCTGACAGGACCGAGCTGCTCTGAGGTTGTCGCGAATGATCCAACACATCTCCTCAGATTCTTCTATCATATCATTCCCAAGGATCTGACGCTCGCCGGTCTCGGACCAGTTGAGCGGAGTACGACACTTCCTACCATAGAGAATTTCAAAAGGGAGCCTTGCCAGAACTAGCTTGATAACTGTTGTTATACGAGAACTCCGCGAAAGGCAGACAATCTTCCCACTTCATGCCAAAAGAGATAACACAGGCTCTCAGCATATCCTCAAGAACTTGATTCACTCTCTCCACTTGACCACTAGTTTGAGGATGGAACGCTGTGCTGAAGCTGATCTTTGTGCCCATAGCAGACTGAAAGGAGTCCCAGAACTTGGAAGTGAAGATACTTCCGCGATCTGAAGAGATCACCATAGGCACGCCGTGCAAAGAGACAATCCTGGAGGTGTACAACTCTACCAGCTGAGCTGCTGAAATGGACTCCTTGGCTGGAAGGAAATGAGCCACTTTACTCAACTTGTCGATGACGACGAAGATAGCATCATTACCCTTCTTGGACTTCGGAAACCCGGTGACGAAATCCATCTCAAATTGATGAAACTTCCACTCGGGAATCGGCAAAGGCTGCAAGAGGCCCGCTAGGCGTTGATGTTCTGCTTTCACTCTTCGACATACATCACACTCGTTTACAAACTAAGCAATCTCACGTTTCATACGAGTCCACCAGAATGTCTGCTTCAAGTCATGGTACATTTTGGGGATTCCAGGATAAATAGAGAGCAAAGAGTTATGAGCTTCTTCCATGATCACCTTCCTGAGATCACCTTTCGGGACCACAAGGCGATCCTCGAAAAACAACGTGTCCCTGGCATCAACAGTGAAGCACTTATACTTGGGGAGACTCTTTCCCACGCCAATCTTGACCTTCTTCACCATAGCGTCAAGAAGCTGAGCTGCTCGGACCTGATCTTCCAAGGTAGGAGATATCTGAAGGTTTGCAAGAAAACCCTGAGGTACTAGCTGAAGGTTGAGCTTCCTGAAAGACTCAGAAAGACCCAGCTGGAGAGGTTGCAGAATCAGACTATTGCAATATGCCTTCCTGCTCAATGCATCCGCCACAACCTTTGGCTTGCCTGGCGTGTACTCAACACTCGGATTAAAATCCTGGAGCATTTCCACCCGACATGTTTGCCGAAGATTCAAGTTAGGCTGAGTGAAGATGTACTTGAGACTCTTGTGATCGACGAAAACTTCAATCTTACATTCCAACAAGAGATGTCTCCAATTCATCAAGGCGTGTACAACAACTGCTAGCTCGAGATCGTGCACATGATAGTTCTTCTCCGCAGGCTTCAACTGCCTGGAGGTATAAGCAACCACCTTCTTATCTTGCATCAGGACTGCACCAAGACCCTGGAGAGAAGCATCGCAAAAGACCTGGTACGTCTTGGAATCATCCGGAGGGGCCAAGACCGGAGTGGAGATAAGCTTCTCTTTGAGTGTATCGAAGGCCAGTTGACTCTCTGGAGACCAAGCATACTTAACACCCTTCTGAAGAAGACTAGAGAGCGGCTTGGCAATCTTAGAGAAGTTCTCAACGAACCTTCTGCAATAGCCAGCAAGCCCGAGAAAGCTTTGAAGCTGCTTCACATTCTGCGGAGGCTCCCATTCAACAATGGCTTGAACCTTGGACGGATCAACCTTAATGCCCTCGGGAGAGATAATATGCCCAAGATAAACCACTTCTTTCAGCCAGAACTCGCACTTGGAAAACTTAGCATACAACTTGTACTCTCTCAGTTTATCAAGCACCAACCTGAGATGTTTTTCATGTTCTTCCTCGGTCTCAGAAAAGACCAGAATGTCATCGAGATAGAGCATCAATCGACAAAATGTCGGAGGAGCATTTGCCAGACCAAAAGACATGACCGTATACTCATACGAGCCAAAACTAGTCCTGAATGCCATCTTCGGAATGTCTTCCTCGCGAATGCGAATTTGATGATAGCCCATTCTGAGATCATGCTTGGAGAATACTTTAGCACATTTCAACTGTTCGAACAACTCAGTTATGTTTGGAAGTGGATATTTGTTCTTGATTGTCTTCTTGTTCAGTGGACGGTAATCGACACACAGCCGGTCCGAGCCATCCTTCTTCTTGACAAACAGAACACCACATCCCCACGGAGACGAGCTGGGTCTGATCAAACCCAAACGCTCCTGCTCATCGAGTTGCCTCTTAAGTTCCTTCAATTCTTCTGGACCCAGCTTGTACGGCCGTTTGCACACTGGCTCTGTGCCTGGCTCAAGCTCAATGAAAAACTCAACTTCACGGTGCGGAGGCATGCCTGGCAGCTCTTCAGGAAACACATCTTGATATTCGCAGACCACTGGGACTTCCTCAATAGGATTGATCTCACCCTTTTCATTCAAGGAGAACAGACGGATTGTATCATCGCGCGCCGCGAATATAATCACATCCTCCGAAGAGTGGGTAAGCTTCACTTCTTTAGCTTCACAATCAATTAATGCCTTGTTCATGGCCAACCAGTCCATACCAAGAATCAAGTCGAAGTCGGAATTGCCCAAGACAATAGGAGACGCCAGAAAAGCATAAGCACCCATCTTAACAGAAACCTCCGGAACGAACAAACTAGAACTCAAATGCTTTGCAGGAGAAACGACTGCCAATGGCTTAGGCAACTGCTCCTGACGCAGGTTATGCTTGGATGCAAAAGGATATGACACGAAGCAATGCGAAGCACCAGAATCAAATAACACTTTAGCAGGAATATCATTGACGAGGAGGTTACCCATGATCACATCAGAGGAGTTGTCTGCTTCAGCTGCGTTCACCATGTTGACTCGAGCTGATCTGGGGTTGAATTTGACAAGAGCGTTGCTTGGAGGTTTGCCTGGAGAAGGAGGCGGCAGACGGAGCTGAGAAGTACATTTGTTGGCATAGTGACCTTTCTGCCCGCACTTGTGACAAGTGACATTTGCTGGCTGCTGATACTGAGTCTGAGGAGGCCCTTGCTTCTGATGCTGGTATCTCTGCTGAAAGCCAGGGTTGGGTGGGTGGGAAGAACCACGGCCACCTGAGTGCTTCAGCTGCCGTGAGTGCTGAGGAGGAGGAGGAGAAACCCAAAACCTCTGTTGCTTCTGAACCACCTAAGTCGAGGAAGAGCTGGAACCTCTGAAGCGCTTCTTGGAATTTTCCACTGTGAGCAAGGCTGCCTCTGCTCTGAGAGCTAGGTTGTAGAACTTGTCAAACTCCTCAGGATCGTGCAAGGCAAGAGCTAACTGCAAGTCTTCCTTCAAGCCATCCCCTAAACTCGTAGATCTTGCTCTTCTGATCCGGGATATCCTGCGGCGCTTAACGGGCCAGCTCGTGGAACTCGACATTGTACTTGTACACGGAATTGCTGCCCTGCTTCAAATGCCTGAACCTCTCACGCATCTCCTCTACAAAACTGGAAGGGATGTAGTGGGACCTGAAGTCACGACAAAACTCGTCCCAAGACATCACCCTGGCGCCTCTGGAGTCCTTGAGCTGCTGCCACCATATAGAAGCCTGTCCCTTCAACTGAAACGTTGCAAACTTGACATAGTCCTCCGGACGCACATTGCTACACTCGAAATGTTTGTTCATATCATGGATCCAATCTTCTGCATCAAATGGCTGGTCGCAAGAAGTGAACGTCTTTGGTTGATTCAACAAGAACTGACTCAGATTGGCGAAGTGATTGGCACCCTGCTGGAAATTGCCCTGCTGTTGATTGGCTCTCTCCTGGATCAACTGTAACAGCATCTGAGTGTTTGCATTAGTAGCATCCATGACCGCTTGCGAGGCCTCAGTAGGAGGAGGTGGTGGCGGCGGGTTCTCCGGAGGATGAGGTGGCGGCGGCACATCCTCACGCCCTGGGTTCAGACGAGTTGGTGGAGCCATCCTGAAGACGGACAACATATTAGTCCACAGAATAAATTGAAGATATTGCTGAATCAAAAGACAGGAATATTTGAATAGAATTTAGCATTGCACTCGAACAACATAGCAAGAGTGCATCCTCAAAGTAACAAACGACAAAATTCTGATAAGGACCACTGCAAACAAGTGTGAGCTAGAATTGCTCGGAACAAACATACGATCGAGATTTCCCCAAACCTCAATCAAGCGTCTGTAGGAAGATAGTCCTATAAGATACTACTTGAAATCCCACCTATGAATTCCCCAAATAACTGGTCATGCAATCTGGTACACAGATACAAGGAGTATTTCACACAACTCCTAAACTAACCCGTCACCTATATCACATCCTTCAACACACAACCAGCATCTTAGACCTTCATCTACAACAAATCCTCGTGATCACAACGATACCAAGTGTGGTAGTACCCCCGAACAATCTGCACCAGTACAGGGGACATCGGGGTTATCTCACCACTATCAGTATTGAAGCAATAACGAACACCCTCCGTTCTTAGATACTCAGAAATCTGAATGATGGCGATGTGCGCAAGAATCCCCCGAAGCTCAACTCCCCTGAGACTTAGAGCAGATAGGAGGCACCAAGACAGGACTCCATCACATCGAAATCATATAGACTTCACAAATACCCGCATGATCCTAAATTTTTTTTTGAGCGAGAAAAGGAGTAGAGTTAAAGATTTCCTAAGACGGGAACCTCACCAGAGCATAGAAGAGGAGAAAAAAGAATCCTACTCTCCGATATAACTAAGACTCAAAACATTTTCTAGACTTGACTCGGCCAAGTACGATCACACAAAGGCTCCTATGGTCGTAAGGCTCTGATATCATCTTGTAACGACCAAGATGCGGTCCTTTCCGATATTCGGGGCCTCGATCCCCAGATCGGAAAGGACCGCATCTTGGTCGTTAAACTGTAGGATCCATGGTCAGAGTCAGTCTTCTCAGGACTAGTGCCTGAGTCCATCTCAACACTTTGCTCTCTGAAATCATTCTGGCTATCTTCTGATCCAGACATCTTGGCAGACAAGAAAACACTGAGTAGCAAACTAGCAAACATGTGAAGTAGATATAGGAAAGGCATAAGGGTTGAGCATCACAAAACACAGAAGGATTTTTCAAAATTTGATGTCTGAAACTTAGGGTATGATCTTCTGCAGGATGTAAATCGATGGCATTGAGTTGGCATTTTTGGAGTCACCGAGAAGGCTTACTCGCTTAACAAAAACTTGGCAGTCTGTTTAGGTGGGACCGAAAAGAGCTGCTCGGTCTCACCGAGTTGCTTCTCAGGAACCCTAAAAGGAAATCGATGAAACCGATTCTACAAACTCGATCTCACCGAGTTGCATGCTGCGGCAGATAAGATCCAAAATTTCATCTTTCTCTATGTTACAAGATACTCTCGTGGAAGGGAATGGTTTGTACATGGAGGCTTAAAGATAAAATTCCCAATGCGTATGAGTCGGATAGAGGAACGCAAAAGGAGATCGGATCCGTACCCTAACATGGTGGCGGTCTGGCTACGGTGGCGACAACAACGAAGATTCCGTCGACGATGGCGATTCCCAACGGCCGAGGCGCTCGAGGAGGCAAAGGCGACGACCAGGGGTCTTCGGGGTAGCTTAGGGTTTTGAGGCAAAAGGTTTTTGATGATCTGAAATCAAACAACCCGTCCGCTGTAATATATAGCCGTTCGCTGTTAGTGTCACCAAGTTCCTCTACTGTGAGCTGACAAGGAAACTCGGTGTAACCGAGTTTGTGATTTTTGTGGTACCGAGATTGAAAACCAGACCAACTTTGGAAATTTAGTGGAACCTAGTTTGTGGAGTTGGTCTCACTGAGATTTTCAAAGAGGTTTTGGAAGGCAGCCTTTGACGATACGAAACTCCGAGTGCACCTTCACACAGAGCGATCGACGAGTGCTTGTTCAAGTTTTGTGATGAATCATGAATAGAACTTGAGATGAGATAGCATAGATAGCTAGAGAAGGGTCCTAGGCATTCTTGTCCATCCAATTGGAAAAAGATAAATAAAAAGCCAAATAATAACAATTGGATGTCCTCGAATGAGCAAACACATGTAGACCAACATCGTCACACAATAAGATGATAGATAAAATATGGTGAACATGCACAAACATCCTAGCAGCTATCAAGCACTTGGGAGATGACAAAGTCATCTATATATGAGTATATTGACTTAGGAGCCAAGTAAGAATACTTGATCATAGGTCATACTCATCGTTAAGCACAAGTGGGGTTACCACTTTTACATAAGAATTAATGTGTTCATATCCTTATAAGATGCTTATGCTCAAGATTTAGAGTAAAGCTCCCCCTTGATATGACACCCCCCTAAGAGGGATAAAGTAACCTTGGTTTTGTCATAGAAGACTTCGAGTAGGTGAAGTAGTGGTGGATGCTCAATGTTGATGAAGATCATCTTGAGTTGGGAGCAATCCCTGTTGTTTCTTACTCTTCTCACCTACATGGGTTAGTCCCAAAGAAAAAGGAACACATGCAAGAATATCTATGGACATGGTGTGAAACACATATGGGATGATCTCCAAAGATGCATTAATTACCTTGTTCCTTGCTTACCTTTGAGGGAATGTGTGACTCCTTGAACCTATGCATATGGTTGAGCTTGATTGCATATAGTTCTTGCCAAAATGAATAAGAGTGAATTTCATTGGCGGAGTCACCCCTCAAGACCTATCTAGTTCTTCCTCTTGGGGATCCACATCAACTTGATGGGAATCCTTGGAGTTGTGGTAGCACTAGATGAGGTAGAGCTAGTAGTGTCCTTGGGAATCCACTTGACCTTTACTTGGGGTTCTTCTTCAAATAAGTCAATGTCATCTTGAAGCTTTCTCTTGCCCTTGTGGTCTTGTGGTGGAAGGCCATCTTGTGAGATTCTTCCTTCAGGAGGAGTAAGATCATACTTCTCCTCTTGGGGAACAGACTTAGGAATGGGATATGGACCTTCTTCCCAATCGTCTCCGTTGATGTTGAAGTAGCCAAAACCTTGTTTCTTCCAATGTCCTCCTTGCTTGCGCACAATTTCCTCAAATTTCTTACTTCTGGAAAGACTCTTGAAGACACATCTCTCTATAATCCCTTTCAATAAATCGTTTTCTTGCTCAAGTGTAACTTGGCTAAGATAATCATTACCGGAATCAAGAGAGTTACTAGCAACAACATAATTGGATTTAGCTTTAGCATTGTTGTTACTAGATGAAGAAGCTTTATTGCCTTTGTTACTAGTGTTCCTAGGTTTAACTTGTGGAACAAAACTAGAGAAGAGTAATCGTTTGTCTAGATAAGAAGAACTCTTCTTTCGAAGATCGTCATTGGTTGCTTTTAGGAACTCATGCTCTTGCTCCAAATTGAGCGTCTCGAAGCGCAGCTCCTCATGAGTTCTTGGAATCTCTCTATGATCTTCTAGAGTAGTCTCATGAGCTAACTTAAGATTTTTTAATTCTTGAGTTATTCGTTAAATTTTTTCTTATCATCATCACTAGATTTCTCTTGACTAGCATGACAATTAGCAAGTTCATTTTCATTGCAATCACTAGTTTTATCAAAGAGAAAGTCATATTCTCCTAACAAGTCATCCTCATCACTATTAAAATCAAGATACTCGGGTTCTGATACCTTGGGGCCTTTAGCCATGAAGCAGTTTCCGAACCCCTCATTTGGTGAATCAAATAGGTCGTAGGAGTTGGAGGAAACAAGTGCAATGCCGGCAACACCTTCATCTTGACTATAGTCGGAGTTGGAGTGATAGCTTCTCTCGGAATGGTTGTCAGACTCGAAGCCAGAAACCCATTCACCAACATGAGCTTGATGTCTTCTTGCTGAGCCGCTCTTGGTGTATTTGTCCTTCTTCTTCAATTCCTTGCCTCTCTGTGAGTGTATTTGTCCATAACAATCTTCTCCACTCCTTCTCTCTATATGAGGTGACTCATCTCTTGAGGTTCGTCTTCGAGGTGACTCTTCTCTATGTTTGTAGGGAGCAGAGCACTTATTGGAGTAGTGTCCAGGCTTCCCACAAATGTAGCAGTTTCGGGCATGACTGGACGAACGCTTCTCATCATGTCTTGAGATTGAGCTTCTCTCTTTGACTCTACTCTTGTAGAACTTGTTTAATTTTCTGGCCATGTGGCTTATCTCTTCATCAGCGACAAGATTTTCCTTTGAAGTAGCGGGAGCATCACATGAAGCTTTGTAAGCACCGCTTGACTTGTTGTGCATCTCATCTTTGTCCTTGAGTGACATCTCATGAGCAACAAACTTACCAATGACTTAAGTTGGCTTGAGATCTTTGTAGTTTGGCATCATTTGGATCAATGTGCACACGGTGTCATACTTCCCATCAAGGGCTCTAAGTATCTTCTTGATGATGAATTTGTCGGTCATCTCTTGCTTCCTATGCCGACAATCTCATTGGTGATGAGAGCTAGCCTAGAGTACATTTCAACGACACCTTCACCATCCTTCATCTTGAACTTGTTAAGCTGACTTTGAAGCACATCCAACTTAGAATTTATGAAAGAATCAGTACCTTCGTGCATATCTATCAAAGTATCCCAAATTTATTTTGCATTCTCGAGGCGGCTGATTTTGTTGAACTCTTCGGGGCATAGAGAGTTAAAGATGATGTCACACGCTTGAGCATTGAGTTGCAACATCTTCAGTTCATCAGCTATCGCATCACGATCCGGTTCATGCCCTTCTCCAAAGAAGTTACCTTGCACACCAAAGCGAATAATGGCCCAAACATGAGTATTAAAGCCAAGAATATGCATTTTCATCTTATGCTTCCAACTAGCAAAATCAGTGCCATCGAAATATGGACCTCTGCAGTGATAATTTCCCTCACTAGACGCCATACTCTCCTAGGTTTTGAAACCAATGCAATGGAGACCAAAGCTCTGATACCACTTGTAGGATCAAAAGTATGTCTAGAGGGTGGGGGTGATTAGACTACTTGACAAGATATTTTTTTTGCCTCTTCCCAATTTTAGTTGAGAGACAACTTTTGCAGTTATAGCAAGTCAAGTACACCCTACACATGCAGTTCTAAGAGTGTAGCAACGAAAATTAAAATGTGCAAGTGTAAAGTAAAGGAGTAAGGTAGGGAGATCAAACACATAAGGTTGACACGACAAGTTTTGGCATGGTTCCAATAGGTGGCGCCATCGTATGTCCATGTTAGTGGAAACTTCAACCCACGGAGGGTAACGATTGCGAGAGTCCACAGAGGGCTCCACCCACAAGGGGTCCACGAAGAAGCGGCCTTGTCTATTCCACCACGGCTTCCGCCCACGAAGGACTACCCTTACTCACGGTATATCTTCACGAAGTAGGCGATCTCCTTGCCCTTACAAACATCTTGGTTCAACTCCACAACACAAAGTAGGAGGCTTCCAAGCGACACCTAACCAATCTAGGAGGCACCACCCTCCAAAAGGTAAAAGATGTGGTAGATCAATGAACTCCTTGCTCTTGTGCATCTAAAGATAGTCTCCTCAACAAAAAATCACTCTTTCACAGAATAGGCATGGGTAGGAGAGATTGATTTGGTGGAAAGCAGTTGGGGAAGGCTAGAGATCAAGTCTCAAATGATTGGATTGGAATATCTTGGTCTCAACACATGAGTAGGTGGTTCTCTCCTAGAATATGGATTTGGCAATGAAGTGTGTGTTCTGAGTGCTTCTCCCATGAGTGAGAGGTGGGTGAAGGGGTATATATAGACAACACACAAAATTCAACTGTTATACCTAAAGTGGCAAACTCGGTGACACCGAAGTTACAAACTCGATGGTATCGATTAGCACAAAAGGCAGAACTTTTGAATCTCGGTGGGACTGATATACACAACTCAGTGACACCGAAAAGGTGGCTAATGGTCAGATGCCCAAACTCGGTGACACCGATACTCAAACTCAGAAATTCCGATTTTGTGTACCGAGGCAACAAAAAGTTTGTCACCCTGAACTCGGTAGCACCGATATGGATTCGGTTGCACCGATTTGGTGGAAATGGTTAGAGTTTCTGTCTGAGGTCAAGCTTGGTGGGTCCAAAGTATGGAAGTTGGTGACACCGAATTTGAGTATGTGGAATTGGACAGAATGGTTATGTGGGAAAAATGACTCAGTATTTTGGTGGCTAACTTTGCGCACTTGAGCAATCAGTTCATTTTACTACCTCAGCCCCTTTTAACAGTATTGGCTTTCCTATGGACTCAAAAGTGATTTCTCACAAATATAAAATGAAGAATCTTCTAGCTTGAAGCTTGAGACAATCTTATTCCTTTCTTGCATCAAGGGGCATCTCCACATAAGCCTTTAGCCATCACATCTTTTGAACTTTTCTAAAATATACTTGGAAAACATTTTAATCCAATGATGCATATATTGTGATCAATTATCAAAACCACCCTAGGGAGCAATTGTGCTTTCACTTGATGGTTGTACGGGGCGTGTACTTCACATGATGAGCACCAAGCTCAATTGCCCACTTGGCGGTTCGTCCAGTGGCCTCTCGATTTTGTATGATATCACGAAGGGGTGCTGAGATGGCCACAATAAATGGATGTTCCTGAAAGTTGTGCTTCAAATTCCGGTTTGCAATAAAAACTCCAAAAACTAGCTTTTGCCAATGTGGATATCGCTGCTTGGATAAGGTCAAGACTTCACTCACAAAATAGACTAGTCGCTGAACCGAACAATCCTTTTGTGCCTCCTTCCGTTCAACGACAAATGCAACACTTACCGCTTTTGAATTAGCAGCAATGTACATGAGCATGGGCTCTTTGTCGGTCGGGGGTGGCTAAAACGGGCGGCTCAGCTAGCTGTTTTTGGGAGCTTCAAAAGCTTTGTTAGCCGCGTCAGTTGAAATGAATTTGTCTGTATTCTTCAACAATTGATAGAGAGTAATTCCCTTCCCTCCAAGGTGGATTATAAACCGGCTCAATGCCGCAATGCAGCAAGCCATGCATTGGACCTGATTTACATTAGCCCGCTTACCCAGCGAAGTGACTGCCTCGATATTATCTGGATTAGCTTCGGTGACTTGCTCGGAGACCAGGAATCCTAGTAGCTTGCCTGCAGGAACACCAAAGACACACTTCGCTGGGTTAAGTTTCATCTGGTATACTCGAAGAATATCAAACGTATCCTTGAGGTCCTCCAAGAGCGTCTCCTTGTTAGATTTCACCATGATGTGATCAACATAGGCTTGAGCATTGCGCCCAATATGTGAGTGAAGACAATTCTGAATGCAATATTGATAAGTCAGCCTGCACTTTTGAGCCCAAAAGGCATAGAGATAGTAGAAAACACTGAATTGAGTTATCAAAGCCGTCTTCTCTTGGTCCTCGACGACCATCTTGATTTTATGGTAACCACAGTATGCATCCACAAAGCATGACCGCTCACAACCCGTCGAAAAGTCAATGATCTGATTGATATGGTGGAGGGCAAAGGGATCTTTGGGACAAGCCTTGTTGAGATCTATGTAGTCAACACACATATGCCAGATGTTGTTCTTTTTCAGAACCAACACTAGTTTAGCCACCACTTAGGATGAAAAACTTCAACGATAAACCTGGCAGCTAGGAGCCAGGCTACTTCTTCTCTAATGGCCTTATATCTCTCCTCATTAAATCGACGGAGGTATTGTCGTACTGTTTTCATCTTTGGATCCACATTAAGGTGGTGCTCAGCGAGTTCTCTCGATACTCCATGCATGTTAGAAGGTTTCCATGCGAAGATGTCCCAATTCTCACGGATGAACTCGATGAGCGCGCTTTCCTATTTGGGATCCAAACGGGTCGCAATAGTGAGTTGCTTGGAAGAGTCTCCTTGGGTGAAGTCAATCTGCTTGGTATCTTCAGCCGGCTTGAATTTGAACAATGATTCGGACTCACTAGTTGGCTTTTTAGGGGGCTCATATCAGCAGGCTCAACATTGGATGTATAGAAGTTCAATTCTTCAACTGCACATGCCAACTCAGCATAATCCGCATCCCCTTCCTCACACTCCCGCGCTATCTTTCTGCTGCCTCCCATAGTTATAGTGCCATCGGGACTCAACATCTTAAGCTTGAAGTAAAAATAGCAGGGTCGGGCCATAAAACGAGCATAAGCCGGCCACCCCAAAAGGGCATGATAAGGACTTTTTATCTTGACCACCTGAAACATCAAAGACTCACATGTGAAGTTAAATTCATCACCAAAAGTGACGTCCAACTTAATCCTCCTGATTGGGTATGCTGACTTCCCATGAACGTGATAACCCACAAGTATAGGGGATCACAACAGTTTTCGAGGGTAGAGTATTCAACCCAAATTTATTGATTCAACACAAGGGGAGCCAAAGAATATTCTCGAGTATTAGTAGCTCAGTTTTCAATTCAACCCCACCTGAAAGACTTAATATCTACAACAAAGTATTTAGTAGCAAAGTAGTATGGAAGAGACGGTAACGGTGGTAAACGTAATAGTAGCAGTTTTGTATTGATCGTAACAATAGCAGTGGAAAAGTAACTTGGCGAAGATCAATATGTGGAAATCTCGTAGGCAATGGATCAATGATGGATAGTTATGTAAGATGGCATTCATCATGCAACAGTCATAACATAGGGTGATACAAAAGTAGCTCCAATTCTTCAATGTAATGTAGGCATGTATTCCAAATATAGTCATACGTGCTTATGGAAAAGAACTTGCATGGCATCTTTTGTCCTACCCTCCCGTGGCAGCGGGGTCCTAATGGAAACTAAGGGATATTAAGGCCTCCTTTTAATAGAGAACCGGACAAAAGCATCATCACTTAGTGAATACATGAACTCCTCAAACTACGGTAATCACCGGAAAGAATCCCAGTTATTGTCACCCTGGGGGATGCAGATCATAACTCGTAATAGGTTCCTATAACTTGCAAGATAGGATCAAGAACACACATATATTCATGAAAACATAATAGGTTCAGATCTGAAATCATGGCACTCGGGCCCTAGTGACAAGCGTTAAGCATAGCAAAGTCATAGCAACATCAATCTTAGAACATAATGGATACTAGGGATCAAACCCAAACAAACTAACTCGATTACATGATAGGTGTCATCCAACCCATCACCGTCCAACAAGCCTACGATGGAATTACTCATGAACGATGGAGAGCATCATGAAATTGGTGATGAAGGATGGTTGGTCATGACGACAACGTCGATTTCCCCTGTCCGGAGCCGAAATCAGACTCTAGATCTGCCCTCCCGAGGAAGAACACGAGGTGCGGCGGCTCCGTATCGTAAAACATGATGAACTCTTCTCTCAGATTTTTTTTTTCTCTTCGGATAGGAATATATAGGAGTGGAAACGAGTTCGGTGGGGCTATAGGGGTTCCACAAGCGAGGGGGCGCGCCCTGGGGGGGGGGGGCTGTAGGCTTGTGGCCAGGGGGTGGCCCCTCTCCGGTAGATTCTTTCGCCAGTATTTTTTATTAATTCCAGAAACGTTCTCCATAATTTTTCATGTCAATCCGAGAACTTTTATTTCTGCACAAAAATAACACCAAGGCAATTTTGCTGAAAACATCGCCAGTCCAAGTTAGTTCCATTCAAATCATGCAAATTAGAGTCCAAAAAAAGGGCAAAAGAGTTTGGAAAAGTAGATACATTGGAGACGTATCAACTCCCCCAAGCTTAAACCTTTGCTTGTCCTCAAGCAATTCAGTTGATAAACTGAAAGTGATAAATAAAAACTTTTACAAACTTGTTTGATCTTGCTGTTATAAATATGTCTAATTTATGTTCAGATCTTCAACTAAGATTATAGACTAATCATATTCACAATAATATTTAGGTGTCATATTTACTTATATGAATGGAATAATCAACTAGCGAAAAATAATAATAAGTCTCGAATGACAACAACTTTATCAAAACAATCATAATACGATATGATAAACTGGTATTTCGTTAGCCCTTTCTCATACCGCAAAACATAAATGCACAACACCTCCGAAGAAGAAGGATTGACTATACATTGTAATTCATGGTAAAAGAGATCCAGTCATATTCATACTCAATATCAATTAATAGCAAAGCATAAAGATGACGTGGGTGCTCTCTAACTGGTGCCTTTTTATAAGAAGAGGATGACTCAACAATATAGTAAAATATATAGGCCCTTTGCAAAGGGAAGCATTGATTTGGAGAGGTGCCAGAGCTCGAGCTTTTAAAACAGGGACAGATCAAAATTTTGGGTGGTATGCTTTCATTGTCAACGTAACAACTAAGAGTTCTCAGTATCTTCCATGCTTAATACATTATAGGCGGTTCCCAAATAGAATAGTAAAGTTTTTACTCCCCCTCCACCAATCAATCACATTCCATGGCGGGCCAAATCCACGGGTACCATCCATACAAACAACAATCCTAGGGGAGTTTTGTTTTATTAAATTTGATTTGACTTTTGAGCATGGAACTGGGCATCCCGATTACCAGCCACTTTATCATGAATGATAGTGAATCAACACATATCTTGAGAATAACCCACCTAGCATGGAAGATACTGCTAGATCCTAGTCACCACATGAGCGATTCGGGCATACAAAATAGAATATTTGTTTGAAGGTTTAGAGTATGGCACATGCAAATTTACTTAGGACGACACGTGAATACCGCATGTAGGTAGGTACCGTTGACTCATATGGAACAACCTTGGGTTTATGGAAATGGATGCACAAGTAGTATTCTCGCTTAGTACAAGTGGAGGCTAGGAAAAGACTCGGAGGTGACCAACTAGAGAGCGACAACAGTCATAAACATGCTTTGAGATTAGCCAGCATTGAATGCAAGCATGAGTAGGATATAAATCACTATGAACATAAACATCGTGTAGGCTATGTTGGTTTTGTTTCAACTACATGCGTGAACATGTGCCAAGTCAAGCCACTTGAATCATTCGGAGGAGGATACCATTCTATCATACTACATCACAACCATTTTAATATGTATGTTGGCACTCAAGACAAACCATTATTCACTCCTAGCTAATTAAGCATGGCATAAGTAACTATATTCTCTAATTTTCATTGCAAACATGTTCAATCCATAACGAGCTAAATCCAGAACAATGAGCTTATCATATTTACAAAAACAAGATAGGTCGAGTTCATACCAGCTTTTCTCCACCTCCGTCACTTCATCATATATCGTCATTATTGCCTTTCACTTGTATGACTGAATGGTGTAAAAAATAATAATAAGAGTGGTCGTGCATTGGACTAAGTTGGAATCTGCAAGCAATAACTCAAAGGAGAAGACAAGGTCATATGGACTCTCTGACAGATAAATGATAATGAATATGAGAGCCACTCAACATGTCATCGTGGTCTTCTCCTTACGACCTAAAGAAGAAGAAAAAACTATTTACACGCGAAAGCCCGAAACAAGCAAAAGAAGAACGAAAAATATTTTTGGTTGTTCTTTTAACACTACAACTAAACAAACTAGAAGGTAAAGCTAGAACTATTTTTTTATTTTCTCCAGGTTAATGAAAAACACACAAGAAGAAAACAAAAAGAAGAAATAAACTACCATGGATAGTACAATGAAAAAGTATGAACACTGACAACTTGAAGGAGTGTGTGAACATGAATGTAATGTCGGTGAGAAACGTACTCCCCCAAGCTTAGGCTTTTGGCCTAAGTTGGTCTAAGGCCATGGATGGCCCGGATAATATCCGAAGTCATAGTTGGGGTTGTACAGGGCCGCGGCAACTGCCGCCTGAACGACTTCAGCGCAGAGGCGAGCGGCCTTTGCCTCTCTCTCATACTCGTCTGCCTCCTCTCTAGTTATAAAGTACCTCCGTTTTTCCTAAAATTGAAAGAAGGCAGGAGAAGGAAGGGTAATATGGACAACATGTTGTCTATAAAAAATTAGTCGATATAGGAGATGTTGTACATTTCTCTTGAGGAACTGGTAGCACACCATAGCCTCATAATCAAGAAAAGAGGTGGTAGCTCAATATCATACTCCCTTATAGGTATCCCAAGATAATTGGCTACACGAGTGGCATAGATTCAACCAAAGAAATTTACGTCCTTAGCATTTTTATGTAGCCTCCTAGCAATAATAGATCCTAAGTTATACCATCTGTCACCCATGTCTACACTCTTAAGAATACTAAGGTCAGGTACGCAAAGGTGGCAATGCTCATGTTTACCGTTAATACATTTACCTATGAAGAGACCGAGATAATGTATGGCAGAAAAGTGAACGCTCCCCAAAGTAGCATGTGTAATATTTCTAGTTTCTCCCACGGTGATGCTAGCAAGAAAATCATTATATTCGGCTTTGTGAGGATCACTATGGCTACCCCATTGTGGAATTTTGTAAGCATGGTTAAAATCTTCTAGGTCCATAGTATAAGATTCGCCATAAAGGTTAAATAGAACAGAATGCGTATTACGCCTGGATGAAAATTCAAACCTCCGCATGAAGGAATCAGTGAGTTGATGATATTGCTTGCATTGGTCTGAAACAAAATCTTCAAGGCCAACATTTCGTATCTACGCGTAAAATTCTTCCTTGAATCGGGCCTGGACCATGAATGATTCCGACGGCCATTCACAAGACCGTACTTGAGCTTCCCTTGGGTGCTCAAAGTCGGGCTCGCGTATCGTGAGTTTTGGGGTCTTCTTGCTCGAGGAACCACCTTGGTATATTTTCCTTAACATTTTCTTTTTCTGAAAAATAAATCTGAAATTTTTATGAATCCAAATAAAAATGAACAAACTCAATCAAAACTTATAGCAACTACTCCCACAAGTGCCCAGAAGCTATATCATGCATCAAAACTACTTGGGACCCTACAAATTGGACATGCAAGCTCGAGAACAATGTCACCACAACAACAAGAATTTGCAATATATAAAGCACTAGAAATAAACTAATTGGACCATTGGAGGAGTTACATACCAATGATCAATCCCCTAAAATAGTTTTGCGAATGGAGCTTTGAGCAAAGAGATCGAAAATGGCAGCAAGATGAGCTAAAACACGGGTTTGAGAAATGGTGGGATTTGTTTCTAGAGGAAGAAGGAGTAGATGGGTATTGGAGTAAGTGAAGGGGCCCCACGTGGGACCCACAAGCCAGGGGGCGTGCCTAGGTGGTGGTCGTGCCCTGCAGGCTTGTGGCCCACTGGTGCAGCCCCCTGATGTGTTCTTAGTACCATTTTTTAAAATAATTTACAAAAAATCATACTAAATTTTTAGGGAGTTCAGAAAACTTTTATTTTCCAGGTCATTTTCCTATTGTACGGTTAAAATAGAAAACAGATTTTTTTTTACTAAAATGAAACTAAGGAACCGAAAATAAAATTTGGGTACAGAAGGTTGTGCTTTCTAAATTCATCCATCTCATGCCCGTCAAAAAGAATCCATCAATAAGGTTGATCAAGTCTTATTGACAAACTTTTTTCGAATGACATGGAACCAGAGAACTTTTGAATAACACTAGGTTACCTCAATGGGGATATGCATGTCCCCAACAATAAGTATATCATATTTTTTTGACTGTAGGAAGAGGGAATTCAAAGTCTCCAATAGTGAACGTTGGAATTTTTCCAATGGAGTTGATGCTATGAACTTGATATTGCTATTTCGGAAAGCGTACCATATGCTCATTACCATTAACATGAAAAGTGACATTACCTTTGTTGCAATCAATAACATCCCCTGAAGTATTCAAAAAGGGTCTACCAAGGATGATCGACAAACTGTCGTCCTCGGGAATATCAAGAATAACAAAGTCCAATTAAACAGTAACATTTGCAACCACAACACGCACATCCTCACAAATACTGATTGGTAAAGCAGTTGATTTATCAGCTATTTGAAGAGAGATTTCAGTAGATGTCAATTTATTAAAGTCAAGTCTACGATATAAAGAGAACAACATAACACTAACACTAGCTCCAAGGTCACATAAAGCAGTTCTAACTTAATTTCCTTTAATGGAGCATGGTATAGTAGGTTCTCCGGGATCTCCTAATTTCTTTGTTATTCCACCCTTAAAAGTGTAATTAGCAAGCATGGTGGAGATCTCACCTTCCGTTATCTTTCTTTTATTAGTAACAATATCTTTCATGTACTTAGGATAGGGAGACATTTTCAGAATATCAGTTAAGCGCATACGTAAGAAAACAGGTCTCAACATTTCAGCAAAGCGCTCAAAATCCTCATCATCCTTTTTTCTTGGATGGTTTAGGAGGAAAGGGAATGGGTTTCTGAACCCATTGTTCTCTTTCTCTGCCATGCTTCATAGCAGCAAAATCTCTTTTATCACATCTCTTATTCTTAGGTTGTGGGTTATCAAGATCAACAGTAGGTTCAATCTCCACATCATTGTCATTACTAGGTTGACCATCGACATGAACATCATCATTAATATTATCACTAGGTTCATGTTCATTACCGGATTGTGTCTCAGCATCATAAATAGAGATACCGACTCTATATCAAGTTCACTAGCAGCATGCAAAGTCCTATCATCATTCTTTTTCTTTTTATTAGAAGGACCAGGTACATCAATATTAACTTCGTGAGATTCTTGCTCAATTCTCTTAGGGTGGCCCTCAGGATACAAAGGTTCCTGAGTCATTCTACCACCTCTAGTAATAACTCTAACATAACGATCATTATTCTTACTAATCATCTCATTGAGCAAATCATTTTGTGCCTTAAGTACCTGTTCTACTTGAGTAGTTACCATGGAAGCATGTTTACTAATAAGCCTAAGGTCATTAACAGTTCTACTCATATAATCAACCAAGCGATCAAGCATGTAAGCATTATGCTTCAATTGTCTACTAACATAAGCATTGAGATTTTCTTGTTTAGCAACAAATTTATCAAATTCGTCCAAGCATTGGCTAGTAGACTTATTATAAGTAATATCACCTTCATCAAATCTATGAAGAGAACTTACCTCTACTACTCGTGTCGTGTTATCAAGACGATGTTTTTCTTCAATAGGTGGTAGATTCTTAAGATCTTTAGCTTTAATACCTTTTTCTCTCATAGATTTCTTTGCCTCTTGCATATCTTCAGGACTGAGGAATAGAATACTTCTTTTCTTCGGAGTTGGTTTGGGAGGTGGTTCAGGAATAGTCCAATCATTATCATTGCTCAATATATTATGCAATAGTAGTTCAACTTGTTCAACCGTTCGTTCCCTAAAAACACAACGAGCACAACTGTCTAGGTGGTCCCTAGAAGCATCGGTTAGTCCATTATAAAAGATATCAAGTATTTAATTTTTCTTGAAAGGGTGATCGGGCAAGGCATTAAGTAACTGGAGAAGCCGCCCCCAAGCTTGTGGGAGGCTCTCTTCTTCAATTTGCACAAAGTTGAATATTTCCTGCAAGGCAACTTGTTTCCTATGGGCAGGAAAATATATTTCAGGGAAGTAGTAAATCATATCCTGGGGACTACGCACACAACCAGGAGCAAGAGAATTAAACCATATCTTAGAATCACCCTTTAATGAGAATGGAATAGGGTTGAGACTAAAGTAATAACAAAATTTTTCCTCATGAGTAAATAGGGTGGCTATGTCATTCAATTTAGTAAGGTGTGCCACAACAGTTTCATATTCATAACCATAAAAAGGATCAGATTCTACCAAAGTAATTAACTCAGGATCGACAAAGATTTCATAATCCTGATCAGTAACACAGATATGTCAAGTAGCAAACTTGGGATCATATAGCATTCTAGCATTCAAAGATTTTTCCTTCCACTTGCATACGAATTACTTAAGATCATCTCTATCCTTACAAGCAAGAAAGTCCCTAGCTACTTATCCTTCCATAACATAACCCTCATGTACATTAGGCAATTCATATCTAAGAGAGCTAGGTCTAGCAGGTGAATCATAGTGTTCAGTTTCATCAAATTCAACAATATTACCAGTTTCAGCATTCCCTCTAGCAATTTGTTCATCAAGAAATTCACCAAGTGGCACTGTAGTATCAAGCAAAGTATCATCATGAGCATCATGCATAGCAGAAGTAGCATCATCAATTACTTGCAACATCAGATTCAGTAGCAGGTGGTGGTGTCGCAAATTTACTTATAATAGACAGTGAATCAAGTGGAGAGCTAGATGTTAGTTCCTTACGTGCCCTCGTAGTTGAGGGATAGATCCTGGTTTTAGCGTCTTTTAGATTCTTCATAGTGATCAACAGATACAAATTCCAAGTGACTCAAAGAATAAAGCTATGCTCCCCGACAACGGCGCCAGAAAAAGGTCTTGATAACCCACAAGTATAGGGGATCACAACAATTTTCAAGGGTAGAGTATTCAACCCAAATTTATTGATTCGACACAAGGGGAGCCAAAAAATATTCTCGAGTATTAGCAGCTGAGTTATCAATTCAACCACACCTAAAAGACTTAATATCTGCAGCAAAGTATTTAGTAGCAAATTAGTGTGGAAGTAACGGTAACGGTGGCAAATGTAACAGTAGCAGTTTTGAAGTGATCGTAACAATAGCAGCGGAAAAGTAACTTGGAAAAGATCAATATGCGGAAAGCTCGTAGCCAATGGATCGGTGATGGATAATTCTGTCGGATGGCATTCATCATTCAACAGTCATAACATAGGATGGTACTCCCTCCATTCCTAAATATAAGTCTTTCTAGAGGTTTAACTAATGGACTACATATGGATGTATATAGACATATTTTAGAGTATAGATTCATTCATTTTGCTCCGTATGTAGACACCTAGTGAAATATCTTAAAAGACTTATATTTAGGTACGGAGGGAGTACAAAACTAGCTCCAACTCATCAATGTAATGTAGGCATGTATTCCATATATAGTCATACATGCTTATGGAAAAGAACTTGCATGACAACTTTTGTCCTACCCTCCCGTGGCAGCGGGGTCCTAATGGAAACTAAGGGATATTAAGGCCTCCTTTTAATAGAGAACCGGACCAAAGCATTAGCACCTACTGAATACATGAACTCCTCAAACTATGGTAATCACCGGAGAGAATCCCAGTTATTGTCACCCTGCGGGATGCGGATCATAACTTGTAATAGGTGTCTATAACTTGGAAGATAGGATCAAGAACACATATATAATCATGAAAACATAATAGGTTCAGATATGAAATCATGACACTCGGGCCCCAGTGACAAGCATTAAGCATAGCAAAGTCATAGCAACATCAATCTTAGAACATAATGGATACTAGGGATCAAACCCTAACGAAACTAACTCGATTACATGATAGATCTCATCCAACCCATCACCGTCCAGCAAGCCTACGATGGAATTACTCACAAACGATGGAGAGCATCATGAAATTGGTGATGAAGGATAGTTGGTGATGATGACGGCATCAATTTCCCCTCTCCGGAGCCCAAATCAGACTCCAGATCTGCCCTGCCGAGGAAGAACACGAGGTGGCGGTGGCTCCGTATCGTAAAATGTGATGAACTCTTCTCTCAGATTTTTTTCTCTCTAGATAGGAATATATAGGAGTGGAAACGAGGTCGGTGGAGCTACAGGGGGCCCACAAGCCAGGGACGCGCCCTGCAGGCTTGTGGCTAGGGGGTGGCCCCCTCTATGGTAGATTCTTTCACTAGTATTTTTTATTAATTCCAGAAACGTCCTCCATAAATTTTCAGATCAATCCAAGATCTTTTATTTGTGCACAAGAATAACACCAAGGCAATTGTGGTGAAAATAGCGTCATTCGAGGTTAGTTTCATTCAAATCATGCAAATTAGAGTCCAGAACAAGGGCAAAAGAGTTTAGAAAAGTAGATACGTTGGAGACGTATCAGAACGTTACCATGAAAGACCATGATTGAATTTTGTAAACTGCTTTCAAGGAGGTTCCTCCGCCGGAAGGTGTCACAGTACAGGATATTGATGCTGCTTCCCCCATACATGAGAAGCTTTGTGAGGGTTTACCCACCAACCCGAGGCGCCACCACCAAAGCTAGACCACACAGGTTATCAACCGAGGGGGGGGGGTGTTGATCTTCCCTGCTCCAAGTGATTGGTTGTTTAGATCAACTGAGATATCTGGGATCTGGCGGTTCAACCACATTGATGGTTCTTTGTTTGAGTTTGTTCTCTTGCCTATAGGTACTAGTGGTCAAAACATGATATCGACCACTGTTCAACTGCTTAGGATTAGTCTGAAAAAACTGGCTTGACAATGATACTGCTGATTGTTTTGGCTAGAATGATGTCCATTGTCGTTCTTTCCTTGATGCTGGAACCCGATCCCTAAGCAGCCCTGACCCTGAAAGCCAAGTCCGGAAAATCCATGAGACGAGCCGCCATGTGACCCGCTAGGGCCATGCTGACCCGGATGCCCCCACTGCTGCCTCCTTGGCGTTTCTGGAAATCCTGGTTATGAAACTCCTGCATGATATAACAGTATTCCCATGAATGAGCAACCGGCTTATCCTGGGTACCATGTTTGGGACAAGGTGCCTTAAGCGCTTCCTCGTAGTCGTGTGGTTTAATCCCATTGTAAGGTACTCCACGACCATTGTTTTGACGCTGGTTTTTATAGCCAGTGTTGGTGTTAGCAACAAAGTCTGACCTGCCCTCGGATTGCTTCAGCTTTCCATTATTGCCTTGACCTCCGTGGTTCCCATCGTGCCCTTGTTTTTGATGATGACCCTTGCCACAAACTCCCTTCCTATTCTTGCCAGTTTTATCCTTGTCTGAGCTAGGATCCTTCATGTTGTCTGACTCGGTGTGTCTGGTAAGAACGTCCATCAAGTCGGCCATGTCCTGCACCTTTCATTTCAAACGGCCTAGCTTCAGGACCAGTGGTTGAAAGTGCCAATTTTTCTCCAAGATTAGGACGGCTTGAGCAACCGTGATGCTATCCGATGAGTGGCTAATTTCGGCAACCTGGCGAGTCCAATAATGAACCAACTCATCCGAACGCTGAAACAATGCTGAAGAGCCACAATTCTCATTGGCCATTTGCACGTTTCCTGGAAATTCTTGATAAATCGCTCCTTCGGCTCTGGCCAAGTGATGATGAAGTTAGGTGGAAGATATTTCGACCACGTTTGAGTCGGCCCTTCTAGCATCATCATCAAATACTTCGTGCACACCGCGTCACTAACATCGAGTATATCCATGGCTAACTCATCGCCCTCGATCCATGCCTCTCGCTCGAGATTTGATGTATAACTTGACACCTTATGAGGCCCCTTGAAATCTCTGGGCATACGTTCACTACGGAGAGCCAGGGATAAACTGTTGGAATCGTGGCTCCGCAGACCCAAGAAAAGATTCGAACTCTAGGGTGCGCTCACTCTCGTACCCTGCTCTACATCTTGACTTTGCGGTGACTCTCTGGTGGC
This sequence comes from Hordeum vulgare subsp. vulgare, assembly GCF_904849725.1. Lineage (NCBI taxonomy): Eukaryota > Viridiplantae > Streptophyta > Magnoliopsida > Poales > Poaceae > Hordeum > Hordeum vulgare. The sequence goes on along the minus strand of NC_058520.1, from coordinate 72,117,894 downwards.
ATGAGTTAAGGGAAGAGAACACGACAGTTTATCCAGGTGCTCGCCAGCTTGTGGTGTAAAACCCTACTCCTGCTTGGATAGATTGCTCGAGATGGAAGACAAGTACAAAGGTGGGTTCTTGCCCTACTCGAGATAATAGGGATCGGATCCCCTCCTACGGAGGTCGTGCCTTCCTTTTATACTGGCCTTGGTCCTCTTACCCGAAAACACAATTGGCAGGAAGGGTAGCCACACCGGCCATTTTGAAAGGGGACAAGACTACAGCCCACCCTGACAAAGGTGGTCTTCGCCTAAAAAAAACTTATCCATAACGCGTTGGTGGGCTCGAGGGTGACCTCCCTCCTGCCGAGCCCCCAGCCTTAGTCCTCTTACACCGACCGGGAAATCTTTGGGGGCTACTTTGGGAACCCGCAACTGGCTTGGCTCCCTTAACACCAAAGGGGAAAACCACTCTGTCTGTGCCTGCTGGCACCGACCCTAGCACCACACAACGTGGCTCACGTCATCAACGTGAGGAGGTTGGACCGCGCGACCCCGGCAGGTCACCCTCGGTAAGTTCGCTTCTCGGGGAAGGGGTATCACGAGGCGCCTCCTTCCCACGAGCCTCGCGAGAAATGGCCTCGGGAGTACCACACGATTGGTCCCTCACAAGGAAAGGTCCTCAAGAGGGTCGAACCCCTAGGCCTTAGGGGGGCACCCCGAGGCCAACAATACACGCTGGGCCATGGGTCGCACGCAAGCGGGCCTGGGTACCCCCGGTCCTAGAGCACCGATAGTATCCCTCGAGCCTGCGGCATTTACGGCCCAACAGTCTGGGGTGAGACTGTCTGGGCTCTCCCCGCTTGCGGGCGAGGCAAGACGCGTGGCGTGCAACGGGACATGGGGCACCCCACCTTTTTTGGAGTGTTGTCGCATGTGCCCCGGCTGACATAAAGCAGGCACGCGGGGTGAATTCATCATTACTCACCTCCGCGCCATTCCCACGTTTCTGCATCTTCTCCCTCCATGCAAGGACGCACCGAATACAATCTCCAAGCAAGTCGCCTTCTCGCCCCCTTACAACTGAGGACGGCGGATGGCGCCCGCCAGCAAGAAAGGGAAGGTCATGTCGTATTCCACGAGCGTTCCCGCTGCCGGGTCTGCTCTCTTGCATTCCCGCATCTCAAAGTCAGAGGACCTGGGTTCGGTGCTCCCGCTCGTGGCTGGTGATGCGACTGAGTGGGGAGCGAGTGCCATCTCGTCAGGCTTAGCAGCGCTGAGCAGCTTGGTTAAGTCTACCTACCCCTTCTTCCTCCATAGCATTTACACCGGTCTTGTCCCACCGTTCTCCAATTTCTTCTATGCCATCCTTTCCCATTACCAGATCCGGGCTGTACAACTTCAACCCAACTATGTCCTCCTCCTGTTCTTTTTCGCCTTTTACTGTTAGGCGCTCATGGGCATGAGGCCCTGAGTGGCGCTCTTTCATCACTTCTCCAGCCTGTAGTTCACCGCCCAGGGCCAGCGCTCCTCATGCGTCTCCTTCGTGGATGTCCCGGGCGCGGCCACCCGCCTAATTGATGAGAAGAAGGTCGAGGGATACCAGAACCACTAGGACTTCATGGATGTGCACCAGGAGAGCTCGCACCTGGAGAACACCTTGAATCGGCCTGAGAAAACCCCCCAAGTGGAGCCACTAGAAGCTCACCGACCCGAGGGCGGGACCCGTCCTGGAGCAAACTGCCTCCCTCATGGAGGCCCGCTAGACGAGGGCAATGATTATCGAGGAGTTCTTGGGGCTTCATGCCAGGCCGCTTCATGCGCACTCGCACCCCTTGTGGGAGTTTGCCACTGGTGGTGACCCGATGTGCCTGCACGTCAGCGGCCTGACGCACAACAAGCTTGATAGAGCCTTGGGGTTGTGATAGCTCCCTATCCCGAGGACCTCCCACGGTCCACGCCACCACTATACTCCTGCGAAAACATGGATGGAATGGTCACGGAAATGCCCGCCTTCGATGAGTGGGGGGTCGTTGGGCCGCACAATGACTTCCGCATCATGGTCTCGTCCTTGGGCAAGGACAGTAACAACGGGGACTCAGAGGCGATGGTATGGGAGGAAGACGATGCCCGGATTCCACCGGCCACCCTCCATCTGTCCTTACGCAGTCTTGTTCATGAAGTTGTCGCGGACTAGCGGTGCTAGGCGACCCCCCAAGCTCGCGGCCTCATGGGATGGAGCGGGGTTGTTCTCCGCTGTGGGGACCCCTACTTGTAAGTCGTGATCACCAAATGCACGTGTATAGTGATCCCAGAGATCAATACTCACTGAACACATAGAAGCTGACTAAAACGAGTCTTCCATCCATACATACCGTCTTATACAAATAAGGACCATGAAGGCCAAGTCATTACATAGATAGAGCCTCGAAAGCTGACACACCAACACAAACTAACATCAAACAACTTGGTTGAAAGCGTGAACCCATGCAATCTGCCTTACTCTACAAGCATTCTGACTGCGAAGCACCCTAGTTCGCATGTTCGTCACCGATGAACTCTTCTCCAAACTCATGTTCATCCATGCATGACCAATTAAATAACAAGTGGCAAGCCAATGAGTACTTTGGATGTACTCGCAAGCAACCCATGATATGGAACAAGGCAACAATGAGGTATGACATAACACTAGTATGCTATTTTGTAGAAAGCAGGTTTTTCCCTAGTGCAATAACATGATCAACTTATCGTGCGACATGCATCGTAAGGTAAACGGTAACCAAGAGCAGGTTACAGCTGTCAATATCAACTAAGGGTCAGACTACCTTTGTCCACCCATCATTCCAAGTCATCTGACTTAGCTCATTATTCGTACCGCTACCATTCCCCCCCACACACTTGGTTTATATGAAAACCGATGGACGTACTTTAAGCAGCACCACCCAACTATCCTTGATCGTGGACATTGCTATTCAAATAGTTTACACTCTACAGACGTTGCACACTTTACCCACAAGACTCGGTAAACTTCTGTATCAGAACACGACTCGTGGTATTTATCATACCCGAGGTAAGTACCCGAACATCGCCTTTCCCATTATGATACTAGCAAAGAGTACACTCGTTGGCGACAGTCCCTCGTGATGCACCTCACAACATTGTGCCTCGTGTGTGTAAAAACAGTCGATGGCCTCCTTTTATCCTGGCACGACCCCGTCTCGAGAGTGACCACGTCACTCCCGCCACTAGTAATGCGGGCTCTCTACTAGCACTAACCATAGTAATCAGCAAAGCCCTGTCCCATAATGGGTATCGTGGTCGTACATGTAAGGTTGGGACGGTCGACAAATCTTAAATCAAATCCGTTTTTTAGAAACCCATTCACACAATTGGCCTCGGTATACCACTCCCTCATCAAGTGGTTACCTAGCTCAACACCTCAACCTCGGGCATTAGTGGCACCCAACGGGGTTTTCGTAAAACATTTAAAATCACCTCCTTTTACCGTCTCCATGCATGTACCCAATCACATGTGTAGCACTACCAGCAACCTAACTACTTCCCACACGCACAACCCTCATAGGAAGGTAGGGTCATGCCTAGGAACAAGTAGCAATGAGGAGTTTCCGGAGACAACCCACTAAGGTGGTCACCGACTCAACATGATTCAATGCATCGGAACGAAGTGCTAATTGACGTGCATAAAAGTAGTTTCTCAGACATGGTCAAAGGGTTGCTTGGCTTTCTCAAATATGTCTCTGAGGTCTTTGAGGTCTTCTGGTACAAGCCTCTCATCACCAACGCAATCTATCACCACAATATAAACGGGCAAAAATAAGCACTCAACCAAAAACAGGGAAAATATTCTACTTAGAAAAATGTCACACCATTTAAAAAAAATACTAGGGAGAGTATAGGTTCTGTAAAAATTATTGGGTTTTATTTTTGGACTGCAAAAAGTTGCATAAACTATTTGAACAAAGTGTTAAATGTCTAAAACAAGGTTTTAAAATAATACAGTGCATGGAACTTTTGTAAAAATTGCACAAGTGGCACTCTAAAATACTACATAATATTACAAGATTTATGATGGAGGAATATTTGAATTTGGATAAATATTTAATCCCGTGGAATTTTATGAAATATAATTTAAAAGAAAAGGAAAAGGGGGCCACAGTTCTTCGGCCTCGAGCTGTTGGCCGAATCGGCCCAGCGAGTGAACTAGCCCAGGCGGACCAGGCGCGCGCACCCGTCAGGGTTTAAACCCAACAAGCGGGGCCCAACCGCCAATGGCAGAGAGGGGAGACAAGAGAGAGAGGTGTGGATGACATGTGGCCCCCACCTGTCATCTTCAACGTTGGGATAGAGAGGTCGGCGAGCTCACCGGCGACGACAAAGGGCACAGTGAGTGCATGTAGGATGGAAATGGATCCAGGGATGAGCCACTGTTTGACTGGTGGAGGAGGGAGGAGCAGGCGTACAAGGAGTCGCCGACGACGAGGTCCCGCGGCACAAGAGCTTTGGGAGGGTGGTCGTCGGGGCCGAAATCTATAGCAAAATAACATGGGAGAGAGGGGAAAGCATGAGGAAGCTACTGTGGTCCCATGGGATAGAAATGAGAGCCGGAGCGGCCTTGTACGTGGGGATTGACATAATCCTGATGCGGCGGATCCGAAACTCAATCTCGTGCTCGGGGGCTCCTCGAGATGAATTCGTGGCTCAGGGGTGCGATTAGGTGCAGGAGGAGGTCAAAAGGAGGGAGAGGGTGGCTTGGGATGGCATTATATAGAGGGGGCATGATGCACCGAATGTTCGTGTGCCACTGAGACCATGGCAACAGCCAGGGGAGGAGAGAGGGCTTGGGAGCGCGTCTGTGGTCTTCATGGATGCGTCTGGGGTTGGAACAGGGTCGAGGAGAAGTAGGTAGCTGGCTCCTGGAGTGTTGTGGTGGTGGGCACCATCTGACCGAATCGGCCGCCGGGGGCATACGCCGCTCGGGGAGTAGAAGGGGAGAGAGGAGGGGCATGAGATGGCGCAGGTCTCCTGCCATTGATGGGGCTACGAGGGATAGTCGGAGGGGTCGAAAGTTGGCCGGGGCTGGCCTCCCAACATGCGGGTGCACACTGTAGCACGACCAGAGCACAGTTTTGGCATGCCACGACATGCTGGCTGGCACTCTCTAACGTGCCCCATCTTTTCCTCTAGCGTCTGGGGTATGTGGGGATGCTCCTGGGATGCCTTGGAGCCGAGGGGGAGGACTGTGGTCAAAGGGAGAGGGGTGAAAAGTTTCATCCATGGTGGACCAGAGGGGTAATTGGTTTTTTGTCTAACTCCATGGTTGAACTAGAGCTGGATCTTGCTGCTGCATGTGAATATTGTCTCTGTGGGCTTGTGGTAAATATTTGGAGTGAAGGAGAACAACGTAGGGGTGAAAGTAGCAGTTTTACCAATTCACCAGAAGGTGTTTGATGCTGGTTTGAGGAAGATAAACGTCACCACTTGCACTGATATTTAACAGGATTGGATTATGACCAAAACCAATAGGATTCACCAAGTTTGAGCTCATTTGATCAAGGTTGACAATGTAGAGAGAATGGGATTTCCACAACAATCGCAAACCCCTCAGATAGAATCTGAGAATAAAACTCAGAATAAAAAAAAATTGTAATCCAATAATCGATCTTGGTTAGGATGATTAACCGAGTTATCCAAAAAATTCTGCTCATACATTCGAATAATTAAACGTTTCACAAGTAGTGAACTAAATTTCTTGTTATTCCAACTAACTATTTCCACAGGTTCAGAACCGTTTAATCCATAATCATGAGCAAATGCATAAATATACTCCTGAAAGAGAAGTGGGTAGACAAAGTATTGTTGACGAGATTTCTGTTTTTTTGAATACCCTTCGAATTTTTCCATTTGTATTTCTACTTGAATCAGAGATGAAAAACCCTAGAAATGGACAAAATCATATTTCTGTGGACCAAGGTCATCAAATCAACTCCCACAAATGCACAACTTGGTGTGGCATCCTTATTTGGGTGTTGCATCATTCATGTAAAGTTTGAGAGGTAAACTTGACAATGTAGAATCGCTCAATTTTGGGCATGGATAGGAAGGGTTTTGGAATTAATAGGTGGATCAAATCAATTTAGATTGATATGAAACTTTGCAGGATCACCACACATATCATGTGTGACTTGCTAGAATTTTCCTCGGATTTGTTGAGAATATTTCATTTGTAAATATTTCAAAAGATTGAAATGGGCAGAAAGGGTTTTGAGCGGTTTTGTTCAATATTTTGAACATGACCATGTGGTGATACTCTTATGTATGGAAAATATATGTCCTCTTAGTTTCCCTATTTTTTCTCAAATATTTAGAAAGAGGAAAATAATTTTTCCCTATGAAATACAATTTCTAGCCTCAAAAAATGTATTTAAATAAAATAGGAAAATAACTTAAAAAATAATTATTTTGTGGTTTTGGGAAGTCTTTTGAATAATGGGGTGCAAATAAAACCTTTTGTGTAAAACATACCTCCTAATTTGGGGACTTGTAGTGCAAATCTCAAATCAGGGGTTTGGGAGATTTTAAAATTATTAAAAGCCTTTTGTTAAATTAGTAGGTTATAAAAATGGCCTTCTCGTCCTATTCACATGGAATGATCGTTGGGAAAGGGCTTGGGGTCAAGGAGACAGGTTTTAGAGAGGAGAACAACTATAGTGATTCAAAAACTCAATCAGTCACACAAGCAAGTTGCAAAAGAAACCAATCATCACTGATACGTCTCTAACGTTTCTATAACTTTTGATTGTTCCATGCTATTATATTATCTGTTTTGGGTGTTTTATACGCATTTATATGTTGTTTTATATTATTTTTGGGACTAACCTATTAATCCAAAGTCTAGTGCCAGTTTCTGTTTTTTCCGCGTGTTTGAATATTGTAGATAAGAAATATTAAATGGAGTCCAAACCGAATAAAATCTCCGGAAATATTTTTCTTGGACCAGTAGACACGCAACATGCTTGGAGTAGGGGGCAAGGAAGTTGCCGGGAGGCCACAAGCCTGCAGGGCGCGCCCTGGGGGGTGGCCGCACCCCCTGGCTTGTGCCCCCTTGCAGGTCTCCTAGCCCTAATGCTTGGCCTATAAATTCCCAAATATTCTCGTCTCGCCAAAAAGAGCCACGAAAAAACTTTTATGCCGCCGGGAGCCTGTGTTCCCGAGAGATCCAATCTGGGAGCCTTTTCTGGTAATCTGCCGGAAAGGGAATTGATCATAGAGGGCATCTACATCAACTCCATTGCCCCTCCGATGATGTGTGAGTATTTCACCATAGACCTACAGTTCCATAGCTAGTAGCTTGATGGCTTCTCTCTTTTATCTTCAATACCATGTTCTTCATGATCTTCATGAAGATCTATCCGATGTAATACTCTTTTGCGGTGTGTTTGTCGAGATCCGATGAATTGTGAGTTTATGTTCAGATTATCCGTGGATATTATTTGAGTCTCTTCTGAATTCTTATATGCATGATTTCATATCTTTTCAAGTCTACTCGAATTATTTGTTTGTTTTGGCCAACTAGATTGGTAATTCTTGCAATGGGAGAAGTGCTTAGTTTTGGGTTCAATCTTGCGGTGTCCTCACCCAGTGACATAGTAGGGGCAGGGAGGCACGTATTGTACTGTTACCATCAAGGATAAAAATATGGGGTTTTTATCATATTGCTTGAGTTTATCCCTCTACATCATGTCATCTTACTTAATGCGTTACTCTGTTCTTCATGAACTTAATACTCTAGATGGAGGCAGGAGTCGGTCGATGTGTGGAGTAATAGTAATAGATGGAGAATAGTTTCGGTCTACTTGATATGGACGTGATGCCTATATGCATAATCATTGCCTTGGATATCTTCATAATTATTCGCTTTTCTATCAATTGCTCGATAGTAATTTTTTCACCCACCGTATTATTTTCCTTTATGAGAGTAGCCTCTAGTGAAACCTATGCCCCCGGTCTATTTCCATAATATATTTTGAGATCTATAAACCAAAAAATACCAAAAATACCTTGCTGCAATTTATTTACTTTCGTTTTACTTTCACATCTATCACTATTTTATACCTATCTCTATCAAATCTCATCCTTGCAAATAACTCTGAAGGGATTGACAACCCCTTTATAGCGTTGGGTGCAACTGTTTGATTATTTGTGTAGGTACTACTATTGGAGCCTTGCTAGTTCCTCCTCCTAGATTTATACCTTGGTTCTCAACCAACTCAGGGAAATACTTATCTACTTTGCTGCATCACCCTTTCCTCTTCAAGGGAAAATCAACGCAAGTTCAAGAGGTAGAAAGAAGGATTTCTGACGCTGTTGCGTGGTAGGATGCATAGCAAGATCACACTTACCAGTTACCCATCACAAACTCATCTCTTTCATTTACTTTATTTGACATTTTCCTCTCATTTTCCTCTCCCTCACTTCTAAAATGATGTTCAGAAAATACCAAGAAGATTTGTCTTTTTTATTCGTCCTTTTTCCGCTCGTCTTTTTGTTTGCTTGCTTGTGTGCTAGATTGTTTGCTTTGTCGCTATGACTCAAGAGAATACCAAGTTATGTGAGTTTTCCACTACTACTAATAATGATTTTATTAGTACTCCGATTGCTCCCGCCACTAGTGTGGAATCTTGTGAAATTAATGCCACTTTGCTCAATCTTGTTATGAAAGAACAATTTTCTAGCCTTCCTAGTGAAGATGCCGCATCCCATCGAAATACTTTGGTGAATTATGTGATATGCAAAAGAAGAAAGATGTGGATAATGAAATTGTTAAATTCAACCTATTTCATTTCTCATTACGAGATCGTGCCAAAACTTGTCTTTCATCTTTACCTAAAAATAGTATTGATTCAGGGAATAAGTGTAAAGATGCTTTCATTTCCAAGTACTTTCTGCCCACTAAGATCATCTCTCTTCGGAATGACATAATAAATTTTAAGCAACTTCATCATGGACATGTTGTTCAATCTTGGGACAGGATGAAACTAATGATTAGGAATTGCCCCACGCATGGTTTGAGCTTATGGATGATTATACAAATTTCTTATGCGGGATTGAATTTTCCTTCTAGAAATCTTTTACATTCAGCCGCGGGTGTTACCTTTATGGAAATCACATTAGGACAAGCTGCTATACTCCTAGATAATATTATGGCAAATTACTCTCAATTATTGGGGAACGTTGCATCGGAAACAAAAACTTTCCTACGCACACGAAGACATATCATGGTGATGTTCATCTATGAGAGGGAGATTGGATCCACATACCCTTGTACATTGCTCAACGGGAAGCGTTAAGAAACACAGTTGATGTAGTGGTACAGCTTCGTGATTCAAATCACCCTCGTCCCACGATCCGTCCAGATCTAGTACCGAACGGACGGCACATCCGCGTTCAGCACACGTACAAGTCGATGACGATCTCAGCCTTCTTGATCTAGCAAGAGAGACGGGGAAGTAGATGAGTTCTCCAGCAGCGTGAAGACGCGCCGGTGATGGTGATGATCTATTCTTGCAGGGCTCCGCCCGAGCTTCATAGAAATCAGATCTAGAGGTAGAACTACGAGGTATAGGTTTGAGTTGCACGTGGCAAGTTGTGTCTCAAAAACCCTAAAACCTCTAGTTTGGGGCTCAAGAGAGCCCCAAGAGCGCCGACCCAAAGGAAGAGGAGTCCAACTCCAATTCGGTTTGGGAAGGAGGAGTCCTCCTCTTCCTTCCCACCTCCCTCTCTTTTTCTTTGGTTTTCTTCTTGTGGCGCCATATCCCACTTGGGCTGGCCTCACCAGCACACTAAGGGCTGGTGCGCCACCCTAGGACTATTGGGCTCACTCCCAGGTGGCTGGGCCCCTCCTGGTGAAAACCCGGAACCCATTCGTCACCCCTGGTACACTCCCGGTAATGCCCGAAATCTTTCCGGTGACCAAATGAAACCATCCTATATATTAATCTTTGTTTCCGAACCATTCCAAAAACACTCGTGACATCCATGATCTCATCCGGGACTCCGAACAACCTTCGGTCAACAACACATATAAATCAACTATACCGAAATGTCACCGAACCTTAAGTGTGCAGACCCTGCGGGTTCGAGAACTATGTAGACATGACCTGAGACACTCCCCCGCCAATATCAAATAGCGGGACCTGGATGTCCATATTGGATCCTGATATTCTACGAAGATCTTATCGGTTGAACCTGTGTGCCAAGGATTCATATAATCCCGTATAACATTCCCTTTGTTCTTCGGTATGTTACTTGCCCGAGATTTGATCGTCGGTTTCCCTATACCTATTTCAATCTCGTTACTCGCAAGTCTCTTTACTCGTTCCGTAATACAAGATCCCGTGACTAATACTTTAGGCACATTTCTTGCAAGGCTTATATGTGATGTTGTATTACCGAGTGGGCCCCGAGATACCTCTCCGTCACATGGAGTGACAAATCCCAGTCTTGATCCATGCTAACTCAACGGACACCTTTAGAGATACATGTAGAGCACCTTTATAGTCACCTATTAACGTTGTGACGTTTGATACGCACAAGGTATTCCTCCGGTGTCAGTGAGTTACATGATCTCATGGTCATAGGAATGAATACTTGACACGCAGAAAACAATAACAACAAAATGACACGATCACATGCTACGTTTATAATTTAGGTCTTGTCCATCACATCATTCTCCTCATGATGTCATCCAGTTATCAATTGACAACACTTGCATATGGTCAGAAAGCCTTAACCATCCTTGATCAACTGGCTAGTGAACTAGAGGCTTACTAGGGACATTGTTTTGTCTATATATCCACACATGCATCTATGTTTTCATTTAATACAATTATAGCATCGATAATAAACTATTATCTTGAAACAGGAAAAATAATAATAACTATTTTATCATTGCCTCTAGGGCATATTTCCAACAGTCTCCCACTTGCCCTAGAGTTAATAATCTAGTCTCACATCGCCATGCGATTTACATTGGAATGAATCTAACACCCATACAGTTCTGGTGTTGATCATGTTTCGCTCGTGGAAGAGGTTTAGTCAGTGGATCGGCCACATTCATATCCATTTGCACTTTGCAAATATTTACGTCCTCTCCTTCAACGTAGTCGTGGATGAGGTTGAAGCGTCGTTTGATGTGTCTGGTCTTCTTGTGAAACCTTGGTTCCTTTGCTAAAGCAATGGCACGAGTGTTGTCACAGAACAAAGTTATTGGATTTAGTGCGCTTGGCACAACTCCAAGATACGTCATGAGCTGCTTCATCTAGACACCCTCGTTAGCTGCCTCCGAGGCAGCCATGTATTCCACTTCACATGTAGAATCTGCTACGACGCTTTGCTTGGAACTGCACCAGCTTACCGCACCCCATTAAGAATAAATACGTATCCGGTTTGAGACTTAGAGTCATCCGGATCAGTGCCAAAGCTTGCATCGACGTAACCCTTTACGTCGAGCTCTTCGTCACCTCCATAAACAAGAACCATTTCCTTAGTCCTTTTCAGGTACTTCAGAATATTCTTGACCGTCGTCCAGTGATCCACTCCTAGATTACTTTGAAACCTGCCTGCCATACTTATGGCCAGGCTGACGTCCGGTCTTGTGCACAACATTGCATACATGATAGACCCTATGGCTGAAGCTTCAGGGACATTACTCATCTTTTCTCTATCTTCCGCAGTTACTGGACACTGAGTCTTACTCAACTTTATACCTTGTAATACCGGCAAGAACCCCTTCTTGGACTGCTCCATTTTGAACTTCTTCAAAACTTTATTAAGGTATGTGCTTTGTGAAAGTCCTATTAGGCGCCTCAATCTATCCCTGTAGATATTATTACCTAATATGTAAGTACCTTCTCCTAGGTCCTCCATTGAAAAACATTTGTTCAAGTAATCTTTTACGCTCTCTAAAAACTCCACATTGTTTCCAATCAACAATATGTTATCCACATATAATATTAGAAACGCTACCGAGCTCCCACTCACTTTCTTGTAAATACAAGATTCTCCAAGAACTTGTATAAACCCAAATGCTTTGATCACCTCATCAAAGCGCTTATTCCAACTGCGAGATGCTTGCACCAGTCCATAAATGGATCACTGGAGCTTGCATACTTTGTTAGCATTCTTCAGATCGACAAAACCTTCGGGTTGCATCATATACAACTCTTCCATAAGAAAACCATTAAGGAACGCCATTTTGACATCCATCTGCCAGATTTCATAATCGAAAAATGCAGCTGTTGCTAACATGATTCAGACGGATTTAAGCATCGCTACGGGTGAGAACATCCCATCGTAGTCGACTCCTTGAACTTGTGAAAACCCTTTGCCACAAGTCGATCTTTATAAACGATCACATTATCGTCCGTGTCCGCCTTCTTCTTAAAGATCCATTTGCTCAGAATAGCCTTGCGACCTTCAGGTAATATTTCCAAAGTCCACATTTGGTTTCATACATAGATCCTATCTCGGACTTCATGGACTCCAACCATTTATTGGAATCCGGGCCCACCATTGCTTCTTCGTAATTCACAGGCTCATTGTTGTCTAACAACATGATAGATAAGACAGAATTACCGTACCACTCACGAGCAGTACGTGATCTTGTCGACCTGGGAGGTCCGACAGTAACTTGATCTGAAGCTTCATGATCATCATCATTAGATTCCTCCTTAACCGGTGTTGCCTCGACATGGGTTTCCCCTTGCCCCACGCCACCATCTAGAGGGAGCATAGGTTCTACAACCTCATCAAGTTCTATCTTCCTCCCACTCAATTCTTTCGAGAGAAACTCCTTCTCAAGAAAAGCTCCATTCTTAGCAACAAACACTTTGCCCTCGGATCTGAGATAGAAGGTGTAACCAATTGTCTCTTTTGGGTAACCTATGAAGACACACTTTTCCGCTATGGGTTCCAACTTTTCAGGCTGAAGCTTTTTGACATAAGCATCACATCCCTTAACTTTAAGAAATGACAACTTTGGCCTCTTTCGATGCCATAGCTCATATGGTGTCGTCTTAGCAGATTTTGATGGTGCCCTGTTCAAAGTGAATGCAGCTGTTTCTAATGCATAACCCCAAAACGATAACGGCAAATCGGTAAAAGACATCATAGATCGCACCATATCTAACAAAGTACGATTACGATGTTCAGACACACCATTACGCTATGGTGTTCCAGGCGGTGTCAACTGTGAAACGATTCCACATTGTCTCAAGTGAGCACCAAACTCGAAACTCAGATATTCGCCCCCTCGATCAGATTGTAGGAACTTGATCTTCTTGTTACGACGATTTTCAACTTCACTCTGAAATTGCTTGAACTTCTCAAATGTTTCAGACTTGTGCTTCATCAAGTAGATATATCCATACCTACTCAAATCATCAGTTAAGGTGAGAAAATAACGATACCCGCCGCGCGGCTCCACACTCATCGGACCGCACACATCAGTATGTATGATCTCCAACAAGTCACTTGCACGCTCCATTGTTTCGGAGAACGGAGTCTTAGTCATCTTGCCCATGAGGCATGGTTCGCACGTGTCAACTGATTCGAAATCAAGTGACTCCAAAATCCCATCAGCATGTAGTTTATTCATGCGCTTTACACCAATATGACCTAAGCAAGAGTGCCACAAAAACGTGGCGCTATCATTGTTAACTCTACATCTTTTGGTCTCAATGTTATGTATATGTGTGTCATCACAATCAACATTCAATATGAACAAACCCCTCACATTGGGTGCATGACCATAAAAGATATTACTCATAAAAATAGAACAACCATTATTCTCTGACTTAAATGAGTAACCGTCTCATAATAAACAAGATCCAGATATAATGTTCATGCTTAACACATGCACTAAATAACAATTATTTAAGTTCATAACTAATCCTGATGGTAAAGGAAGTGACATTGTGCCGACGGCGATTGCATCAACCTTGGAACCATTTCCCATGCGCATCGTCACTTCATCCTTCGCCAGCCTTCGTTTATTCCGTAGTCCGTGCTTCAAGTTGCAAATATGAGCAACAGAACCGGTATCAAATACCCAGGCACTACTATGAGAGCAGGTTAAGTACACATCAATAACATGTATATCACATATACCTGGTTTGGCGTTGGCCGCCTTCTTATCAGCCAAATACTTGGGACAGTTGCGCTTCTAGTGACCCATCCCCTTGCAATAATAGCATTCTGTTTCTGGCTTAGGTCCAACCTTGGGTTTCTTCGTCGGATTGGCAACAGTCTTGCCGCTCTTCTTGGAGTTAGCCTTCTTGACTTTGCAGTTTTTCCTGAAACCAGTGGTCTTATTGACCATCAACACTTGATGCTCTTTCCGGAGTTCTGACTCTGCGACTTTCAGCATCGCGAATAACTCGCCGGGTGACTTGTTCATCGCTTGCATGTTATAGTTCAACACAAAGATCTTGTAGCTAAGTGGCAGTGATTGAAGAATTCTGTCAGTGATAGCCTCTTGCAGGAGTTCAATCGCCAGCTCAGCTAGACGGTTTGAGTACCCAGACATTTTGAGCACATGTTCACTGACAGACGAATTCTCCTCCATCTTGCAAGCATAGAATTTATCGGAGGTCTCATACCTCTCGATCCAGGCATTCTTCTGAAAGATAAACTTCAACTCCTCGAACATCTCATATGCTCCATGACATTCAAAGCGTCGTTGAAGTCCCGGTTCCAAGCCATACAAGACTGCACATTGAACTACTGAGTAGTCCTCCTTACGTGATTGCCAAGCGTTCAAAACATCTTGGTCAGACGTAGCGGGTGGTTCATCTCCTAGTGCAACATCAAGGACATAATTCTTTTTCCCAGCTTGTAGGATGAGCCTAAGATTACGAGCCCAGTCTACAAAGTTTCTACCATCATCTTTCTGCTTAGCTTTCTCTAGGAACGTATTGAAATTCAGGGTTGCTACTACGTGAGCCATTGATCTATAACATTAAATATTGCAAAGTGGACTTAGACTATGTTCAAGATAATTAGAGTTTAACTAATCAAATTACTAATAAACTCCCACTCAAATAGACATCCCTCTAGTTACTTGAGCGTGGCATGATCCAAATTCACTAACTCAAATCTGACCATCACGTGAGTTGAGCGTAGTTTCAGTGGTAAACATCTCTATGCTAATCATATCAACTATACGATTCATGCTCGACCTTTCGGTCCCTCGTGTTCCGAGGCCATGTCTGCACATGCTAGGCTCGTCAAGTTTAACCCGAGTGTTCCGCGTGTGCAATTGTTTTTGCACCCGTTGTATGTGAACGTTGAGTGCATCACACCCGATCATCACGTGGTGTCTCGAAACGACGAATTGCTGCAACGGTGCATAGTCGGTGTCGTGGTTTTGTCACGACAGATGTCCTCGTGAAAGGACTTAGTGAAGGAGCCATCGCACCTTGGTGGCGACTCAAAGGGGGTGAGCGAAAGCGAGACTCAGATTTACCCAGGTTCGGCCCCTCGTGTGGAGGTAAAAGCCTACATCCTGCTTTGTGTACATGGATGATGGTTTCGATTACAAGGAGGGTGTAACTCGCTTGACCCAGCTCTCTATGATTTCTATCTTGCCCTATCTTCCACAGGGACTTGCCTTTATATACAGGTCGAGGCCCTAGGGTTTACAAGAGTCCTAGCCACGCTACAGATCGTGGTTTTCCTTATCTCTAAGTCGTCGTGCTTTCCAAGACTGGAAACCTCCTTGGCAGCCTATCCTCTGCATCGCTCCTGAACTGCCATCCCACTCTTGGGCCCTTGGGCTAGGGCTTGCACTACCAAAGGATGAGTCGCCCCTTTAGTGACCCGACCCAGTTAGGGCGGGTTACACCGCAGGTAATATCCCCAACATTAGGCCCCTGATTGACTTGAATTTATTCATGCCAATGAACTTCCACTCATTTTGGGGCGACTTGTATCACTCCCATCTTTTGACGAACAACAAGCCGCCATCCATCATGAATTGTTTGAGCCGCCAAGTAGTTTTTGATGACATCACCCTTTCTCCTCCAATTTCGGGACTTAATGATGCAACCACCCAACGGATCTTTCTCACCGCCATTTAGTTATCCCGAAAATCCAGGCGTCATCATTGCAAATCTTCCATCTGTCGCCTCTATTCCCGCGGCTGCCGCATCGTTTCCAGCTCCTGGCCTTTAAATAACCGCACGGGGGAGTGGGGGCACCGTCACCTACCCCCACTTCGTATTCCCCGTCAACTTCATCTTCCTCGCGCATGCACCTCTATTTCTTCGCCGTTCCCGAAGCTCCGTAGCCAGCCATCATGGTGCGGACGCCTCGAGGCCAATCGAAGGCGCAACATCCGCCGCAGATCTTCCGCGTCCGCCTCCGGGGATCGTCCTTCTCTCTCAGGTGAGCACCTCCCCTTCATTAGGGTTAGACCTCGCCGCTAGGTTCTTCTAGGTTACTTTTAGAAATGCGATGAACATTTCCCCCCTTTTTAGATCCGTAAACTTCTTTATGCTAGATCCTTTGTGACGGTAGGTCATGGTAGGTTCATCGCATCTCCCGGCCATTTTGATGCTTTTACTTCATAGATTCATACGACATCCCTGTCGCATTCTCGTGTCCGTAGTCTTTGCAGTTTTGTCAAGCATTACCTCTTTAATTTGATCCACCCTTAGATCCGTATTTTATTGCTTTCTTTTAGAAACTTGTTTATCCTACTCCGGGAATATCCCTAAGGAAAAAAATCCTTTCTGAGTCGCCACTCACCTTCTTCCACCACAACGAGTTAGAACATTACCATAGCTACGCCTTTGATTGCTGAATGGCGAGTCATAACGCCTTTGTAGACATACCGTAAATTGCTCAACTGGCGAGTTAGAATATCCTCATATCCAGACCTTGGGTAACCTAACGGCGAGTCATAATGTCTCTACAGACTTATTTTATATCTCCAACTAGCGAGTTACCACGTTTTATGGTCCTTAATGAGCCGCCTTGTTCTTTCTTTTTTGTAGTCATGGTCAGCATCTCGAAATGCAATTGGCTACCAACCAAGATTAATGACGCCTTTGTTGAGAAATATGTTAAGGCGGGTTATCTTGATCGTAAGGAAGTTGTTGGTTGGCGGACCGCCCTAGGCGAGGTGACTCCCAATCCTGCCGAGGGGGAAGTAGTTGTTTTTATTGATCATCTTGAACGAGGCTTCAAACCTCCCGGGTCAAAGTTTTTTAGAGACGCTCTGCACTTCCTCAATGTTCACCCTCAGGATCTGGGGCCCAACTCTATCAGTAACCTCTGTCAATTCCAAGTATTTTGCGAGGCCTATCTGGAGATAGAGCCCACAATTCCATTATTTTGGAACTTCTTCCATCTGAACCGCCAGACCGAATTTTACCAACGGGCCCAACTTGGAACTCGGGGGGGGGGGGGGTCAACATTCAGCGGCGCCACAAACGTGGGTTTCCGTCTGTCCTTCTGCCCTGCCATCCCAAAGGCTGGGTCGTGTCTTGGTTTTATTGTCGTGACACTTCTCCTCCTGGTGAGAACCCACTTCTGGGTTATAGAGAAGATCGCTTACCCATGGACTTCAAGCTGCCAGAGAAACTTACTGAAGAAGAAGAATCGGAATTCATCCCCACCTTCTCCGAGCTAAGGTCTTTGACCAATAACGGGCTCACCGGGGTTGACCTATTCCGTTGTTGGGTGGAGTGGAGAATTCTTCCTCTGAGTCGCCGGGATGGTCTGATGTGCGAGTACGATGGCAGCTTGAACCATCCCCAGTGTTATCTTCATAGAAGACTCATCGAGCAAGACATTGTCGACATAATCAAGAAGTTGACCGGCGACTCCTTGGAAAACTGTGCCAAGGTCGGGCTCAAGCCTTTCTGCCTCTCCAACCCGGCTCCAGCGGTAACAATCTAAGTCACCTCCTTTTACCTTTTTCAACATATGTGCCAATGTTCCAGGTTTGAAATTTGATTCTATCCACCAGAAAGGTGATGCATTTTGGTCTCGAAGGCCAAAGGTGACTGCCTAGAAAACAACTAAGCCACTCCAGAAGAAGAAGAAGAAGAGCAAGGGCAAAGCCGCCGTCAAGGAGTCATCCATCGTCAGCGAATCGCAAGCTGGCGAAGAACAGTCAGAGGTAAAAATTTACCCTTTTGTTTATCATCATTATGTTCCGACTTATGCTTATGTCCTGTTACCTTTATGCGTAGGACGATGGCTATGAGAGCCAAGATGACGTGGTTGCGGTAATTTATGTTTCTTCCGACTCAACTTCCTCTTCACCTAGGGCGGCCAGGCGGATTTGTGGAAAAGTTCCTAGGTCTCACCCAAATGCTTGTCTGGACCCTGATTTCCTTTTGAAGAAGGCGAGGCATGCTCCCAAATGTAAAACCCGAAGCCATTCTGGCGACTTAGTTTCCGGGTTACCTGAAAAGACAACCAATCGGAAATGCCCAAGTGAGGTATACTCCTGTTAACATATTCTCCTTCTTGTATAAAATGTTATTCACAACTCGTTCACTCCTTGAACTTTTATTCTTTCAGGTCTCTCCTCTTTCATCTGGCGACTCAGTAATGTTAGCTCTTCCGCCAATGATTTGTGTACAGGGGTAAGTTCTCTTATTAACCTTTTTGTTTCGCAATGATGATATTTGTTCTAACTTTGATGTCTTCATCTGAGAGCACAAGCAAAGAAGAGAAAAATTGGCAACTTGTCTTCTGCTCCTAAGACAACTTAGGCGTTAGGTATGAGCACCTCTGCCCCAGAGTTTGATGAAGACCAAGCGGCGGTTCATGATGATCCTGTGGATGACATTCCTGACGTCCGGATCGACTCTCCAGGCCCTCTAAATGAAACCACTGAAAATGTTAACCCGCCGAGCTCTTCCAAGGCGACTGAAGATCCAGATACGATAATTATTACTGGTACTGGCTACTCCAAGCTTGCAACATCGGTGTTATCCAAACATGCATCAAAAGAGTCCCATCCTTCCGCGGAACAAGATATCACTAAGCTGAAGCTTCCTCATTACGAGAAGCTTGAATTTGAGAAACTCTGCTCTAGTTTCATAAGTCGCCTGGAGACGAGTTATGAAATAGAGAAGATCTTGATCAACATGATGAGAGTCAAACATGAGGTGCGTCCTTTATTATGTGTTCTTCCACCCATTAGCCTTCCAGGAGACTAGTCTTGCTTGATGAATTATGTTTGTTGCATTATCTGGTAGACCCATATCGGTCCATAGACCCCAAGGGCCGGGTCATCTTTTGAAAGATGAGCCGGGTCTTTAATTTATATAAAAAATTCAACTTGTAGCCCCCAAGGGTCGGGTCATCTTTTGAAAGATGAGCCGGGTCTTGAATTTAGAGAAAAACTTCAACCTGTAGCCCCCAAGGGTCGGGTCATCTTTTGAAAGATGAGCCGGGTCTTGAATTTATCTAAAAACTTGAACATGTAGCCTCCAAGGGCCGGGTCATCTTTTGAAAGATGAGCGAGGTCTTGAATTTAGAGAAAAACTTCAACCTGTAGCCCCCAAGGGCCGGGTCATCTTTTGAAAGATAAGCCGGGTCTTGAATTTAGACAAACTTCAACCTGTAGCTCCAAAGGTCCGGGTCATCTTTTGAAAGATAAGTCGTGTCTTGAATTTATATAAAAACTTCAACATGTAGCCCCCAAGGGCCGGGTCATCTTTTGAAAGATGAGCCGGGTCTTGGATGTTGTATGACTTCGAAACGAATCATACATTAGCCCGTAAGTGTGAGGGATGTTGCTTGCAACAGCTCTGAAACTTGTCTCCCCAAAAATTTGTTTGCAGGAATCCGTGACCTAGGCCGAGTCATCCCTTGCTTATTTGAAGAAAAACTTAGCCAAATAGCAGAATGCCTGGACTGCATTTGAAGAAAAATATCGGTTGGCCCTGGTTGATATGGAAAAAATGAAATCCGACCACCAAAAATTTGAGAAGAAAGCCAATGCTGATCAAGCCGCCATCCTAAAGCGGGTGGAACAAGCCGAGGCAAAGTAGAAGCCGCCCTACAGGAGCTCTTCGGGTTAAAAAAGCATGTCTCCAACATGACCCAAGCCATCTTTGGTAAGGAGCAATTCCCTTGTTTGGAATGAGAAAGTCATAATTTTGTTTGCAAATACTAATTGTCATTGTTTATCCTTTGTAGGTCCTCGAGCCGCCAACCTTCAAAGCAACTGCATCCTGAAGCTGAAGGAGATTTACACCTTTACAGAGCAGCTGTATACAGGGAGCATGATGACGATGAAGGCGGTGATGGGCAACAAGGAGCCAATTAAATCCATCAAGAATATGTTGAGTTGCTTGTCAACGTTGCTACCGCAAGTTGATGAGCTAAAGAGGCCAGCCGCTCGCAAGGGAGCTCTGACCACCCTAAGTCGGTGCCTGGCCTATGCCCCTGAACTCAAGCCAAAGGAGGTAGCTGCTGGTTACCCTGAGCTGAAAGACGATGAATCGGAGTTCATCGAAGACGGTTACCACCGGGTTGTAAAAGAGTCTCGTGCCGCAGCGACTCAGCTAGCGGCCAGTTTGGACTTGAACAAATACCAGGTTGCGTATGATGACAACAATAAAAGGTGACTCATCCTTCGTTTGAAGTTACCAGCCTGACTCCTCGCCGGCGCAAGAATCCCTTCGACTTTGAAGCAGACCTATCTGACTTTCTGAACGATGAAGATGAATTCGCCGCCTTGTCCAAGTGCAACTGGAAGCTGGGCGACTTACAAATTGAAGATGGAGAGAGCTCAAGGCAAGTTGACTCGGGGGCGGCTTAAGTCTACCCAGGATGTAATTATTTCTTCAAAAACAATTTGATCTCTTCTTGACCAGGAGATGACGCCCGGTATGGCCGAGTGAGCCATGTAATAGTTGTTAGGTTTCAGGAAAACAATCTTCCATCCATGCCTTTTGCTTGACATTTCTGAATGGTTATCCTTTTTGCGAATTATAAGTCGCCTTTACAAATCCTGATGCTTGATAATTTAGGAAGTGTCATATTTTGACAAGAAAAAACTTCTTCAACCTGTTTGTCACGGAAAAAACACCATTGGCCGACTCAATGAGTTGTGGCAAGAAATAAACTAGCCCAATGAGTCATGGCGAGTTATAAGCAAGAGCCAGCTCAGTGAGTCGTGACGGGTCATAAAAAGATTTTACGAAACCTCGCAGCAGTGCCACGAAGATAGTTGTAAAAATTTGTTGGCTTGGTGAGCTACGACAGGATAGGACGAGTTTGCAACACTCTAGTGCTACCCTAAGAAGGCTTTTGCAATAGCCCAAGTTTTTTAGACCGGATGATCAGGCGCGAGTCAAGCTTCAGTGAACCAATAGTTTCTCTATTTTCCATGTGTGGCTCTGGCCGGTACCTTTCATGTTTTAACCAAGGCAAGTTCAGGGTCCAAAAAGAGGATTGACTCGCCAAGAGTACATGGGTCCATAGGGCGACTCGTCCAACACATAGTCCAGTATAACCATTTGTAACGCAGTAATTTTTCGCTAGCCAAGAAGGTATTCAGGCTGAACTCAGTGAGTGGAAGCCCCCAAGTGACCTATGATTAGGGAAAAGTCGGACATAGGATTGCAGAAGCATTTTACGCTCTTACTGCAAAACGACTTGGGAACTAGTAGCCCCCAAGTAAGCCGGCTTAATTCTCAGAACCATATAAGGCGCCCATGTTTGAACCGTGCAACGTGGCAACTTTGGTGCTCTTTGGCTTATCAATACCCAGTTTTGAAACAAGTGCAACATGGCGACTTATGCTCTTTGGTACTGATAGCGTCCATGCTTGGACGACTGATAGAACAATAAAGACTCATGCTTTCCAAAAGCTGAAACGGCAAAGGACCCCGAAGTTCGTGGGTGCCGACTTTATTGATTTATAAATAAAAGATTACAAGTTCTGAGATTTGCAGAAAAGAAAGGAGCCCATGGATCTAGGTGTAGTAAGGCCGCATGTGGGCAATATTCTAGGGGCGAGTTGTCTCAACCTATGTAGTTGGCCGATCAGGGAGAAGATCCACCAAGTAATATGAACCGTTCCGAAGATTCTTGCTGATGACAAACGGTCCTTCCCATGGAGCTGATAACTTATGCATACCAGTGTGGTCTTGAATCAACCGGAGCAATAATTCGCCCTCTTGAAATGTCCGGCTCTTGACGCGGCGGCTGTGATAGCGTCGCAAGTCCTGTTGACAGATCGCTGATCGCGATGCAGCCAAGTCTCACTCTTCCTCCAAAGCATCCAACAAATCTTGTCATGCCAACTCGTTGTCCTGTTCCACATAGGCGGCGACTCGCGGTGAATCGTGTCTGATGTCACTTGGCAAAATTACCTCTGCCTGTAGACCAGAAAGAAGGGGGTAAAACCCGTGTAGCGATTTAGGGTGGTCCTGATACTCCATATCACCGAGGGCAACTCTTCAACCCAACATCCTGGAGTACGCTCCAGAGGTACCATAAGCCGGGGTTTTATTCCTCGCAATATTTCCTGTTTCGCCCTTTCTGCCTGTCAATTAGACTGGGGGTGTGCGACCGCAGAAACGTCAAGCCGGATATGCTCTCGTTCGCAAAACTCTTGCATTATGCCCTTTGACAAATTAATACCATTGTGAGTAATGATACTATGAGGGTATCCAAAACGGAAGATCAACTTTTTCAGGAATTTGACAGTCGTTTGTGCATGACAACTACTAATGGGTTCTGCTTCAACCCACTTAGTGAACTTGTCAACCGCCACCAATAGGTGAGTCTTTTTATTGGACGATATTTTGAAAGGACCAACCATGTCCAACCCCCAGACCGCTAACGGCCAAGTAATTGGAATCATCCGTAATTCCTGAGCCGACACGTGCATCTGGCGTCCAAATTTCTGGCAACCATCACATCGGCGAACTATATCTTCAGCATCTGCATGAGCCGTCAACCAATAAAACCCATGCCTAAAGGCTTTGGAAACCAGGGAGCATGACCCGACATGATGACCACAGTCGCCTGCATGAATTTCATTGAGAATCATACATCCTTCCTTGGAAGAGACACACCTTTGAAATACCCCTGAAGTACTTCACTTATGCAACTCACCGTTATGTATGACCATAGATTTGCATCGACGGACGATTTGGTGAGCCAATAACTCATTCGTGGGTAACTCGCCTCGCGTGAGATACGCCATGTAGGGAATCGCCCAATCCGGGGTAGCACGAATAGCCGCCACAAGTTGAGACTCAGGGTCCAGCACCGCCAAATCTTCCTCTGAAGGTAGCCTTACCGAGGGGTTATGTAACACATCCAAAAAGACATTGGGGGAACCGGCTTACGCTGTGAACCGAGGCGTGAAAGAGCATCTGCTGCTTCATTGAGTCATCGATCGATGTGATCCACTTGATAACCATGAAAATGACCCGCCACGTCCAACACAGATCGCGTGTAAGCTGCCATCAAGGGATCTCTGGAATCCCAGGTGCCGGAAACCTGCTGTGCCATTAGATGTGAGTCGCCCAAACATCTGACTCGGGTGAGGTTCATCTCTTTGGTGAGTCGCAGCCCATGGAGCAGAGCTTCATACTCTGCTGCATTGTTGGTACATGGAAACATGAGTCGGAGGACATAGCAGAATTTGTCACCCTAAGGCGAAGTTAACACCACACCAGCCCCCGAGCCTTCCAGCTGCCTAGATCCATCGAAATGGATGATCCAGTATGTGTGATCGGGCCTATCTTCTGGAATCTGCAACTCGGTCCAATCGTTGATGAAATCCACCAGTGCTTGAGACTTAATGGCCGTTCGGGGAGTAGATCGCACGTGATGAGGTCCTAACTCGATGGCCCACTTAGCAATTCGTCCAGTCGCTTCTCGATTTTGTATAATGTCACCAAGGGGGGCAGAACTGACCATCATGATGGGATGCTCTTGGAATTAGTGCTTCAGCTTCCGACTCGCCATAAACACCCCAAAGACCACCTTCTACCAATGCGGGTAGCGTTGTTTGGAGAGGGCCCGGACTGCGCTGATAAAATATACTGGTCACTGAGCCGGATATTCCTTCCCTTCTTCCTTCTGCTCGATGACCACTGCCACACTCATTGCTTTAGAATTAGCCGGCTTGTCTAAAGAAGTGATTGCTTCAATTTTATCTAGGTTAGCTTCAATGCCGCGCTCTGACACCAAAAACCCCAGCAACTTTCCCGCGGGAACACCAAACACACACATTGTAGGGTTAAGCCTCATCTGATATACGCGCAAATTGTCAAAGGTCTCCTTGAGATCCTCCAAGAGAGACTCTTTCTTCTGAGACCCGACCACGATGTCGTCAACATAGGCGTGGACATTACGTCCGAGCTGGTTATGCAAGCAATTCTGGATGCAACATTGATAAGTCGCCCCCACACTTTTGAGCCCGAACGGCATAGACACGTAACAGAAGGCTCCGAAGGGGGTTATGAAGGATGTTTTCTCCTGGTCCACCAAGGCCATCTTGATCTGGTGGTATCCTGAGTAAGCATCCAAAAAACACAAATGCTCGCAACCCGCCGTCGAGTCAATGATTTGATCAATGCGTGGAAGGGCGAAAGGATCCTTTGGATAGGCTCTATTGAGGTCGGTGTAGTCAATGCACATGCGGAAAGTGCCCTTCTTTTTTAGCACCAGGACCGGGTTAGCCAAGCATTCAGGATGAAAAACCTCGATGATGAATCCGGCGGCCAAAAGCTGGGCGACTTCCTCTCCAATCGCCTTACACCGTTCTTCATTAAACCTACGAAGATACTACCGAACCAGCTTTACCTTGGGGTCAGTATTAAGGTGGTGCTCAGTGAATTCTCTCGGGACTCCTGGCATGTGTGAAGGTTTCCATGCGAAGATGTCCAGATTCTCATGGATGAATTCGATGAGCGCGCTTTCCTATTTGGGATCCAGGCCCGTCCCAATGGTGAACTGCTTGGTTGAGTCGCCAGGCATGAAGTCTATCACCTTTGTGTCGTTTGTTGGTTTGAATTTGAGGGGCGGCTCTGAGTCAATCGTTGGTCTCTTGAGTGGCGTCATATCCGCCGGATCAACATTGGCTTGGTGAAACTTGAGCTCCTCGGCCACGCAGGCCGTCTCGGCATAAGCTGCGTCTCCTTATTCGCACTCTTTGGCTATCTTCCTGTCTCCGTTGATCTCAATAGGCCCCTTAGGACCAAGCATCTTGATCTTGAGGTAAACATAACGGGGGTGAGCCATGAGTCGAGTGTAAGCCGGCCTTCCAAACAACGCGTGGTAAGGGCTCTTGATTTTGACCACCTCGAAAATGAGTGACTCGGTCCTGTAATTAGAGTGTGTGCCAAAATCCATGTTGAGCTTGGTCCGCCCAATTGGGTAGGCCGACTTACCCGGAACAATGCCCTGGAAAACCGTGGATGAAGGCATCAAGTCTTCCTCCGAGAAGTTCATTCTTCGAAAGGTATCGAAATATAGGATGTTTATGCTGCGGCCACCATCCATAAGCACTTTGGAAAGGGTGTATCCTTCGACTTGGGGAGCCACAACCAAAGCCAAGTCGCCACGGTTATCAACTCGGGGCGGGTGATCCTCCCAACTCCAGGTTATGGGCTGTTCGGACCAATGGAGGTACCTAGGGAACGTCGGCTCACCCACGCTGAAAGTTCTATGTTTCACCTTCTGGTCCCGTGTGCAGGTGCTGGTGGTGAACACGTGATATTGACCACTATTCAGCTGCTTACGTTTATTCTGAAAACCGCTATTATCATCCTGTTGCTAGGGATCTCCTTGTGGGGGTGGTTGCTGAAACACTCCCCACGGGTTATACCGTTGTTGGTTGTGAACTTGGTACTGTCCGCTATTAGGTCGTGACCCGCTCTGCGGACCCGGGTTAGGAAACCCGCCGAACGGGCTTTGGCGTGACCCGGGCGCGCCGAACTTCTCCTGTCGCTGGCCCTGATCGCCTCCTTGGCCTTTCTTGAGCGCCTTAGCTCGAAACTCCTGCATCATATAGCAATCCTCCCAGGAGTGTGTAGACGGTCCCTCAACAGTAGCGTGCTGTGGGCAGGGGCCTTTGAGCATCTCATGATAGTTGCGCGGCTTCTTCCCACTGAAACCCCGCTTCTTCTGGCGTTGGTTCCCGTTGCCGGCATTTGTATTGGTGATGAAGTCTATGGGACCTTCCTGCTGTCTCCTCTTACCTTGCCCGCCGTGGTTGTGGTTACCCCGTCCTTGAAACTGGGAGTGACCTTTTGACGACTCACCCCTCCTGGCGGTGCTAACCTTGTCATTGTCCTCCCCAGGATCCTTGGTGTCATCTGACTCAGCATATCTGGTGAGGGTGTCCATCAACTAGCCCATGTCTTGCACCTTCGCTTAAGTCGTCCCAGCTTCAGTACCAAAGGCTCGTAATGGCAATTTTTCTCCAGAATCAGCACTGCCTGAGCTGCCGAGATGCCGTTCGACGAATGAATGACCTCTGCAACTTGCCGTGTCCAATGATGGGCCAACTCATCTTGTCATTGAACACATTGTTGTAAGTCGACGATGGTCATCGAGCGTTTGCAAGTCCCTCGGAAATTTTTTATGAAGCGCTCCTTTAACTCTGCCAAAGTGTTGATGGAGTTAGGTGGCAGGTTTTTCAACCACGTACGCGTTGTTCCTTCAAGCATCATAGTGAAATATTTGGCGCAAACCGCCTCGTTCATGTCGAGCATGTCCATCACAAGTTCATAACTCTTGATCCATGACCTTGGCTCGAGATCTGGTGTGTAATTGGGTACCTTCCTCGGTCCTTTGAAATCCTTCGACATCCGCTCATTGCGCAGAGCGGGCATGAGACAGGGCACCCCAATGTGCCTGCCGCCGGCATCAAGCGGTGCGGGAGGTGTCTTGGTATAAGCCGGATAGCCCTGACCCGCCGCGGCCACCGTCTCCATCAGGCGCGTGGCGCGTGCTGCATCCATAATGTCTTGGGCTCGAGTATCATGCACCCCGGGCGGGTTGGTTTGAGGCAAACGCCGTTGCCCACTGGTCACCGTGGGTTGGTCCTCACGGCGACTCTTGGTGTGACTCGCCTGGGGTGTGGAGTGTAACCGGTCAAGGCTGTGTGAGTATTGCGCGTGTTGGACCACTGCTGTCTTCAGCATCTCGATGGCGTTTCTCGCCTCCACCTCGGTCGGGGAGTTTCCGAAGATCAGGAGGGACTCCAAGTGGCGGGTTGCCGCCAGCACGATATCCACGGGATTTGATAAGTGGCCTCGTGGTGTTTGGAAGCGAGGTGCATGGGCATCCGTTGGTTGAGGTGGTGGTGGGTTAGGCGGTTGAACCAGACCTTCCCCTAGAGCGTCCTGCAAAGGCCGATCGGGTCCCATCCCAGGAGTGCGTGGGGTGTCGAAGAGGCGAGTTGGATGTAGATCGGCCGGGAGGTGCCCGTGATGCCTCCTCTGATGAATAGCATCGGACGCGCGCTGTTGTCTCTCGAGCCGCCAGCCTTCGGTGTTCAGCCGTTCCATCTCCGTGGTAATCCGGGCCTGCTGTGCCGCCATCCTGGTGGCTTTCGCTTCCACGTCCCGCAGGGTTTTGGCCATCTCCTCCCACTGCTTCGCCAGCTCGGCGTTGATTGCTTCCTGATTCTCTACCGTTACTACAGTTGTCATGAGTCTGGTGATCTCCGCCGTCAAGTCCGCCATGGCTTGAGCCGGAGTGTTCGATGACTCGCCAGTCTCGTTGTTGTCGGCCGGGTTTGGCTGAGGTTGTGTCGCTGATACGTCTCAAACGTATCTATAATTTTTGATGGTTTCACGTTGTTATCTTGTCTTCTTTGGATGTTTTATGTACCTTTTATATCTTTTTTGGGACTAACTTATTAATTCAGTGCCAAGTGCCAGTTCCTGTTTCTTCTGTGTTTTTGACTCTTTTCAGATTTGATTTTGGAACAGAGTCCAAACGGAATAAAAACCCCGAAATGATTTTTTCCCGAAAGGAAGAAGATCAGGGGGCCTCTGGGCCAAGCCAGGTGGGCTACAGGGAGCCCACAAGCCCCCACTCCGCCACCAGGGGAGGCGGCGGTGTCAGGGCTTGTGGCCTCCCTGGCCGCATCCCTGACCTAGATCCTTGGCCTATATATTCCCAAATATTCAGCAAAAAATAAGGGGAGCCTCGAAAATACTTTTATGCCGCCGCAAGCTTCCGTTTCTGCGAGATCTCATCTGGAGACCCTTCCCGGCGCCCTGCCGGAGAGGACTTTGGATTTGGAGGGCTTCTTCATCATCATCATCGCCCCTCCAATGACTCATGAGTAGTTCACTTCAGACCTACGGGTCCGTAGTTAGTAGCTAGATGGCTTCTTCTCTCTCTTGGATGTTCAATACAAAGTTCTCCATGATCTTCATGGAGATTTATCTGATGTAATCTTCTTTGGAGGTGTGTTTGTCAAGATCTCATGAATTGTGGATTTGTGATCAGATTATCTATGATATATATTTGAGTCTTTGCTCATTTCTTATATGCATGATTTGATATCCTTGTAAGTCTCTCCAAGTCTTGGGTTTTGTTTGGCCAACTACATCTATGATTCTTGCAATGGGAGAAGTGCTTGGTTTTGGGTTCTACCACGTGGTGACCTTTCCCAGTGACAGTAGGGGCAGCAAGGCACACATCAAGTAGTTGCCATCAAGGGTAAAAAGATGGGGTTTTTATCATTGGTTTGAGATTATCCCTCTACATCATGTCATCTTGCTTAAGGCGTTACTCTGTTCTTATGGACTTAATACACTAGATGCATGCTGGATAGCGGTCGACGTGTGGAGTAATAGTAGTAGATGCAGAAAGTACCGGTCTACTTGGTTTGTACGTGATGCCTATAGATATAATCATTGCATAGATATCGTCACGACTTTGCGCGGTTCTATCAATTGCTCAACAGTAATTTGTTCACCCACCGTCTACTTGCTTTCATGAGAGAAGCCACTAGTAAACACTACGGCCCCCGGGTCTATTCACATCCATCGTTTACACCTCCGCTTTAACTTTGCTTTGTTACTTTGTTGCTTTCAGTTCTCACTTGGCAAACAATCTATAAGGGATTGACAACCCCTTCATAGCGTTGGGAGCAAGCTTTTGTGTTTGTGCAGGATCTTCAGATACTCCTCCACTGGATTATACCTTGGTTCTCGAACTGAGGGAAATACTTACCACCGTTGTGCTACATCACCCTTTCCGCTTCGAGGGAACACCAACGCAAGGCTCCAAGGCCATGGGGGAAATCCTTTGCATACTTGCCTAAGAAGTCCCTTAAGGCGTAGCCGCAGCTGAAGGATTCCTGGTGCCGTCGACACGACTATTCCTGGCGCTGTTGCAAGGGAAGCACTGCTGACATCAGAAGTATTTCTGGTGCTGTTGCCGGGGAGGAGAAATCAAGATCTATCCAAGTAGGTCTCACAAACTCTTCTCTTGCATTTACTTTTGTTGCAAGTTGCCTCCCGTTTTCCTCTCCCCTGCTTCACATTTGCCGTTTTCATTTGCCTTTCTCCTTCGCCGTTTTCTTTTGCCTTTTCCGTTTCCCTTTGCCGGTTTTCTCGCTTTCTTGTGTGCTTGTTTGTTTGTTGAAGTCATCATGGCTGAAAACACCAAACTTTGCGACTTCTCGAGCACTAATAATAGTGATTTTATTAGTACTCCGATTGCTCCCGCCACTAGTGCGGAATCATATGAAATCAACGCAGCTTTGCTGAATCTTGTTATGAAAGAGCAATTCTCTGGCCTTCCTAGTGAAGATGTCGCATCCCATCTCAATACCTTCATTGAGCTTTGTGATATGCAAAAGAAAAGAGATGTGGATAATGACGTGATTAAGTTGAAACGTTTTCCTTTCTCGTTGCGAGATCGCGCAAAAACTTGGTTTTCTTCTTTGCCTAAAAATAGTATCGATTCTTGGGATAAGTGCAAAGATGCTTACATATCCAAGTATTTTCCGCCGGCGAAGATCATCTCCTTACATAACGATATCATGAATTTCAAGCAACTTGATCATGAACATGTTGCACAATCTTGGGAGAGGATGAAGCTTATGATTAGAAATTGTCCCACTCATGGCTTGAGTTCGTGGATGATTATACAAATCTTTTACGCTGGCTTGAATTTCGCTTCTCGCAATATCTTGGACTCCGCCTCAGGTGGAACATTCATGGAAATCACGTTAGGAGACGCTACAAGACTCCTAGACAATATCATGACCAACTACTCTCAGTGGCACACTGAAAGGTCGCCTGCTAGCAAAGAGGTGCACGCTATAGAACAAATTAACTCGCTTAGTGCTAAGATGGATGAGTTGATGAATTTGGTTGCTAGTAGAAATGCTATCGTAGATCCTAATGACATGCCACTATCTTCTTTGATTGAGAGTAGCAACGCTAGTTTGGACGTGAATTTTGTTGGTAGGAACAATTTTGGCAACAACAATGCTTTTAGAGGAAACTATGTTCCTAGGCCTTTTCCTAGTAACTCCTCTAACAATTATGGCAATTCCTACGGCAACAGTTATGGAAATCACAACAAATTACCCTCTGATCTAGAGAGTAATATCAAAGAGTTCATCAACTCTCAAAAGATTTTCAATGCGTCCATAGAGGAAAAACTACTCAAAATAGACGATTTGGCTAAGAGCGTTGATAGGATGTCTTGTGATATTGATGCTTTGAAAGTTAGATGTGCTCCTCCGAAGGTCAACTTGGATGAAACTTTGAAAGCTATGCGTATCTCCATGAATGAGAGCAAAGAAAGAACCGCCCAAATTCGCGCTAGACATGAATGGTTTAAAAGGGTGCGTCCTAGTGATGCAAATCACGAAGATCTTAAAGTGCTTGGTGTGTCTCCTCTTGAAGCTTTGTTTTCGCGTGTCAAACCTATTTATGGAGGGGCTGGATATGAATCCACTTTGGTTGAAAAACGCCCAATGATTCGGAGACCACCTATCTTGATGATAAAGGTGTGGAGAGTGGAGTAGAAGAAGTCAAAATTTTGGGTAGTAATGAAACTCCCACTTTGGATTTCAAGGAATTCAATTATGATAATTTCTCATTGTTTGAATGCATTTCTTTGATGCAATCCATTGCAAACTCTCCACACGCTTATAGCCAAAGCAAAGCCTTTACCGCGCATATCGTAGATGCTATGATGAAATCTCTTGAAGAGAAGCTCGAACTAGAAGTCTCTATACCTTAAAAACTTCATGATGAGTGGGAACCTACTATCAAAATCAAGATAAAATACTATGAGTGCAATGCTTTGTGTGATTTGGGTGCTAGTGTTTCCGCGATTCCAAAGTCTTTATGTGATATTCTTGGTTTTCATGAGATTGAAGAGTGTTCTCTTAATTTGCATCTTGCGGATTCTACTGTCAAGAAACCCATGGGGAGGATCGATGATGTTCTTATTGTTGCAAATAAGAACTATGTACCCGTGGACTTCATTGTACTTGACATAGATTGCAATCCTTCATGTCCCACTATTCTTGGTAGACCTTTCCTAAGGACTATTGGTGCTATCATCGATATGAAGGAAGGGAATATTAGATTTTAATTTCCTTTAAAGAAGGGCATGGAGCACTTTCCTAGAAAGAAAATAAGATTGCCTTATGAATCTATGATGAGGGCTACCTATGGTTTGAGGACCAAAGATGACTATATACGTGATTCCATCACTTTTTGCCTAGCTAAGGGCGTTAAACAAAAGCGCTTGTTGGGAGACAACTCAACGAATATATCCTTTTTCTTTCTGTTTTGTGTTTTCCACAATTTCATAATTCTGTTATGATTGTGTTTTTTGTGTTTCTTTTTGCATTTGAGCCAAGCAAAATCGTTATGATTAGTCTTGGGGATGATCGTTTGGTCATGCTGGAAAAGACAGACACTTTCTGCTCACGAAAAGAATTTTAGTTTTTTTTCTGTAAGAGATTTTGAGTTGATTATTTTTTCTGCTGATTTCTACGCAAATTCTTCATACTGTCGTAATTTTTCAGAATTTGTGAAGTACCAGAGGTATACAAAATATACAGATTTCTACAGACTTGTCTGCTCTTAACAGATTCTATTTCTGTTGTGTTGGTTGCTTATTTTGATGAAACTATGGATAGTATCGGGGGGTATTAGCCATGGAAGATTGAAAATACAGTAATCCAACATCAGCACAAGTAGAATTAAGTTTTATACAGTACCTAAGGAAGTGGTGGTTTGCTTTCTCATACTAATGTTATCACGAGTTTCTGTTTAAGTTTCGTGTTGTGAAGTTTTCAAGTTTTGGGTGAAGTTCTTATGGACAAAGCGATAAAGAGTGGAAAGATCTCAAGCTTGGGGATGCCAAGGCACCCCAAGAGATTCAAGGATGTCGTAAAAGCCTAAGCTTGGGGATGCCCCGGGAAGGCATCCCCTCTCTCGTCTTCAATCCATCGGTAACGTTACTTGGGGCTATATTTTTATTCACCACATGTTATGTGTTTTTTCTTGGAGCGTCTTGTATCGTAGGAGTCTTTTATTTTTGTTGTGTCACAATCATCCTTGCTGCACACCTAGATAGAGAGACATGCACACACCATGATTTTGTCGAGCTTCACTTATATCTTTTGGTAGACAGTTCAGCTCACATGTGCTTCACTTATATCTTTTGAGCTAGATACTTTTGCTCTATGTGCTTCACTTATATCTTTTAGAGCACAGCGGTGCGTGGCTTGGTAGTTGATCTATGCTTTGAAAGTAGTCTCAAAATGGGTAGTTATCCAAAGGGATACGAAAACTTCCACCTTAATGTGCATTGAATAGTTAGAGAAGTTTGATTCATCTCAATTAGTTTTGAGTTGTGGTTATGGTAATATTGAAGTCATGCTAGTAAGGTGTTGTGGATCTAGAAATACTTGTGTTGAAGTTAGTGATTCCCGTAGCATGCACGTATGGTGAACCGCTATGTGATGAAGTCTGAGCATGATTACTCTTTTGATTGTCATCCTTTGTGTGGCGGTCGGGATCACGCGATGGTTTATACCTACCAACCCTTCCCCTAGGAGTATGCGTTGAATGCTTTGTTTCGATTACTAATAATTTTTTTGCAACAAGTATATGAGTTCTTCTTGACTAATGTTGAGTCCATGGTTTAGATGCACTTTCACCTTCCACCATCACTATCTTCTTTAGTGACGTGCAACTTTCCCCGGTGCACAAAACCCACCATTAGCCTCCCTCAAAACAGCCACCATACCTACCTATTATGGCTTTTTCAAAGTCATTCCGAGATATATTGCTATGCAACTACCACCATGACATGTGCCACCAAATCTACATTGCCATTGCAAGATCGTAAGATAGCTAGCATGATGTTTCCATTAATGTCTATGCCATGCTAGATCATTGTCACGGTACACTACCGAAGGCATTCCATATAGAGTCATCGTTGCTCTAAGTTTTGAGTTGAAAGTGTGATGATCATCATTGATGGAGCATTGTCCCATGTGAGCAAATAAAAGAGGCCAAAGATGCCCACCAAAAAAAAGAGGCCAAAGAGCCCACCAAAAAAATGAGAGAAAAAGAGAGAAGGGACAATGCTACCACCTTTCCACACTTGTGCATATTAAGCACCATGATCTTCATGATTGAGAGTCTCTCGTTTTGTCACCACCATATAGATAGTGGGAAATTTTCATTATATTACTTGGCTTGTATATTCCTATGATGGGCTTCCTCAAAATTGCCTTAGGTCTTCGTGAGCAAGCAAATTGGATGCACACCCACTAGTTTTCTTTAAGAGCTTTCACATACTCGTAGCTCTAGTGCATTATTTGTATGGCAATCCCTACTCATTCACATTGATATCTATTGATGAGCATCTCCACAGCTCATTGATATGCCTAGTTAATGTGACTATCTTCTCCTTTTTATCTTGCAACCTCCACCACACTGCACACCATCTATAGTGCTATAACCATGGCTCACGCTCATGTATTGCGTGAGAGTTGAAAAAGGTTTGAGAAAGTAAAGGTGTGAAACAATTACTTGGCCAATACCGGGGTTGTTCATGATTTAAATTCGTTGTGCAATGATGATAGAGCATAGCCAGACTATATGCTTTTGTAGGGAATACTTTCTTTTGGCCTTGTTATTTTGAAAGTTCATGATTACCTTGCTAGTTTGCTTGAATTATTATTGTTTCCTCGTCAATAGAAAACTATTGTTTTGAATCTAATGGATCTGAACATTCACGTCACATAAGAGGAATTACAAAGGACACATATGCTAGGTAGCATGAAAGCATCAAAAATTCATTCTTTATCACTTCCCTACTCGAAGACGAGCAGGAGTTAAGCTTGGGGATGCTTGATACGTCTCAAACGTATCTATCATTTTTGATGGTTTCACGCTGTTATCTTGTCTTCTTTGGATGTTTTATGTACCTTTTATATCTTTTTTGGGACTAACTTATTAATTCAGTGCCAAGTGCCAGTTCGTGTTTTTCTGTGTTTTTGACTCTTTTCAGATCTGATTTTGGAACGGAGTCCAAACGGAATAAAAACCCCGAAATGATTTTTTCCCGAACGGGAGAAGATCAGGGGGCCTCTAGGCCAAGCCAGGTGGGCTCGAGGGAGCCCACAAGCCCCCACTCCGCCACCAGGGGTACGCGGCGGTGTCAGGGCTTGTGGCCTCCATGGCCGCCCCCTGACCTAGATCCTTGGCCTATATATTCCCAAATATTCAGCAAAAAAATCAGGGGAGCCTCGAAAATACTTTTCCGCCGCCGCAAGCTCCCGTTTCCGCGAGATCTCATATGGAGACCCTTCCCGGCACCCTGCCGGAGGGGACTTTGGAGTTGGAGGGCTTCTTCTTCATCATCATCGCCCCTCCAATGTCTCGTGAGTAGTTCACTTCAGACCTACGGGTCCGTAGTTAGTAGCTAGATGGCTTCTTCTCTCTCTTGGATCTTCAATACAAAGTTCTCCATGATCTTCGTGGAGATCTATCCGATGTAATCCTCTTTGACGGTGTGTTTGTCGAGATCCGATGAATTGTGGATTTGTGATCAGATTATCTATGATATATATTTGAGTCTTTGCTGATTTCTTATATGCATGATTTGATATCCTTGTAAGTCTCTCCGAGTCTTGGGTTTTGTTCGGCCAACTAGATCTATGATTCTTGCAATGGGAGAAGTGCTTGGGTTTGGGTTCTACCATGTGGTGACCTTTCCCAGTGACAGTAGGGGCAGCAAGGCACACATCAAGTAGTTGCCATCAAGGGTAAAAATATGGGGTTTAATCATTGGTTTGATATTATCCCTCTACATCATGTCATCTTGCTTAAGGCATTACTCTGTTCTTATGGACTTAATACACTAGATGCATGCTGGATAGCGGTCGACGTGTGGAGTAATGGTAGTAGATGCAAAAAGTATCGGTCTACTTGTTTTGGACGTGATGCCTACAGATATAATCATTGCATAGATATCGTCACGACTTTGCGCGGTTCTATCAATTGCTCGACAGTAATTTGTTCACCCACCGTCTATTTTCTTTCATGAGAGAAGCCACTAGTAAACACTACGGCCCCCAGGTCTATTCACATCCATCGTTTACACCTCCGCTTTTACTTTTCTTTGTTACTTTGTTGCTTTCAGTTCTCACTTGGAAAACAATCTATAAGGGATTGACAACCCCTTCATAGCATTGGGAGCAAGCTTTTGTGTTTGTGCAGGATCTTGAGATACTCCTCCACTCGATTGATACCTTGGTTCTCAAACTGAGGGAAATACTTACCACCGCTGTGCTACATCACCCTTTCCGCTTTGAGGGAACACCAACGCAAGGCTCCAAGGCCACGGTGGAAATCCTTTGCATACTTGCCTAGGAAGTCCCTTAAGGCATAGCCGCAGCTGAAGGATTCCTGGTGCCGTCGACACGACTATTCCTGGCGCCGTCGACATGACTATTCCTGGCGCCGTTGCAAGGGAAGCACAACTGACATCAGTCGCCCCCGCCATGTAGATGGCGATTTGTCGATGGGATCTTTCGAAGACCTCGGGGTCCATCGCCAGTGGCAACTCTCCGAGTTGCCCTTTGTAAAGAGGGCGAATTGAATCTGTGTCGCCCATGGATGATTCATCATCAGAGTTGACGGGGGTGATCTCCTGAACTGTCGGTTCATCCTGTACGCTGGCTCCCTGCGTAAATTCGATCAAAACACGACGTCTCCTGTCCTGACATCTCATGGGATGGCGTACCTGGCCGGCTCAACGATGTCGGTGGAGGTGTCCGACTCACGCACGGGTGTTCCAATCATGCCGATGAAGATGTTGACCTTGCCGAAGGGGACCTTGTAACCAGATTTGATTGAATTGACTTCAGGCCCCCACAACGAGTTATCGATGTAGTACCTTCTGCGGCGGCTCTTCGTCATGATGCCGACCGCATAGCTTTTTGACCCTGGTAGGGCTCCCTTTGAGAACTCAACTCCACCGTGCGCTAGCCCCACGGTGGGCGCCAACTGTCGTGGTTTTGTCACGGCCGATGTCCTCGTGAAAGGACTTAATGAAGGAGCCATCGCACCTTGGTGGCGACTCAGAGGGGGTGAGCGAAAGCGAGACTTGGATTTGCCCAGGTTCGGCCCCTCGTGTGGAGGTAAAAGCCTACATTCTGCTTTGTGTAGATTGATGATGGTTTCGATTACAAGGAGGGCATAACTCGCCTGACCTAGCTCTCGATGATTTCTAACTTGCCCTATCTTCCCCACGGACTCGCCTTTATATACAGGTCAAGGCCCTAGGGTTTACAAGAGTCCTAGCCACGCTACAAATAGTGGTTTTCCTTATCTCTAAGTCACCATGCTTTCCAAGACTAGAAACCTCCTTGGCAGCCTATCCTCTGCATCGCTCCTGAACCGCCATACGGCTCCTGGGCCCCTGGGCCAGGGCTTGCATTACCAAAGGATTAGTCGCCCCTTTAGTGACCCGGCCGAGTTAGGGCGGGTTAAACCGCAGGTAATATCCCCAACAGTCGAGGAGAACACAATTTTATCTTGAAATTTTAGTGAGGGGTCACCTTATAATTCTACCGTCGTACTAAGCAAGATAAGGTGCATAAAAGGATTAACATCACAAGCAATTCATAAGTGACATGATATGGCCATGATCTTGTGCTTCTTGATCTCCATCACCAAAGCACCGACATGATCTTCATACGTGCAAGTCGATATTAACTATTACAACATGATCATCTCATACATCCAATATATCACATCATGTCTTTTGCCATATCACATCACAAGCATACCGTGCAAAAACAAGTTAGACGTCCTCTAATTTGTTGTTGCATGTTTTACGTGGCTCACATGGGTATCTAGTATGATCGCATCTTACTTACGCAAAAACTACAACGGAGATGTGCAAATTGCTATTTAACCTCTCTCCAAGGACCGCCTCGGTCAAATCCAATTCAACTAAAGTTGAAGAAACAGGCACCCGCCAGTCATCCTTATGCAACAAGTTGCATGTTAGTCGATGAAACCGGTCTCTCGTAAGCGTACGAGTAATGTTGGTCCGGGCCGCTTCAATCCAACAATACCGCCGAATCGAGAAAAGACTAAGGAGGGAAGCAAATCGAACATCAACGCCCACAAAAACTTTTGTGTTCTACTCGAGATTACATCTATGGATGAACCTAGCTCATGATGCCACTGTTGGGGAACGTTGCATGGGAAACAAAAAATTTCCTACGGACACGAAGACCTATCATGGTGATGTTCATCTACTAGAGGGAGATCGGATCCACATACCCTTGTAGATCGCTCAGCGGGAAGCATTAAGAAACGCGGTTGATGTAGTGGTACAGCTTCGTGATTCAAATCACCGTCGTCCCACGATCCGTCCCGATCTAGTACCGAACGGACGACACCTCCGCGTTTAGCACACGTACAGCTCGATGACGATATCCTCCTTCTTGATCCAGCAAGAGAGACGGGGAAGTAGATGAGTTCTCCAGCAGCGTGACGGCACGCCGGTGATGGTGATGATCTATTCCTGCAGGGTTCCGCCCGAGCTCCGCAGAAATCCGATCTAGAGGTAGAACTACGAGGTATAGGTTTGAGTTGCACGTGGCAAAGTTGTGTCTCAAAAACCCAGAAACCTCAAGTTTATATAGGAGGAGGGGAGGGGCTAGCCATGGGGCTCAAGAGATCCGCAAGGGCGCCGGCCGAAAGGAGGAGGAGGACTCCTCTTCCTTCCCACCTCCCTCTTTTTTTACTTTGGTTTTCTTCTTGTGGCGCCATAGCCCACTTGGGCTATCCTCACCAGCCCACTAAGGTCTAGTGCGACACCCTACGACTACTGGGATCACTCCCGGGTGGGTGGGCCCCTCCCGGTGAAAACCCGTAACCCATTCGTCACTCCCGGTACACTGCCGGTAATGCCCGAAATCTTTCCGGTGACCAAATGAAACCATCTTATATATCAATCTTCATTTCCGGACCATTCCGGAAACCCTCGTGATGTCCGTGATCTCATCCGGGGACTCCGAACAACCTTCGGTCACCAACACCTATAACTCAACTATACCGAAACGTCACCGAACCTTAAGTGTGCAGACCCTGCGGGTTCCAGAACTATGTAGACATGACCTGAGACACTCCCCGGCCATTATCCAATAGCAGGACCTGGATTTCTATATTGGATCCTAGATATTCTACGAAGATCTTACGGTTGAACCTCTGTGCCAAGGATTCATATAATCCCGTATAACATTCCCTTTGTCCTTTGGTATGTTACTTGCCCGAGATTTGATCGTTGGTATCCCTATACCTATTTCAATCTCGTTACCGACAAGTCTCTTTACTCGTTCCGTAATACAAGATCCCATGGCTAATACTTTAGGCACATTGCTTGCAAGGCTTATATGTGATGTTGTATTACCGACTGGGCCTCGAGATACCTCTCCGTCAAACGGAGTGACAAATCCCAGTCTTGATCCATGCTAACTCAACGGACACCTTTGGAGATACCTGTAAATCACCTTTATAGTCACCCAGTAACGTTGTGACGTTTGATACACACAAGGTATTCCTCCGGTGTCAGTAAGTTACATGATCTCATGGTCATAGGAATGAATACTTGACACGTAGAAAACAATAGCAACAAAATGACACGATCACATGCTACGTTTAAATTTTGGTCTTGTCCATCACATCATTCTCCTAATGATGTGATCCAGTTATCAGGTGACAACACTTGCATATGGTAAGAAGGCCTTAACCATCCTTGATCAACTCGCTAGTCAACTAGAGGCTTACTAGGGACATTATTTTGTCTATATATCCACACATGCATCTATGCTTTCATTTAATACAATTATAGCATGGATAATAAATGATTATCTTGAAATAGGAAATATAATAATAACTATTTTATCATTTCCTCTAGTGCATATTTCCAACATCAATGGCATACCGAAAGATCGCCTACTAGTTAAAAAGTGCATGCTATGGAGGAAATAAATACTTTGAGTGGAAAGATGGATGAATTAATGAAATTGCTTGCTAGTAAGAGTGCTCCTATTGATCCTAATGATATGCCTTTGTCTTCTTTCATTGGAAATAATAATGAATCTATGGATGTGAATTTTGTTGGTATGAACAATTTTGGCAATAACGCGTATATAGGTAATTTCAATCCTAGGCCGTTTCCTAGTAATTCCTCTAATAATTATGGTAATTCCTACAACAATTCTTATGGAAATTATAATAAGATGCCCTCTGATCTTGAGAGTAATATTAAATAATTCATTAGCTCTCAAAAAGGTTTCAGTGTTATGATTGAAGAAAAATTGCTCAAGATTGATGGTTTGGCTAGGAACGTTGATGAATTTCTCTTGAGATTGATTCTTTGAAAATTAGATCTATTCCACCCAAGCATGATATTAATGAGTCTTTAAAATCTATGAGAACTTCTAATTATGAGTGCAAGGAAAGAACCGCTAGAATACATGCTAAGCGTGAATTGCTTGAAAAGCTAATTTCTCGTGATAATATTGATGAAGATCTAAAAGTGATTGGTGTGACACCTATTGAATCCTTGTTTTCTAGCATAAATATTGAAAAAGATGGTACTAGAGATGAGTCAAGTTTAGCTAAAAGGCATCCCAATAATTCGGAGTTTATAGATCTTAGTGATAAGATTGATAAAAGTGGGATGGAAGAGGTCAAAACTTTAAATAGCATTGAGCCCACTCTTTCGGATTTCAAGGATTTTAATTATGATAGTTGCTCCTTAATTGATTGTATTTCTTTGTTGTATTCCATGTTGAATTCTCCACACGCTTATAGTCAAAATAAAGCCTTTACTAAACATATTGTGGATGCCATGATGAAATCTTTTGAAGAAAAACTTGAGATACCTAGAAATCTTCGTGATGAGTGGGAACCTACCATTAGGATCATGCTTTGTGTGATTTAGGTGCTAGCGTTTCGAGAATTCCAAAAACATTGTGTGATCTATTAAGATTCCATGAATTTGATGATTGATCTCTAAATTTGCATCTAGCGGATTCTACAATTAAGAAACCTGCGGGAAGGGTTAATGATGTTCTTATTATTTCCAATAGGAATTATGTGCACATAGATTTCATTGTTCTTGATATAGAAAGCAATCCTACATGTCCTATTATTCTTGGTAGACCATTCCTTAGAACGATTGGTGGTATTATTGGCATGAAAGAAGGTATTATTAGATTCCAATTTACATTAAGGGAAGACATGGAGAACTTTACTAGAAATAAAATAAGATTACCTTATGAATCTACTATGAGAGCTACGTATGGATTGCATACCAAAGAGGACAATACCTAGATCTTTTGCATTATGCCTAGCTAGGGGCGTTAAACAATAGCACTTGTTGGGAGGCAACCCAATTTTATTTGTTTTGCTTTTGTTTTTGTTTCTGTTTTCGAGTGTTGCACATATTATTACCTCTGTAATAATTGTGTTTTCTTGTTTAAATTAGTGTTTGAGCCAACTAAAACCTTTGGGATAGTCAATGGTGTTTGCAAGTTGATTTTGCTGAAAAACGGAAACTTTCTCTCTCAGTCCAGGAATTTTATAAATTCAATGGAACGTGCTTTTGATCTGAATTTTTTACACAAGATTGTTTACAAATTTCCTAGGTTTTCCTAATTTGTCAGAGGTTTTGGAGTTACATAAGTATTCAAAGTAAACAGATTTCTAGAGACTGTTCTGTTTTTGACAGATTCTGTTTTCTTTGTGTTGTTTGCTTATTTTGATGGATCTAGGGGTTGTATCGGGGGGTATGAACCATGGAGCAGTTGGAATGCAGTAAATATTACATCAATATAAATAAATAATGAGTTCAAAACAGTACCTAAAGTGGTGATTTATTTTTCTTATACTAACGGATCTCATGAGTTTTCTGTTGAGTTTTGTGTTGTGAAGTTTTCAAGTTTTGGGTAAAGATTTGATAGAAGAGTGGCAAAAGCCTAAGATGGGGGATGACCAAGGCACCCCAAGACATATTCAAGTATACCAAAGAGCCTAAGCTCGGGGATGCCCCGGAAGGCATCCCCACTTTCGTCTTCAATCCATCGGTAAATTTACTTGAGGCAACATTTTTGTTCACCACATCATATGTGTATTGCTTGGAGATTCTTGTATGATATCAGTCTTTACTTTTTAGTTAGCCACAATCATCCCTTCTGCACACATCTTTTGAGAGAGAGAGACACACTGAATCGTGCATTTATTAGAATACTCTTTATGCTCCACTTATATCTTTTGAGGAAGAAAATGTTGCTCTAGTACTTCACTTATATCTTTTAGAGCACGACGGTGTTGTGGAATTATTAAACTCTCGTACCTCACTTATATTATTTCGAGAGTTCTTTACACAGCATGGTAATTGGTTTAGGTTATGAATTTAGTCCTAATACAATTGGCATCCAAGAAGGATATAATAAAAAAATCATATTAAGTGCATTGAATATGATGAGAAGTCTGATTCCTTGCATATAGTTTTGAGATGTGAAGATGGTAATATGAGAGCCATGCTAGTAAGTAATTGTGAATTAGAAAAAAATACTTGTGTTCAAGCTTGTGATTCCTGTAGCATGCACGTATGATGAACCATTATGTGATGAAGTCGAAGCATGACTTGTTTAATGATTGTCAAGCTTTGTGTGGAGGTCGGGATCACGCCATGGTTAACTCCTACCGACCCTTCCCCTAGGAGCATGTGTCTAATACTTTGCTTCGATAACTAATAGGCTTTTTCAATAAGTATGTGAGTTCTTTATGACTAATGTTGAGTCCATGGATTATACGCACTCTCACCCTTCCACATTTGCTAGCCTCTCTATTACCACGCAACTTTCGCTTGTGCATTAAATACACCATCCTGGAAACAGCCACCATATCTACCGATTATGGCATCTCCTTAGCCATTCCGAGATATATTTCCATGCAACTCCACCGTCCCATTTTTATGACACACACAATCACTTCCATATTGCTTTTAGAGTCATACTTTGTTCTAGCTATCGAGTTGTAATCCTTGAGTTGTAAGTAAATAAAAGTGTGATGATTTGCATTATTAGAGCCTTGTCCCGTGTGAGGAAAGGATGATGGAAGCTATGATTCCCTCACAAGTTGGGATGAGTATGCGGACTTTACAAAAATAAAAGAGGCCAACTAAGCCCATAAAAAAATAAAATAGGCCAAAGAGGCCCACCAAAAAAGAGAAAAAAAGGAAAAATGAGAGAAAGAGAGAAGGGACGACGCTACCATCTTTTTCCACACTTGTGCTTCAAAGTAGCACCATGTTCTTCATAGGGAGTCTCCTACTTTGTCACTTTCATATAACTAGTGGAATTACATATTTTGCACGACCACTTAGTTTTATTTTTGAGCTTTCATACACTTATAGCTCTAGTGCATTTGTTGCATGGCAATCCCTACTCACT
The DNA here is from genome assembly GCF_904849725.1 of Hordeum vulgare subsp. vulgare. NCBI lineage: Eukaryota > Viridiplantae > Streptophyta > Magnoliopsida > Poales > Poaceae > Hordeum > Hordeum vulgare. The sequence continues at coordinate 72,074,852 of NC_058520.1, read as the reverse complement.
CACATTAATATCTATTGATGGGCATTTCCATAGCCCGTTGATATGCCTAGTTGATGTGAGACTATCTTCTTCCTTTCTTTTTGCAACCTCCACCACATCCTATTCCACCTATACTGCTATATCCATGGCTCACGCTCATGTATTGCGAGAGAGTTGAAAAGGTTTGAGAACATAAAAAGTGTGAAACAATTGCTTGATTTTAATCGGGGTTGTGCATGATTTAGATACTTTGTGTGGTAAAGATGGAGCATAGCGAGACCATATGATTTTGTAGGAATAACTTTCTAAGACCATGCTATTTCAAAAGGAAAAAAATTACCTTATTAGTATGCTTGAAGTATTATTGTTTTTTATGTCAATATAACTTTTGTTTTGAGTCTTATGGATCTAAATATTCATGCCACAATAAAGAGTATTACATGGATAAATATGTTAGGTAGCATTCCACATCAAAAATTCTGTTTTTATCATTTACCTACTCGAGGACGAGCAGGAATTAAGCTTGGGGATGTTGATACATCTCCAACGTATCTATAATTTTTTATTGTTCCATGCTATTATATTATCTGCTTTGGATGTTTTATATGCATTTATATGTTGTTTTATATTATTTTTAGGACTAACCTATTAATCTAGAGCCTAGTGCCAGTTTCTACTTTTTTCATGTTTTTGAATATTGCTGATAAGTAATATTAAACGGAGTCCATACGGAATAAAACCTCTGGAAAGATTTTTCTTGGACCAGAAGACACGCAACAGGCTTGGAGTAGGGGGCAAGGAAGTTGCCAGGAGGCCACAAGCCTGCAGGGAGCGCCCTGGGAAGGTGGTCGCGCCCCCTAGATTGTGGGCCCCCTGCAGGTCTCTTAACCCTAATTCTTGGCTTATAAATTCCCAAATATTCCTCTATTACCAAGAAGAGCCACGAAAATGCTTTTACGATTACGGGAGCCTTTGTTCCCGAGAGATCCAATCTGGGAGCCTTTTCCGATAATCTTCCGGAGAGGGAATTGATCACGGATGGCATCTACATCAACTCAATTGCCCCTCCGATGATGTGTGAGTAGTTCACCACAGACCTACGGGTCCATAGCTAGTAGCTAGATGGCTTCTTCTCTCTCTTTGATCTTCGATACCATGTTCTTCATGATCTTCATGAAGATCTGTCCGATGTAATACTATTTTGTGATGTGTTTGTCGAGATTCGTTGAACTGTGAGTTTATGTTCAGATTATCCATGCAAATTGTTTGAGTCTCTTCCGAATTCTTATATGCATGATTTCATATCTTTGCAAGTCTCTTCGAATTATTTGTTTGGTTTGGCCAACTAGATTGGTAATTCTTGCAATGGGAGAAATGCTTAGTTTTGGGTTCAATCTTGCGGTGTCCTCACCCAGTGACATAGTAGGAGTAGTGAGGCACATATTGTATTGGTGCCATCTAGGATAAAAAGATGGGGTTTTCATCAAATTGCTTGAGTTTATCCCTCTACATCATGTCATCTTACTTAATGCGCTATTGTGTTCTTCATGAACTTAATACTCTAGAAGCAGGCAGGAGTCGGTCGATGTGTGGAGTAATAGTAGTAGATGCAGAATCATTTCAGTCTATTTGATACAGACATGTTGCCTATATGCATAATCATTGCCTTGGATATCTTCATAATTATTCGCTTTTCTATCAATTCCTCGACAGTAATTTTTTCACCCACCGTATTATTTTCCTCTATGATAGAAGCCTCTAGTGAAACCTATGGCCCTCGGGTCTATTTTTCATAATATATTTTCAAATCTATAAACCAAAAATACCAAAAATACCTTATTGCAATTTATTTACTTTTGTTTTACTTTGAGATCTATGACTAGTTTATACCTATCTCTATCAGATCTCATCCTTGCAAATAACTCTGAAGGGATTGACAACCCCTTTATAGCGTTGGGTGCAAGTGTTTGATTATTTGTGTAGGTACTACTATTGGAGCCTTCCTAGTTCCTCCTACTGGATTGATACCTTGGTTCTCAACAAACTGAGGGAAATACTTATCTACTTCGCTGCATCACCCTTTCCTCTTAAAGGGAAAACCAATGCAACCTCAAGAGGTAGCAATCACAAACATGCAAAAAGTTTCAATTTGTTCCAAATTTGCATAAAACAACACGTGGCCAAAGTGGTTCAAACATAGGGTGTGACATCCGCGATGGCCAACGCGTCGAGGGCGAGAGCCCCTAATGACGGTGTTGCGCCTCCCTCGGCGGCAGCCGTGCTTCCCCCTGGGGTCCCCTTAGGCTCCCAGGGAGGAGGGAGACTGGGACGATTTCGCTGAGGACCACGTCAAGTGCCCCTCTGGTGGCGGTGGGGCGGCGCATGAGGGTGGGGAAGACGCGTCGCCCGTAGCCGAGAAGAAGAGGAAGTGGACCATCGGGGACGAGTAAGTACCTTAGCCCATCCTCACGCTATTCATTCGTGATTAGTTTGCTTAGGTTGCCTTTCCTCCGGCGCAGGTCCCTGTCAGTGGCGAGGAGAATAAGAACAAGGTCGTCACTGGGGCGAAGGTTATGCAGGTGTTGAGGGTGCCTTCGTCCCTTGGTAGGGGTATCGGTGGGTGCGGAGGTAGCCCGTGCAAGTTGGGTGCCGTGCTTGGGAGCACATGCGCTGTTGCATCTTTGGGTGTCTCCTCCATGCGGCGAGGAGAGGCAATCTTCACGGCCGCGAGATCCCTACCACCGATGCTGCCGGCCAAGGCTGCGGCGGCTCAGCCTCGGGCACCAACTTTGAGGGCCGCAGTATTTGCCGGGGCCTTGGAGGCAGGGGCGATGACCGTCGCGAGAGCACTGTGGATGCCCGGAGCAAGGAAGACCCACAGCCCCCGGCGGCCCAAGCAGAGGGCGTCGAGGCCACTCAAGTTGTAGCAACGGGAAGAGTCTGGGTGACAACACCTCTGGAAGCCCTCGCCTCGATGGGCCTGGACGCCTTCCTCTCCCACAGGACCCTGACTGACGCCTTGAGCCTGCTCCCCTGGCTCGAGGCGGACTTGCAGGACACCTAGGCGTGTCTGGATACAGAGCACAACAGGTTGGCCATGGTGTTGGGGAACGTTGCATGGGAAACAAAAATTTTCCTACGCACACGAAGACCTATCATGCTGATGTTCATCTATGATAGGGAGATCAGATCCACATACCCTTGTAGATCGCTAAGCGGGAAGCGTTAAGAAACGTGGTTGATGTAGTGGAACAACTTCGTGATTCAAATCACCGTCGTCCCACGATCCGTCCCGATCTAGCACCGAACGGACGACACCTCTGCGTTCAACACACGTACAGCTCGATGACGATCTCCGCCTTCTTGATCCAGCAAGAGAGACGGGGAAGTAGATGAGTTCTCCGGCAGGGTGACGGCGCGCCATTGATGGCGATGATCTATTCCTGCAGTGCTCCACCCGAGCTCCGTAGAAAACCGATCTAGAAGTTGAACTACGAAGAAGAGGTTTAGGGTTGCACGTGGCAAAGTCGTGTCTCAAAAACCCTAAAACCTTTAGTATATATAGGAGGAGGGGAGGGGTTAGCCTTGAGGCTCAAGGGAGCCCCAAGGGCGTTGGTCGAAGGGAGGAGGAGGGACTCCTACTCCAATTTGGTTTGGAAGGAGGAGTCCCTTCCTTCCTTCCCACCTCCTCTTTTTTCTCCTTTGATTTTCTTTCCTTGGCCGAAATAGTCCTCCTGGGTTGGCCTCACCGGCCCACCAAGGGCTGGTGCACCACCCATGGGCCTATTAGGTTCTCTCCCGGGTGGGTGGCTGATACGTCCATTTTGCATCATGCTTTCTTGTTGATATTTATCGCTTTATGGGTTGTTATTACACTTCACGGTACAATACTTATGCCTTTTCTCTCTTATTTTGCAAGGTTTACATGAAAAGGGCGAATGCCGGCAGCTAGAATTCTGGCCAGAAAAAGGAGAAAGTTTGAGATACCTACTCTATGCAACTCCAAAATCCGTGAAAATCAACGAGGTTTTATTTTGGCATTTATAAAAAATACTCGGCCAAAGAAGTACCAGAGGGGAGCCAACAGGAGGCCACAAGCCTGCTAGGCGCGGCCTCCCCCCTGGCCGCGCCTAGGGGGCTTGTGGGCTCCCTGTTGGCCCTCTGGCTCCCCTCTTTTGCTATAAGGAGGGTTTCATTCCAGAAAAAATCAAGAGGAGGCTTTTGGGAGGAATCACCGCCGCTACAAGGCAGAACTTGAGCAGAACCAATCTAGAGCTCTGACAGGGTCGTCCTGCCGGGTAAACTTCCATCCCGGAGGGGGAAATCATCGCCATCGTCATCACCAACACTCCTCTCATCGGAGGGGACACGTCACCATCAACATCTTCATCAGCACCATCTCATCTCCAAACCCTAGTTCATCTCTTGTAACCAATCTCCGTCTCACGACTCCGATTGGTACTTGTAAGGTTGCTAGTAGTGTTAATTACTCTTTGTAGTTGATGATAGTTGGATTACTCGGTGGAAAATTATATGTTCAGATCCTTGATGATATTCATTACCTCTCTGGTCATGAATATGATTATGCTTTGCGAGTAGTTACTTTTGTTCCTGAGGACATGGGATAAGTCATGCTATAAGTAGTCATGTGAATTTAGTATTCGTTCGATATTTTGATGTGTTGTATGTTGTCTCTCCTCTAGTGGTGTTATGTGAACGTCGACTACATAACAGTTCACCATTATTTGGGCCTAGAGGAAGGCATTGGGAAGTAGTAAGTAGATGATGGGTTGCTAGAGTGACAGAATCTTAAACCCTAGTTTATGCGTTTCTTCGTAAGGGGTTGATTTGGATCCACTAGTTTAATGCTATGATTAGACTTTGTCTTAATTCTTCTTTCGTAGTTACGGATGCTTGTGAGAGGGGTTAATCATAAGTGGGATGCTTGTCCAAGTAAGGGTAGTACCCAAGCGCCGGTCCACCCACATATCAAACTATCAAAGTAGCGAACGCGAATCATATGAACATGATGAAAACTATCTTGACAAAATTTCCCATGTGTCCTCCGGAGCGCTTTACCTCCTATAAGAGTTTGTCTAGGCTTGCCCCTTGCTACAAAATGGATTGGGCCACTTTGCTGCACCGTTGTTAATTTTGTTACTTGCTACTTGCTACGAATCATCTTACCACACAACTACTTGTTAACGATAATTTCAGTGCTTGCAGAGATTACCTTGCTGAAAACCACTTGTCAGATCCTTCTGCTCCTCGTTGGGTTCGACACTCTTACTTATCGAAAGGGCTACGGTAGATCCCCTATACTTGTGGTTCATCAAGACTCTTTTCTGGTGCCGTTTCCGGGGAGTGAAGCGCATTTTGTTAGTGGAATTTGTTAAGGAAATATTTACATAGTGTGCTGAAATTTATTGTCACTTGTCACTATGGAAACTAATTCTTTGAGGAGCTTGTTTGGGATATCTTCACCTCGAATGGAAGAACAAGGAGTTGCTCCTCAACCTGCTGCACCTACTGAAAATATTTGCTATGAATTTCCTTCGGGTATGCTTGAGAAACTACTGGCTAATCCTTTTATAGGAGATGGAACATCACATCCCGACTTGCATCTAATCTATGTAGATGAAGTTTGTGGTTTATTTAAGCTTGCAGGTTTGCCCGAGGATGAGGTCAAGAAGAAGGTATTTCCCTTATCTTTGAGGGATAAAGCATTGACATGGTATAGGCTATGTGATGATACTGGATCATGGAACTACAACCGGTTGAAATTGGAATTTCATCAAAAGTTTTATCCTATGCATCTAGTACATCGTGATCGGAATTATATTTATAATTTTTGACCTCGTGACAAAGAAAGCGCCGCTCAAGCTTGGGGGAGGCTTAAATCAATGTTATATTCAAGCCCCAACCATGAGCTCTCAAGAGAAATTATCATTCAGAACTTCTATGCTTGGCTTTCTCATGATGATCGCACCATGCTTGACACTTCTTGTACCGGTTCTTTTATGAAGAGAGATATTGACTTCAAATGGAATTTACTGGAAATAATTAAACGCAACTCTGAAGATTGGGAGTTTGATGAAGGTAAGGAGTCAGGTATGAATTTCAAGTTTGATTGCGTTAAATCCTTTGTTGAAATTGATGCTTTTTGTGATCTTAGCGCTAAGTTAGGACTTGACTCTGAGATAGTAGCTTCATTGTGTCAATCATTTGCTTCTCATATTGATCTCCCTAAAGAGAAGTGGTTTAAATTTCATCCTCCCTTAGAAGTCAATGTAGTTAAACCCAATCGAGTTGAGGAGAAAGTCATCGCTTATAATGATCCTATTGTTCCCAGTGCTTACATTGATAAACCACCTTTCCCTGTTAGGATAAAGGATCATTCTAAAGTTTCAACTGTGATACGTAGGGGCTACATTAGAACACCTACACCCCCTGAGCAAATTAGAGTTGAACCTAGCTTTGCTATTATCAAAGATCTCCTGTCCGACAATGTTGATGGCCATGATATTCACTATTGTGAAGATGCTACTAGAATTGCTAAACCACATGCTAGAGACAAACATAGGCCTGTTGATGGCATGCCTGTTGTTTCTGTTAAGATAGGAGATCATTGTTATTATGGTTTATGTGACGTGGGTGCTAGTGTTAGTGCAATACCTCAATCCTTATACGATGAAATTAAAGACGAGATTGCGCCTGTTGAGATGGAACCTATTGATGTCACTATTCAGCTTGCCAATAGAGATACTATCTGCCCTTTGGGAATTGTTAGAGATGTTGAAGTCTTGTGTGGTAAAACAAAGTATCCTGCTGATTTCCTCGTTCTTGCTACCACACAAGATACATTTTGCCCCATCATATTTGGCAGACCTTTCCTCAATACTGCCAATGCTCATATTGACTGTGAGAAGCAAACTGTCACTGTTGGCTTTGAAGGTGTGTCACATGAGTTCAATTTCTCCAAGTTGGTAGACAACCTGATGAAAAATAGTTGCCTAGTAAGGATGAAATTATTGCCCTAGCTTCTATTGCCGTGCCTCCTACTGATCGTTTAGAGCAATACTTGCTTGAGCATGAAAATGATATGCATATGGATGAAAGGGATGAGATAGATAGAGTTATCTTTGAACAATATCCCATCCTTAAGAATAATTTGCCTGTTGAACTGCTTGGAGATCCACCCCCACCAAAGGGTGATCCTGTGTTCGAGCTTAAACAGTTGCTTGATACTCTTAAGTATGCTTATCTCGATGAAAAAGAGATATATCCTGTTATAATTAGTGGCAGCCTCTCACAGCATGAAGAAAAGAAGTTATTCAAAACTCTAAGGAAGCACCATGCTGCTATTGGATATACTCTTGATGATCTTATGGGCATTAGTCCCACTCTATGTCAGCACAAGATTAAATCCTGATTCCAAACTAGTTGCTAATCATCAACGAAGATTAAATCCTAAGATGAAAGAGGTAGTAAGAAAAGAAATACTAAAACTCCTGGAAGCAGGTATTATCTATCATGTTGCTCATAGTGATTGGGTGAGTCCGGTGCATTGCGTCCCTAAGAAGGGAGGTATTACCGTTGTCCCTAATGATAAGGATGAATTGATCCCACAGATGATTATTACTGGCTATAGGATGGTGATCGATTTTAGGAAATTGAATAAAGCCACTAGGAAAGATCATTACCCTTTGCCTTTTATCGACCAAATGCTAGAAAGACTGTCTAAACACACACACTTCTGCTTTATAGATGGTTATTCTAGTTTCTACCAAATACCTGTTGCACAATCTGATCAGGAGTAAACCACTTTCACCTGCCCTTGCGGTACCTTTGCTTACAGACGTATGCCTTTTGGCTTATGTAATGCACCTTCTACCTTTCAAAGATGTATGATGGCTATATTCTCCGACTTTTGTGAAAAGATTGTTGAGGTTTTCATGGATGACTTCTCCGTTTACGGGTCTTCTTTTGATGATTGCCAAAAGTGCGACTTTATGGTTAATGAAGGCATCGTCTTAGGACATAAAATTTCTGAAAGAGGTATTGAAGTCGATAAGGCTAAGGTTGATGCGATCGAGAAAATGCCATGCCCCACAAATATCAAAGGTATAATAAGTTTCCTTGGTCATGTTGGTTTCTATAGAAGGTTCATTAAATACTTCTCTAAGATTTCTAGGCCTCTTACCAATCTCTTGCAAATGAATATTCCTTTTGTTTTTGACAACGATTGTGAGGAAGCCTTCGAAATACTTAAGAAGGCCTTGATAACTGCGCCTATTGTTCAACCACCTGATTGGAACTTACGTTTTGAAATGATGCTAGTGATTATGCTGTTGGCGCTATTCTAGGACAAAGTGTTGATAAGAAGTTGAATTCACTATGCTAGTAAAACTCTAGACAGTGCCCAAAGAAACTATGCTACTACGGAAAAGGAATTTTTAGTAGTCGTGTTTGCATGTGAAAAGTTCAGGTCTTACATTGTTGATTCCAAAGTCACTATTCACACTGATGACGCTGCTATTAAGTACCTCATGGAAAAGAAAGATGCTAAACCTAGACTTATCAGATGGGTTCTCTTGCTACAAGAATTTGATTTGCATGTTGTCGATAGGAAGGGTGCTGAGAACCCAGTAGTAGATAACTTGTCTAGGTTGGAGAATGTTCTTGATGACCCACAACCTATTGATGATAGCTTTCCTGATGAGCAATTGAATGTCATCAATACTTCACGTAGTGCATCGAGGTATGCTGATTATGCAAATTATATCGCTGCCAAATATATACCACCTAGTTTCACATACCAGTAAAAGAAGAAATTCTTCTTTGATTTGAGACATTACTTTTGGGATGATCCTCACCTTTATAAGGAAGGAGTAGATGGTGTTATTAGACGTTGTGTGCCTGAACATGAATAGGGACAGATCCTACAGAAGTGTCACTCCGAGGCCTACGAATGACACCATGCGAGAGATAGAACTGCACACAAGGTATTCAATCAGGTTTCTATTGGCCCACTCTCTTCAAGGATGCTCGTAAGTTTGTCTTGTCTTGTGACGAATGTCAAAGAATAGGTAATATTGGTAAACGTCAGGAAATGCCTATAAATTATTCACTTGTCATTGAACCATTTGATGTTTTGGGCTTTGATTATATGGGACCTTTTCCAAAATCCAACGGGTATACTCATATCCTAGTTGTTGATTACGTCACTAAGTGGGTAGAAGCTATCCCAACTAGTAGTGCTGATCACAACACCTCTATCAGGATGCTTAAAGAAGTTATTTTCCCTAGATTTGGAGTCCCTAGATATCTAATGACCGACGGTGGTTCACATTTCATTCATGGTGCTTTCCGTAAAATGCTTGCTAAGTACGATGTCAATCATAGAATTGCATCTCCCTATCACCCTCAATTCAGTGGTCAAGTAGAGCTAAGTAGTAGAGAGATTAAATTAATTCTGCAAAAGACTGTGAATAGGTCTAGAAAGAATTGGTCTAAGAAGCTCGATGATGCACTGTGGGCTTATGGAACTGCCTATAAGAATCCCATGGGCATGACTCCATACAAAATGGTTTACGGTAAAGCATGTCATTTACCTCTTGAGCTAGAGCATAAGGCTTATTGGGCAATCAAAGACCTCAACTTTGATTTCAAACTTGCTGGTGAGAAGAGGTTATTTGATATTAGCTCACTTGATGAATGGAGAACTCAGGCATATGAGAATGCCAAGTTGTTCAAAGAAAAGGTTAAGAGGTGGCATGATAAAAGGACACAAAAGCGTGAGTTCAATGTAGGTGATTATGTCTTGCTATATAATTCTCGTTTTAAGATTTTTGCAGGCAAGCTTCTCTCTAAATGGGAAGGTCCCTACATTGTTGAGGAAGTATATCATTCCGGTGCCATAAAGTGTGGGGACCCCGACTGATAAGTCGAGATCGCCGTGCCTAGTGATCCCAAGGATCAATGCTCACTGAACACAGATACTGAATAATAGAGTCTTACATCCATACATACCGTTTGATACAATAAATGACCACTTCGGTCGAGTCTTACATACATAGGGCCTTAAGGGCCAAAGCACCAAACTAGACCAATAGCGGAATTATTGGTTGAAAGCGTGAACCCATGCCATCAGCCTTAACCTACAGGCATTCTGACTGGGAAGCGTCCTAGCTCGCAAGAACGTCACCGAGTTAATCTTCACCATATCCTGTCTTTCACACCTGGTCAATGAAATAACCCATGATATGAACATTGATAGTGAAGAATAACAGTAACATGTGTCTTTGGTGGAATGCAATTTGGTGGAATGATCAGGTATATGCAACAAGTTAAAGAACTACTCTTGAAGAACAGGTTACAGATATCGACATATCTGACAAGGGTTGAACACACCGGGTTAACCCTATATGCCAAGTCACCGAACTTGGTCATATCAATTCCTCAAGTAACTCCGGTTATTAACACCTTCACCGAACTCACACACACACACTTGGTTTATGCGGAAACGCTGGACGTAGTTTAAGCAGCACCACCCAACTGTCCTTGACCGTGGACACGGCTATTCGACTAGTTTACACTCTGTAGAGGTACTACGCTGGACCCACGAGATCCGGGAAACTTCCTTGTCATCCACGACTCGCGGTATATCACATATACCCGAGGTAAGTACCCGATCATCATCTTTCCCCTGACGATACTAGACAAAGAGGTCCACTCGATTGGTACCCAGCCCACATGTTGTACGTCTTACGAGCACCGACTCTGGACAGTATCAACCATGCGGGGACCAACGGTGTGCCTAGAACTCATAATAATGGTATAGTCGTCCTACCTGGCACGACCCCATCACGAGAGTGACGACAATCACTCCCGCCACTAGTAATGTGGCTCTTTGCTAGCACCGACTAGAGTAATCAACAAAGCCCCGTTCCATAAAGGGGTATCGTGGTCGTACTGGTAAGGTTGGGACGGTCGACACATCATAAATCTAATCCCATTTCCGAAACCATACTCACACAAAACACCGGTGCATCACTTCACCAAAAGTGGCCACCAACTCATCATCACCCTCGAGCATTAGTGGCACCCGACGGGGTTTTCATAAACCTTTGGTTTAACTCATCACCATGCTCATGCAATGACTCTAACTTTAGTAACCCGCATGATAGTAGCGTGACCCTCATAGATGGTAAGATCAAGCTCATCATTCTCATGCTCCGAGGATCCATATGAATAACATCATCAACATGCAAGGGATTTGAAGAAGCCTCCGGTGCCATCACCACAATGATGAACCGGCATCGTGATCACATGCAACGGGAAAATACCAACTATACTAGCATGAAACAATGTTTATGATCAAGTCATGGTCAAAGGGCTGCTTGCCTTTCTCACGTAAGTCCTCGGGGTCTTCGAGGTCTTCCGCTCCAACTCCGAATACTCCGTCTACCGTCAACTATTGTCGGAAACAACTATGGTAAGCCATATAGCAAGCAGAATAAAAGTGTTCTATAAATAGAAGTTTTATTTTTCTTGAACCTCTCTGGTCATAAGAAAAATACCTGAAGCTTCTCATAGGAGATTTGAATCATCAAGGATTTTTGAATAGGTGAAAGGAGCAATAGGTAATCATTGAAGAAGCCAACAGAAATCATTCTGTTAAAAATGAGTGGAGGCACCCATTTAACAGAGAAGGATTTTAGAAATATTTAGGAAGTGGTTTCACTGGATTTGGAGATGGTATGAATATTCTAGAGATTTTACAATGAGCAATAAATAGCAATAGGAGCTATTCATTTATTGCAACAGAAGTAAGTCACACAAAAATATTGACCAGGGTTCTAAAAATAGAGAAGGATTTTAGAAGGCTTTGGGAGTTTGAATCACTCCATTTGAAGTTGATTTGAATCTTCTAGGAATTTTAAAAGGTGGGATATTTTATATCCAGATTGGGATTTTAAATAAAACACCACAGAAAGTTGGGAGGGAAAAAATGTGCAAAGCACTTATTTGGATAGGCCTCAGTTTTAGGATCCTGCAGAAATTTGAATCAATGAAGTTGGAGTTAGTATGAATTTATGATGGATTTTATAAGATAGGAATGAAAGGAAAAGGAAAGGGGGCACTTATCCCTCGAGCTATCTAGCGCCAGGGGCGGCAGATGAGCAAATGGGTCGGCCTGTTGGCTTGGCCTGGCGCGCAGGGCCACGCAGGAGGCGTATTCCGGGGTTTACGCCTTCGGCGCGAGGAAGACGGCTCCAGGGGAACCCGCCTCCACTTAAGACGGCCGGGCCCAGCCCTGGCTCAATGACAAGAGGGCCCCGCGTGCAAGAGCTTCTCCTACCTCCAGCATGTGCAGAGAGGAGATGCAGGAGGGTAGACCATCGCGGGAGGAGCTTCCTCAGGCGACTGTGGCCAACCCCAGGCGATGCGCCGACCGTCGGCGCGCTCGGGGCGGTTAGCCGCACCCGTTCCCCTGCTCAGCACCAGCAGGGGAGGGCTGCATGAGCGCTGGCGACGAGGTATACGGGGAGGCCGTCTACCCCTGGTTTCGGGACCAGGAGCGAAGGGGAATGGCAGACGGCGATGTGGAAGAGATGCGGCAGCTCAGGGGTCTCCGGCAGGGGAGGAAGTAAGCGAGGGGAGACTCCGAGCGTGCTAGCCCCACGGAGGCCGAAGCTCTACCCCTCGGCCATGGCTATGGCAAGAGGAGGGGAGGCTTGGGGAGAAGAAGGGGAGCTTGAGAGGGGTTCCAGGGAGAGAGTAGGAGGGTTTGAGGGAGCCAGAGATGCTCGAGAGGCTCTAAGTGGGGGAAGGAGGAGCCGAGAGAGCTCGGGAGCTCTCGGTGCATGGTCGCCACGCATGCCTGAGGGGTCTTGGAGGCTAGCTGATGGTGGGGAGCGGTTTGAACGGTCAAAAGCAAGGGGCGAGACATACTGGGACAAGCTGCTTCGCCAAGAAACGGTCGGGAGGAGAGAAACTAGGTGCAGAGCACCCGGTTTGCAGGTCACGGTGGTGGTCACCACGCCCACTCACGCCCACAGGTTTGCAATAACCAGCCAAAGCTGTCCGGGAGGTGGGGCATGCTATCAGGAAGGGGACTCTGGAATTTGGTGGCCAGTGGAGTTGATTTGAATGGCTCTTGACTGCCGCAATGTTTCTAACAACAAACTTGGAGCTGATAAAAGTGGGTCTTAGGAGGGGAGCCTTGGGGAGAAATTATGTCTCGCAGT